>NW_019154094.1:37991996-38240013 GCF_002288905.1 Enhydra lutris kenyoni | reverse complement strand
ACACACACACACACACACACACACACATTATTTGATGTTATGCCACAGGTGATTGAGGTTTTGTTCATTTTTTTTCAGTCAATCTGAGCTTCATTTAGATGATTGCTATTTATCTTTCCTCAAACTGATTGATCAAAGAATCTTATTTCCAACGAGCTGTTACTCTCATTTAATAAGTGTATGACTTTAAATACTGAATTTTTCAGTTCTAGATTTCCATTTAGTCATTTTTAAAGCATTTTTTACAATTCTCTTGAAAATAATGTAATAAAAAATCACAGTAATATAGAAACCAGAAAATATAGGTTTTAGAAATCAGAGTACATCTATTATTTTACCAGCCATCTATTCTCTCTTCTTTTGGTAATTATACTTTTACTTTGTGGGATGTCTATTTTATTTAGGCTTATCCTGACTCAAGAGTAAAGTGCATGACTTTAGCTTAAGGAAATCAGTTATTTACAGTCCCCTGAGCAAACTGATTGCTTTGGGTATAGGTTCATGTTTCATTCAGAACCAATGAGATATCAGAAGAATTTGTACAGGAATTCTGGGAAGGGACTTCTCATTCTTGTAGCATTTTATCCCAGAACTCTGAAAAGTCTAGAATTGCTGAAACCATTTTGCCATCATGAGATGATCAATCTCCTGAAGATGGGGTCAACATACAATAAGACAAGAGACAACTTGAGCTAAGGAATTGAAGGTGAGGTCTGATCCAGAGCATCAAGCCTCAATCCTGGCTATATTGCACGAGGCAATATACCATTTTACCTTAAACTGATAGAGACTGGATTATTGGTTAACTCTAATGCCAGCTGAATTTAGATTGGAGCCTTGAAAATGATGAATTATAGGTTATGTCATAAGTGAGTAAAAAATGTGTTTACATCTTAATCTTTCAGGCTTTAGGAAGGCCAGAAAGGTCTGCAGCCACTAGTGTTGTTCAGGTGGTCAGCTATAACTACTAACAACCTCAGAAGGTTATTTCAGTTTGTCATGGGTATATCATTATCTTCCATCTGTGCAGCGCTATGAAAATGTTTGGAAAGCATTGCCTTATACAAATGATTTAATATTTCTAAACTTCATTTTTACCATATGTTAAATAAGAAAGCTATAAAATGGTATCGTTAAGGGATTTTTAATCTATACCATTTTATGAATCCACATTGTCAATTTTGGCTGCAAAATTCCAATAGCCAAGTCCAAAGCCATATTGTATAACCCTGATGGGAAATGGATTGTGTCAACACTAAAAGAAACAAAAGGAAAGGCATAATTAACAAATGGAGACACACTGAACACACAATGCTGGGACACACCGGGTCATTAGGAATGAGTGTACATAAAAAAAAACTTTCTAAAATGGGTCAGATCACTTCACCTATAACCTAGATGGTAGCACCCAGTTTTAAGAAAATTCTATACCTAAAACTGCAAACACATCAAAATAGATAGATACTGAGTCTAAGCCCTATCAACCTTAAAGTTTCCATCATTTGAGTACCATTCAATAATCAGTAATTACATTCCCATGTGCAAGAAAATTGTCTGAAGTTGCAAACAAAAAGGAATGGAATTCAAAAAGTCTGCAGCAGAAAGCAAGACATAGATTGAATGTGGGCACATCCAGTTTCACAAAGAAAAATACACTGCATTATGCTGGAAGAGGTCTCATTCATCCTCTAGCACAAATCCATCATTTTAAAAAGGAGAAAGACCATGACAAATCTGATCTTTTCTGATAAACCAAATAGGTTCTTTTGCCACATGGCACTCAACCACGGTCATCTAATTTGAGGTGTGCACCCTGTAAGAGATCCCATATTATGAACCTCCATGGCTTCCTTTCCTGGTAAATAAATAGCATGTGCTATCCCTCTGGACCATTTAGCTCTTGCTAGTCAGAGAATCATTATTTAAGTTGAAACCCTTGTTTAATAATCTCATGATGCTAAGATATATCCTGCAGGGAATCAGATAAAACGTTTTAGCTCAGAAAGAATTATAAGTTAATGGCACAGTTAGTGGTACCTATGCCTGTTGTGCTTTCTCAGAGATAACGATGCTGCTTCCATCCCATTTCACTGAAGCTGTAAAAAAGTTCCATGGGTAGAAACAAGAATTTCAGCAGGTGATACAGAAAAAATAGGTGTAGTTACTGTCACTATATGCTAGCATTGCTGAGAAACTTACTCCTGGGGCATGATGAAAAAGCTGGGACCCTCGAAAGCTGGCAGATCTCTGAAATGTTCTAACAACCAAAGCATGCATCTGTGCATAAATAGAAATCTGGAGGGATGCCCTGGAAAGCTGGTTAGAGCAACCATGTGACTTACTCAGTTGGCAAAACTGAAGTACCACCAGCTTCCTAAGTCTCCCATTTTTCATGCTGATGGGAGTTTATAACGGTTCTGAAAACTCAGAATCAGCATCTCATCTGTTCACACCTTCACTAGCTAGTCCACCCAAGCCTGCAACCTCGTGTTTAGCTGAGCATTAAGCTCAGAGTGGGTAACAAATATATTTTGATTGAGTATGTTTAATAGAAAAGTAAATAATCTTTCCTTTAAGTTTTCCTTTCCCTTTCTTTTTTAAAAAGATTTACTTACCTGGGGCACCTGGGTGGCTCCGTAGGTTAAGCGTCTGAGTTTAGTTCAGGTCATGATCTCAGGGTCCTGGGATCTAGCCCAGCATCAGGCTCCCTGCTCAGCGGATTGATTGTCTGCTTCTCCCTTTCTCTCTGTCTCTCCCATCTGCTCGTGCCCATTCTCTCTCTCTCTCTTTCTCTTTCTCAAATAAATAAATAAAATATTTAAGAAAAGATTTACTTACCTACTTGATAAAGAAAGAGAGAGAGAGTGTGAGAGTATGTGAATGGGGAGGGGTGAAGGGAGGGAAGAGGAAGAGAATCTCAAGCAGTCACCTTGCTTGAGCCAGAAGTGGCGAGATATCAGGACTCTGAGATCCTGACCTGAGCTGCAATCAAGAGTCAGGCACTTAACCAAGAGCCATCTAGGGCCCCCATCCTTTTCCTTTCTTGACCTCAGGTTTATGGGATGGCTTTTTGAGTTATTTCACATTTAAAAAAAAAAAAATTCCTAATTTAAACATTAAAATAAGTTCCTCTATAGATAGCAAATGTCAACAATGAGTATAAAGTAAACTGATATGTGCAAAACCCTCAACGAAGTGCATGGCACATATATAAGCATTGTTACTTACTCATTGTTGTTCTCATTGTTATTATTATTACTATCATGAGTAATACTAATATCACTACCACTTAGATACTTGTAATCTACAAAGACACCTTCATTCATAAGCCCTATAGAAATCAAAATTCAACATTTTTGATCAAATGATCAAAATTATTTTATCAAATGATCAGAATTTGATCATTTTTGATAGAAAGTGCCATTTTGTTCATTGATTAAGTTTCTCTCAAATTGGAGATCAAGCAAGGACCATCAACATTGAAGTAAATTTTGGCTAAATTATGTTTTATTTAATTAATTTAACAACCATATGCTGGCTGCTTATTTATGTGCCAAGCACTGTGTGAAGAACCATGTGAGAGAGAGTGAGTGAAGGAATAAGCAGTCAGAAGCAAGACTGACATTTTCCAGAAAGGCAACATAAAAGCCAGACTTTTAAATCCCATATCAATGTTACAGATGGGAGACTTATGTTGCTGATGGAGATACATGGTTCTTAATAACTAGATCTTCAATTTATGCCAAGATCTAACCATATATTAGTAATTATGTAATTCCCTCATTCATTATTTCAAATGACTTTCAATGTCTTCTTGCAAACATAAAAAAAAAACTATATTACAGGTCACAAATTCTAAGTTAGTGGGCCAAATTTACTCACAACAGACATGTTTATTTGGAGCATTTTAAAATTGGGAGCTTTCAGATTTAAAATTTATGCCATATGTCTAGATGCTTTAAAAAAGTGGAGGATGTTGCAATGCGGGGTCTTCATTCCTGTATGACCACGGCTAGCTGAAGAGGAATAGCACCTGCCTTCTTTAGAAAAGTTTGTCTTCAGGGCACCTGGGTGGCTCGTGGGTTAAGCCTCAGCCTTCAGCTCAGATCATGGTCTCAGGGTCCTCGGATTGAGCCCCACATTGGGCTCTCTGCTCAGTAAGGAGCCTGCTTCCCCCTCTCCCTCTGCCTGCCTCTCTACCTACTTGTGACCTCTCTCTGTCAAATAAATAAATATAATCATAAAAAAAAAAAAGGTTTGTCTTCTCCAGGGTGTCCGGGCCCCACTATTCACTCCAGGATAAATGAGCATGCACTTAGTTCACTTCACTTCTTCATAGGACTTGCTCAGTGCCTTCAAGAAAGGCACTGAGCAAGTATTGAATGGTATGACTTCCACTCTATATCCATAGATTTCCAATATGCCTCTAGATGACCACAATGCCCTGTGAAGTTAATGATGCCTAAGCTCAGAGGCCCCTCACTAGCACAAATTCTTACAATTGCCCTATACCTAATTTTATATATTTAGAAGGTCTTCTAAGTTTCAGTAAGTTTCAGCCCCATACCACCTTGATCTGCCTCTGCTATCTCTAAAATATTGTCAAACTAAAAGGAAATTCAATCATGAGAAAAAAACCAACACCAAAACCCATACATGCTGAAAAATTGCTGCCACTCCTAATTAATGGATATTTGATGGAAAACAACTGGGGATGGTGGATATCTGCTATCGTTGGGCATTAATTCTGACTGGGTATGGAAAACTAATTGATAAAATGACAGAGTGCCTTTACTCTTAGAATACTTGTTAAAATCTGGGGGATTGCTTGCAGCCAAAAGTAATTGAAATTGTGATCAAAAGTTAAATCCAGACTACTTGGTATAGTGTATGATGCTCCGATTTTAGAAGGGCAGAACTAACTTGTGAATTAAAGCCTTGCAAGAAAACCCTGATTCTGGAAAAAGGGACACAAAGTCTTAACCCCTACGCCTCTTGCTCCCAGAACTCTACTTTCAGGAAACGAGTTAAACAAGTAGAATCTTTCAGAGTCTTTAGGAAAATTTTCCAGACCAAAAATGTCTCTTGTGACCAGACCCTTAAATCATGTTCTTAACAGATGGTGGTGGTGAGTTAGGGACAGTCATGAGGGTCTCTGCAGGAATAGGAAGGAGCAAGAACGGATAGCCTGCCTGAATTGAAATGCAAGGGGAATTCTCAGAAAGGCTCAGCCTAGGCTGGGCTCCACAGCATTTGGAAATCCAGCCAAAGCAGTAAGAAGCCAAAAGAAAGGCAAAACTGATACACAACAGTCAGTAACATATCAAACTCTACATCAACAAACCATAACCCACAGACCACTAGCCCCTTTTACTACCTGGGCTAGGCCCATACATAGGGGGTACCAAAATTTAATAATTATCTATCAGCTATTCTGTAGACTTCTTAGAGCATCCAATAGTGACTACTTGGAGTTGAAGCTTTCTTAAAGCAACTACTAAACATCGTCATTTTAAAGGGATGGGGGACAAGAGAAATATGAAAAGAGAAAGAACAGGGACTTTAGTCTTGTGCTCAGATGCTGGCACTGCCACTTAAGACCCCACTGACTTGGTGTAAGGCAACTTTTCTGAATAACAATTGCTTCATATGTGAATGGAGGTAAGATTCTTTTGAAGCTAAGAAGTTCACTGAGGACCAAATGAGTTTACTTTTGTTCTCACAGAGTGGCACGTCAGGAAATATTTAATAATACTTTTGTCCCCTTTTTTCATTAGCAGCATCAATGCACTGGATCACTGAAGTCAGAGCAGTAAAAGGAAGAAAGCCCACTATATCAGATAACCATTGTTGTATGACAATCTGCTCCAAAGCACAGTGGTTTGAAATAGTACACATTCACTGTTGCTCAGGAATATATGAGTGGTTCCACCTGTCTGGGCCAAGATTCGTTGATCTTTAATAATAGAATCCTGTGTCTCTGGTCAGCTGGGTCAGAGGCTGGGTGTTTTAGGAAAGATATCACTTATACGTTTAGTGGTTATCTGGCTGGCTCTTGGCTATGGCAAGGATAGGAACTGGTTATGTATCTCTTATCACCTACTAAGCTAGCCTGGGCTTATTGCCATGGCATCTGATCAGGGTTCAAAAACACAATGCAAAAAGAGGCAAAGCCTCCTGAGAGCCAGATCGGAAACTGGCACATTGTCAATTTCTGCCACATTCTCATGGTCAAAGCAAGTCACAAGGGCAGCTCATATTCAAGCAGCAGGGGAAACCCTATTTCTTATTAAGAGTTGCTATCAAAGATGTTGGCCAGGTTGCAGAGAAAGGGGAACTCTCTTATACTGTAGGAATGCAGGCTGGTACAGTCACTCTGGAAAACAGTATGGAGGTTTCTCAAGAAGTTAAAAATAGAGCTACCCTATGACCCAGCAATTGCACTACTAGGTATTTACCCCAAAGATACAAATGTAGTGATCCAAAGGGGGCCCTGCACTCCAATGTTTATAGAAGTAATGTCCACAAGAGCGAAACTATGGAAAGAGCCCAAGTGTCTATCGACAGAAGAACAGATAAAGAAAATGTGGTGTACATATACATACATACATACATATATATATATATATATATATACACATATACATGTATAAATATGGAATATTACTCAGCCATCAAAAAGATGAAATCTTGCCATTCGCAACTATGTGGATGGAATTAGACAGTATTATACTAAGCAAAATCAGTCAATCAGAGAAAGACAATTACATGATTTCATTCATATGTGAAATTTAAGAGACCAAAGAGAGGAGATAGGGGAAGGTAGGGAAAAATAAAACAAGATGAAATCAGAGAGAGAGACAAACCATAAGAGATGATTAATCACAGGAAACAAACTGAGGGTTGCTGGAAGGGGGGGGATGGTTGAATGGGGGTAATTGGTTAACAGACATTAAAGAGGGCATATGATGTAAAAAGCACTGGTGTTACATGCAGATGATGAATCATTGACCTCTCCCTCTGAAACTAATAATACATTATATGTTAATTAGTTGAATTTAAATTGAAAAAAGTTGCGGTCAGATTGTACTGCATAGGGCATGGATATAGGAGGCATAAAAAATTAAGATCATAACCAATCTACTACATCTCCTTGTTCTGAAAAAAAAAAGAGAGAGAGAACAATATTTGTCCATGTTTATGGTAAAGATAAAATGAGACAAAGTATTTAAAAGATCTAGAGCAATGGCACATCCTAGGCACTTAATACAGCTTTTGCTATGTGGATCAATCTTATGCACTAGAATTCAATCAAACATTTTCTTCGCAGCTTGTGTTTTTCTTTCAAAGAAAAGCTAAACTCCAAATAGATTTAATTCTGGCTGAAAAACAAATTATATGTACTTTATATTCTTTACATCTAGTTTAGAAATGATGAATATTATCTGCGTAGGCAGCTCAAAAATAGGATATGTTTCCGTTGTGAGTTGAATGAATTTGCATCTTTTCTGTGATGTGTTAAATAGAGAAGCAAGCTATAAATGCCAAGTGAGGGTTGTGCTGTCACTTGCTATGAAGGATCTGCTCGGTGGCCGAGGCCACATGCCTGGAGGTGTTGGTGTAACTCTGTATGAGCACAGTCCTTGGAGGCTAGAGATAAAGGCTGGTAAATATTACAGCATAATGGAGAGCCTAGGTATATTTAAGAGTACTATAGAATTTTACACAAGTGGTGGTCAAGTTATAAGGATAAACAGGTCCCTTCAGAAAAGGTTAAGAAGCAAAAGACTATACTTACCCATGCACGAAAAGTGCTGTACCAAATACAATGAGTATCTTGACTTACATACTGAGAGCTGAAAAATGCTATTTACGGGAGCAGAAAATTGCAGAGGCACATTGTATGAAGGACTATGTACAAATACCGGGACACAGAAAACGCAAATAGAAAGGAAGGGAATCACTGGCCATTCCTGTTGTTTATTATGTGATGGATTAGAGATGACAAGCAAGATAATGCAGGTTTAAGGCAAAAAGTGTTAGCTAGTTTTCTAACTTTTAGACTGGAAACTTTATTCTAAGGTAGGAAGTGCTTAGATAATAATTAGAAAACAAATGGGTCTACAGAAGGGTGACATAAATAAATAATATAAGGAGTTCTGTCTTCTAACAACCAACAAAAAGATAGATGAATGCCATATTGCAGAGTCCTGTCCTAAAATAATTCAAAGAAAAAAAAAAAAAAACCTTTAATGAGTGCAATGAAGGAATCTTTGATCTGGCACCTGTCAAGTATATTAAGTAGTAAAAGCAAAACAGCATCTCTACTGGAGACTATATTCTACAAAAAATTCACAAATCTCCCTCTTAGTTAACAAATTATCTCTCGGCAACAGTATTTTGCAACTAAATAGTGTTTTGTAAACTAATGATCTTTATCCCAAAACATAAAGAAATCATTTTCTTTTGGTGTTGCTAGAAAAATATATGGAGAAATGAAAGTTTTAGAAAATATTTTATCACATAATGTTATTTTTAGAATCATTCCTTAAAACAGTATGGGGTTCCTCAAGAAGTTAAAAATAGAACTAGCCGATGATCCAGAAATTGCACTACTAGCTATTTACCCAAAGGATATAAAAATACTGATTCAGAGGGATGCATGCACAGTGATGCTTAGAGCAGTATCATCAACAATAGCCAAATTTTGGAAAGAGCCCAGATGTCCATCAATCTATGAATGGATAAAGAAGATGTATATGGAGTATTACTCAGACATAAAAAAGAATGAAATCTTGCCATTTGCAATGAGATGGATGGAGCTAGAGAGTATTTTGCTAAGCAAAATAAGTCATTTAGAGGACAGATACCATATGGTTTCACTCATATGTGGAATTTAAGAAACAAAACAAATGAGCACAGGGAGAAAAAGAAAAAGAGAGAGGCAAACCAGGGAAAAGACTATTAACTACAGAGAACAAACTGATGATTGCTGGATAAGAGTGGGGAGGTGGATGGGGGAAATAGGTCAGGGGATTAAAGAGTACAATCGTGGTGATGAGCACCAGGTGATGTATCTAAGTGATGAATCACTAAATTCTACACCTGAAACTAATATTTCATTGCATATTAACTAACTAGAATTTAAATAAAAACTTGGGGGGCGGGGCACCTGGGTGGCTCAGTGGGTTAAGCCGCTGCCTTCGGCTCAGGTCATGATCTCAGGGTCCTGGGATCGAGCCCCGCATCAGGCTCTCTGCTCAGCAGGGCCTGCTTCCTCCTCTCTCTCTGTCTGCCTCTCTGCCTGCTTGTGATTTCTCTCTGTCAAATAAATAAATAAAATCTTTAAAAAAAAAAAACTTGGGGGGAAAATCACTCCTTAGATAAGATACTTGATATATGTGTCATCAATGGACATTTGTTGAATGACGATTCCAGTAAGTGTTTTTATGGACCAGGACCATTGCTAAGTACTTTATAAACATTGTCACAACCATGCAACAATCTTACGATGTAGGTACTATTATTACTGGTTAGGAAACAGGCCCACAGAGGTAAGCAACTCACCACAAGTGGTACAGTTACTAAGTGGTAAGGATGGGAATCTAAACCAAGCATTTGGAATCCACATTAACCACTACCTTCCTTTCCCCAGGTGAAGTAATAATTAACACTGAAGAGGTAGGTACACATTTTCTAAAGACCCTCAGAATCCAAGTCAAAATATCAAAATCAGTTTCCATTTCTGAAAATTACTTTATATTTTCATATATTATCAAAGCATTGTTTCTGGGTAGATATAGGGCATAATTCTGAGTTCTTCAATCCCATTCAATTTGCTTAAGAATCTCTTTGCTTTGACTATCATGAAGGTTTATATTTTAAAGATCTTAAACTGTGTTAAAGATAGTAGAATATGGAACAACTAAAATTAGAATCAACGGGTAGAAGTTGCAGGAAGAAAACTGAATGTTCCAAAGTACTTGAAAATGCTCTGAGCTACGACAGGATATAACACTCACGCAGGAAGTATTCAAGACAAGGTTAGCTGCTCAGAAGGAATGCTGCAGGTTAAGGGATATTCAACAACAGTTGGGGAGGGGAGGATTAAATGGTCTATCTTCCAACCTAGAGAGTCCAGTAATTGGATTTACTCACTGCAATTTGAAATAATTTTGTTTGCAAAAAACAAAAAACAAACCAACAAAAAAAAACAAAAAAACTTCTGACCTGTTCAAAAGTCATAGCCTGTATGAAAACTAAATAGAGCAGTTCCATCTGACACTTTCCTCCAGCAGAGTGTCTCACATGGAATAGATATTCCATAAATGCCTATTACTATATTGACCATAGTTGGTACAATTACACAGACTACATGGTTTTTCAAAATAGCTATTATAGACATTTATTCTCACAGCTCAGATTAAATAAACTGCAAGGCTTTCAGAAACCTGTTACAATAGCTGGTACAATCTGATATCATAATCAGAACTCTATGTTATTCTCTGCATCCTTTTTCCTGTATTTCCTAACAATCATGGCAGTGGTTACTTCCCACTATATGAGAAGATTAGTCACTGATATTTAATCAGTGAAAGGATCATAATTAATCAAAGCATCCATTTAGAAGAATTTGCCAGTGGTCTTTTTAGCCTTCTGACAAATCTTATCTTGGAACACTGAAGTAAGCAGATTAAATAAATTGGGCTTTTTCAATACAAAATGTAATTCTGTAACTTCAATTACTTACAAAGTTTCCCAGAATTCTGAACTAGGACATATATATTCCACTCTCTATTTCCAGAACATATAATCAGTCTTTGAAGTAAAAGCAAAAAAAAAAAAAAAAAAAAAAAATCCTTTGAAGAAAAAAAAGTCCAAACCAAAACTTAACAGCTTTAAGTTCATTCAACACAAAGAACTATTTTAATATCACTCTCTCATCAGGGGACTCATAAGTATCCATAAATACCCATCCTTCATTACCACCTGAAGATCTACAGAAGACAGCCATCTAGAAGGGGTCATGACAAGGCTACTTTAGGAGGCTTGCAAGTTCATCTTTGTCAACTTGAAATTGAGTCTATCAGGCCTGAGTTGGAATCTCTGCTCTGCTTCTTAGCAAGTGTGTTACCTACAACTGCAAAATGTTTTGAAGAAAAGCAGCTCTTGCGGTCAGGTTGTTGAGTGGATCAATTGAATTAAAGCTTGAAAAGCACTCAACAGTGCTTGGCACATGGAAAATATGGCCCAAAATATTCAACAGTTTTTCACTACCTACTGTGAGCAAGTGCCTTTCATCAATGTCTCAGGAAATTCGAAAGGATGTGGATTGAGTTATATTCTTCCATATGAGCTGATCCCAAGAAAACATTCTCCCACTTTACATTTCTCCACTTATCATCTGACATTTCAGCCTGTTTTCCCCATTTCCAAAGAGATTCTTCTCACCTAGACTGATCTAGAAGGAAGTTGATGATGGGCATAAGGGAAAATAAAGGTTCAGTCTGTCCTATTTTTTATCATATCTCTGTCCCGACTGAGTCTCTAATGATAGATACATGTCATTATACCTTTGTCCAAACTCAGAATGCACAACACCAAGGATGAATCTTCAGGTAAACTGCGGACACTGGGCAGTAATTATTAAGAAATATACCACTCTGGTGGGAGCCTTTGTTTTTTTTTAAGATTTTTTAATTTATTTATTTGACACAGGGATCACAAGTAGTCAGAGGGGCAGGGAGAGGGAGAAGAAGGCTCCCTGCTGAGCTAGGAGCCCAATGTGGGGCTCCATCCCAGGACCCCGGATCACAATCTGAGCCAAAGGCAGACACCCAACTGACTGAGCCACCCAGGTACCCCATGGTGGGAGTTTTTAATCCCTGGGAAGGCTAGACATGTGTGGAACAGAGGTTATATGGGAAATCCCTGGATCTCCCTCTCAATCTGTACATTCCTTAAACTGTGCTAACAATGTTTTAAATAAATGAAGCATTAATAAAAGAATAATAACTTTAAAAAAGCTCAATCTAACTTTTAAAAAGTTGACCTACATTTTGGGAAAAAGTGATCTATATTTTGAGTCAATCCAGAGCCAACACTGTGAATTTTACTTTTTTTTTTTTTTTAACAACATTTGAGTGAGAAAAGATGTTGGAAAAGAGTTTTCCCATATACAGGAGAAAGCTGTCTCATGCCTCCATACTGCTCACAGGTGCTACTTCCCCTGTCTGTTAACATCCCTTCCCTTCATTTGTCAAAACTGCTACCCGTGCATCAAAAGACATCTCAGATGTTGCCATATCCGTGGAGTATTTCCTTTCCTGATTCTTCACAGTTAATCACTTATTTCTCTGTCCTACTTGATTATCCTTGACATACTTCTGTTCAGTGAGCTGCACATAGTTATTTGTTCACATCCCCGTTCCTCAGCAGCTCACATGGCTGAGACTCCTTGTGCCTTATCATTACCTCCTATGGTGCCTAACATAAACCGGGTCTTGATACATGTTGAACTGAAGCCCCATGGGAGGGTGGTAGCTAAGGGGGCAGATTTAGAGCTGGACTGCCTGCTTGAATCGAGATCTGCCTCTTCCTAATCAGGGGTCCCTGGGCAATTACTCAGACATTAAATGCCTTAGTTTCCTTATCTGTAAATAGATAATCATATAATATGTTATAGAGATGCTGTGAGAATTTAAAAAATCAGTACATGGAAATTCCTCAATCAGTGAGTACTACATAGTATTCTGTAAATGCCTGGTGTTGTGATGACTGTCGCTGTTATTGGTGGTTATAGTGATTTGTCTATAGATTTGTCTTGTCATCACTCCAGGAACATCCCAGCAAATATAATTTCATTGGTCAGCCTTGGAACTCTATCAATATAAACTGTTTTTGAGAGAAAAATCATATACTCCCAATTAAAAAAAATTCAGATAAAAATATTATAGAATGCCATCTGTTCATATGTTGGAGATGGCCAATTGGATGAAATCCTAAAGTAATACATTTAAGTGCTGACATTGTACTATTAGACACCTTTGACTGGGTATCGAGTTTACTCAGGTAATCTTTATAAGGCATATTCATAGGATGGATCATGGGGTGTATGCAACAAGAAAAATGACTGGTGTCTAGGAATCACTAACTCATATCCGGATTCACAGAGTGCTAATTCAGTGTTCAAGGCTCATTCCCACAGCCTTCCAAGGGAAACATGACAGAGCTGGTGCACAGAGACCTCCTCTCTGCCTCTAGCTGTCTTTCTATCTTCTCTGTAACACACACATACACTCACGTACATACTGTTTTGTAATAGCTCCAAGTTTGAGTTTGAGTCTGTTGGGTGGGTAGTTTTTCAATGCTCCTGTGAATAAGTGAATGGATGGGTAAGTGTGAATGGTGTTTCTTGCGGTCCAGTTGAGGTGGTAATGGCCTATATCACTATTCCATCACTACAAGGCTCATAAATATACCATCAGGTCTTAACCCAATAGCTGATTCCCAGAAGTACTCCTACATGAACAACCCTGGTTTGCTCCATTATTTCCTCCCTGCAGCACACTTAATACTGTTTGCAAAAAATCCTTAACACATAAATTTTCCAGGTCACTGTCAAGTCACACAATGCTGTTCAGAAAAAAAAAAAAATTCATTCTTATACAAATAAAATCTCTCTGAAAGCTTTCTTCAAGTTACTGGCCTACATTCAACTTGTAATCTATGTCCAAGTTTCTCCTTATCTTTTACACTGCTCTCATAAGTTCAGATGAATCTTGAACATTTGCAGGAGAAGAATCAAAGTTATACCAAATGCTTCCCTTACTAAAAAATGAACCTTCACTCAGAATTGGACAGTAAGAAACCCTCACTGGTAAATACTTAATCATATGACTAGAATTCAAGTAACTTATACATAATATCTACCTGTTGACCCTTGACAATGTGAAAACCTAGCATGATGTAATCCTGCCCACTCTCTCTCTCTCTCTTTTTTTTTTAATATTTTACTTATTCATTTGACAGAGATCACAAGTAGGCAGAGAGGCAGGCAGAGAGGTGGGGGGGAAGCAGGCTCCCTGCTGAGCAGAGAGTCCCATGAGGGGCTCGATCCCAGGACCCTGGGATTATGACCTGAGCCAAAAGCAGAGGCTTTAACCCACTGAGCCACCCAGGTGCCCCCAGGAATGTGTATCTTAAGAGAGGGCAGGGGGTGCCTGGGTGGCTCAGTGGGTTAAAGCCTCTACCTTCAGCTCAGGTCATGGTCTCAGGGTCCTGGATGGAGCTCAGCAGGGAGCCTGCTTCCCCCCCAACCTCTCTGCCTACTTTGATCTCTGTCTGTCAAAAAAAAAAAAAAAATCTTTAAAAAAAAGATACACATTTCTTCAAAAGGATAAACATCTCCCTGGTGCCTTTTCTACTTTAGTTTTTAATTCCTTCAAGTGTGGGTATAAAATTTTGTTACTTTCTATTCTAAAACATTTGTGAACATATGTTTATTTCACTATTAATTTAATCAATTAGAATAGATATCTTTCCCTACATAAGGGTTCAAGTAGAAGATAGAGAATTGTTGATCCATAAAATATTTAACTGTAAAGAAGCATTAAACATCTGACAACAGGGGTGCCAGGGTAGCATAGTCCATTAAGCATCCAACTCTTGGTTGTGGCTCAGGTTGTGATCTCAAGGTTGAGAGATTGAGCCCCATGTTTGTTCTGTGCTCACCATAGAGTCTATTTGAGACTCTGTCTCCCTCTTCCCCTGTTCCCTCTCTAAAATAAATGCATAAATCTTTTAAAAATATCTGACAACTAGAAAAAAATTGTGTCTAATGTGAGCTGAGCTGGGGAAGGGAAGAACTTTTGTTTTCTGTCTTTTCGAAACATCATTGTTCTGTTTTTTTTTTTTCCTCTCCAGAGAGAATTTTGCATTAAAATCCATCTACTTTCCAATTTTTCTCAGACTATATTCAAACAGTCTCAAAAATTTTCAAACACCTAGACTCTACTAAATTAGGATAATTGATAAATAACTAGCATCTTCATGTGTAGTGAGAGGCAGTTTAACAAATATGTATAGAGTAGTTGGTTTCTATCCTAGTTCCAAGGTTGTAGATGTAAGACACTGGACATGTTTCTTAGCTCTCTGTGCCTCAGTTTCCTCAGTTATAAGAAAGAAATAATAAAACAGTCTACCTTATAGGGTTGTTATGAGTAGGAGGTGAATTAATACAAAGAAGTGCTTAAATTGGTGCCTGTTACATAATTAATGCTCAAAAAGTTATCTAATGATAAAAATATTTCTGTGAGAGTAACCATTTTGTCTTTCTCCTCTTCCTGTTTTATTGTCATAAGTATTGATACTACAAGGTAAACTTAAGATCCACAAGTTTCCCCCACACCAACTCTTCAGTTGAAGCCAGAAAGTTAAGGTCACTTTTAAGTGGTTCTTAATCAATCACAGTGGACATCAGGGAAAAGTACTCAAGTCCACTTTTTCTTACTCCATGACTCTTACCATTGCATGACACCATGAGGTATTACAAGAAAAAGTCTGATTTTTTTCCTTTTGTATAAAAATAAATATTCACTATAATGTCAACATTCATCATATTATTTAATAAAACTACTAATATCTTAGCTAATTAATAGGTAGCTGATGATATCTTCCTAACATCATTCTCAAAGCTACTATCCTTTCCCATTCTAGACATCTAAAATGTAGGTACCAACACTATCCACACCGAGAAAGGCAAGGAATGGAAATGGTAAGTAATGTATCTAATATCACATTCATAGGAGTAGACCCATGGTTAAAACCTTTTACACTTAATTCCAAATTCCATATACCTCTATCAAAAAGGACTCTACCATGAGAATGAAGAATATGGCTCTAGAGGCCTCCTCTGTATTCTTGTGTGCCAAATATCTATTTCCATGTCTTTTGACAGCCCCTCAGATTTTGATTTGGGAAGTTGTTCTTCTCCCACTGGGCACATTACTAGTGGGGCTGCTGTACAAGATTCTCTCATAATTCCCCCAATCCTAGATAAAGGATGAAGACATGAACCAAGCTAGGGGAATAATTCACTTTTGTTCTAGAATTTGATTCTCCTTTCAAACAAATTTGTAGTAAATTCTCAGAGATTCCTTAAGCAACAGCCCGAGATTGAATTCCTAACGATGCTGTGTCCTGAAATTCCTGAATCTTGTTTCCCCACCTAGTTTCTTGTATTTTATTTCTGGCCCCTATCCTAATAGATTTGTGTTTTGTTAGTGTTAGCCAAGAACAATATCTATTTCTTACTAGAAAATGTTATAACTTACACAAACACAGACATTCACCTTAAACATAGTTGTACTGAACACCTGTTCTTTTGTTTTTCGGTATAATATCTAGCATTGACCCTTCCCACCTTGTGATGTCAACAATTGCCCTCATCCATTCATAGACCACGTATCTCAGTTTGGGTTGGCCTCACCCATGGTGCTAAGATTGGGCAACCTTAGCACTAAATTCACCTCATCACAGTCACATGCTCAGTGATGGATTCATCACATAAATTGGTAACATCATAACTAACCACAGTTATTTCTGTGAAACAAATTGTGAAGGAATACCTTTCAGGTTGCTGTGAGAGAATCAGTGACTCAGTGAATATTTTCATACTAAAGTAGGTGGTAGATTGTGGAGAAAACCTAATTCTGAAAGTTTTTAAGCCCAAGAACACAACTATCCCTAAAGCTAAGAACTGTCCTGAACTTTTGAATCATCTAAGCCACTATGTTGCTTATCTCTCTGGTTTGGGGAGTCATATTTCTGTCAGTTGCAATTAAAACTGTCTGATCTAATATGACAACCAGTGAAAATTCCTCTCACAATTTTGTTCTGATGCTAACATATGATAGTAAAGCTGTCTCTTCATGCCTTTTAGAACTCTAATTTTTAAAAAAACCTCCTACTTGTTTATTTCTTATTGTATGTTTTTTTCACTTTGATAAATATTTTATTTTTGCCATTTCATTTTAACACTAAGAGCCACATGGGGAAGGTAATGTTATTTTTCCATTTTGCAGATGGGAAAATCAAAGGAGGGGAAAAGTTTAGTACCTTATCCAAAGTCATACTGAAAGGTAGGCAGAGGACACAATTCTAGGTTTCTAAGAATTCACTGCTCTACCTTCTTTGGGAAAATATGGTGAATTTATTGAAAAAAGAGATGTCAAACACAGTCATATAGGTACTACTAAGGCAATAGTTACTCTACTATCTGCTAGAACTCTAAAAACCATGTTGTACAGAGTTGCCCAATTATTCGAGAATAAATGATTGACCCTTATTTTCTAAATATCTAAACTGTAAACTTTCATTCAATATGGATGAATATGAATTCAGTATGAATCCTTATAATTTCTCACGGATTCATAAAAAAATGGTAAAATTACAAATGGTAAAAGGCAATCCAAAAAGAAATTATACTTAATATAAAAAAAATGATTGCTATATGACCAAGTAAGACTTCTACAGTTAAATAGGCAGAATACTGCAAGAGATTCCTTAATTAATATTAAAATAATTTAAATAAAAATTATACCACATATTCCAGTTGAAATCTATTTTCTTCTAATCTGTAGGTGACTCTTTAACCTCTATCAAGTCTTAGCTAAATCAGAATGCCCTTGAGAATGCTCTTTGAATATGCTTAATAGTAAGTGAAATTTATTTATGGAAGCAAATTAGAGTAATGCCACTTTTAAGCTTTGTATGATTTGATCCTGAAACAAATGTTTGTGATGAAATAATAAAAACCCTTAAAATAGAGTTTTATTATCATGCAAATTCCCTGGGAGCTGACCATGGAGTATCACACAACATGAGGACTTTCACAGTTACAAAGTAGATAAATGAGAGAATCAATTGAACATAATGAAAAATAGGGCAGAAAGCTCATTTTGTACAATTTCAAATAGGATATTCACTTTTCAGATTACCTTATTCAGTAGACACACACTGAATAATCCATACCCTTGAATAATTCCCTCCCTGAGTGCAGGTAAATCCTTTGACTTGCTTCTAATTGATAGAATATGACAAAGTTAATGGGATATTGCTCCTGTTATTATGTTGTGTCAAGTAGGGCCCCATCTTAGCCAAATGGGTTGAGAAAATTTTTCACTGTCCTTGAAAAAACAACAACCATACAGAGGACAAAATGGCAAGAACCTATGGAAGGCCTCCAGGACCTAGGGTTGGCCTCTAGCCCCACCGTAAGAAGCTGACATACTGAGTCATACGGCCACAAGGAAATGAATTCTAGCATCAAACTGAGCCTGGAAGTAGATCCTCCACCCCCGCCCCAGTCAAGCCTCAGATGACACTGTAAAAGAAGCTGATACAGTAATTGTAGACTTGTAGTGTCGCCCTGACTTCTGACCTGTAAAAACTGTGACATAATAAATGAGTACTGTTTTGGGTTGGTAAGTTTGTGGTAATTTGTGATACAATAATAGAAGGATCAATATACTTTCTGCTCTGAAATTCATGTTCTCATATATATATATACACATATGTGTATATATATATATATATTTATTTATTTATTTGACAGATAGAGATCACAAGTAGGCAGAGAGGCAGGCAGAGAGAGAGGGGGACACAGGCTCCCTGCTGAGCAGAGAGCCTGATGTGGGGCCCCATCCCAGGACGCTGGGATCATGACCTGAGCCGAAGGCAGAGGCTTAACCCACTGAGCCACCCAGGCGCCCCTCTTATATTTTTGATGAATCTCAGGACCTGTCATATAATAGATACACAGTAAATATTTGCTGATAATAGATGTGAAAGTAATTTTTTTTTTTTAATCCAGAACTGGGACTACTGCCTTTACCAATAGAAGACACTGATAGTCTTTTGAAAAAGGCCATGCAGATCTGAAGATGTGATATGAAGCTTCTAAATTTTTCACAACTGATTTTGTTATTCTCATAGACACCCAAATAAGTAGTCATTATATGTGGATTATCAGATGAGGCTGATATTCCAGGTACCATTTATAAACCAGCACTTGGGTTTCAGAAATTCAAAATCTCTCCTAAAATAGTTTATGAGATATCACTAACTTGCAAATGAAATAAACTGAGAAAATTAAAGTCCTCAAAGACCAAAATGTAAGGAAACTGAACAATTCCTAAAGCCAAATATATGAAAAATTCCTGAGTGCAGATGCAGAGATCTTACCAATTAATTGGTGAGATTAATAACAACAAAAAGTCACCCATATATATATTTCAGTCAATATACAAATTTTAAGAACAAATATCTAGATAGAAAAACAATATGGAAAAAAAGGGGGGGAAATGCTGCTTCCTCTTCAGCATTAGTTTAGTAATGTGAATAAAATTATGAAAAAGAAAATGTATGATTCCAAAATTCACTACCGATATGCTGTCATTTACGTTGATGGCAAGAGATAAATAGTCTTACATATACAAGTGCCCAGAAAACAAACTGGATAAAATTACTGAAAGACTGGCTTTGAACAAAGAAATAGTTTAAAAATAAAACTAATCCTAATTAACACTTGTGAAATGTAATGCAAATCTCAAGATCACACCAGTAAATCTCAGATAGGATGGTGTGTAAAGGAAAACTGAGATTGAGCTAATCTCACTGCCTGCTGTATTAATTTTGCTGTTGCCACCATGACAGACTCACAAATGTAGTGGTTTAAAATAATGTGCATTTATTATCTCACGGTTCTGTTAGGCAGAAGGCTGGGGGACTTAGTGCTTCTCTACTTTGAGTCTCACAGGCTGAAATCAATGTGTCAGCATGGCTGCATTCGTTTCTGAGGTCTCTGGGAGGGATTCTACTTGCTCAATCAGGCTCTTGGCAGGATTCAGTTAAGACCAAGGTCCTGTTTCCTTGCTGGTGTTAGGAGTCATTCTCAGCTCCTGGGGCTTCCTGCATTTCTTACGATCCTCTCCTCCATTTTCAAAACCAGTCATATGGGATGTGTTTCCTCACTTGAAATCTCTTGCTTCATCTTCTCTCCTTCTTCCAAACTCATCTCTCTAATTCTTTTGCCTTCCTCCTTTACTTCTAAGGGCTCAGGTGATTACACAGGACCTGCTCTGATAATCTAGAATAATCTCTCTATTTTAATATTTTATGACATCTGCAAAATCTCTTTATAGCACTACATAGATTATTGTTTGTTTGAATAACCAGGAGATGGGAATCTTTGAAATTCTTTGAATTTTTTGAAATTTTGCCTACCATACCTGGCAAAGGAAACATTCAGAAATACTGTCATATTGTTGGTGATGACTCATAAATACAACTTCAAATAAGATTATTTTTAAACTGAGAGTTAATTATTAGGGAATGTAAAAATAGGATGTATCTCCTCCAAGTCACTAAAGAGAAACGAGAAAAGAAAACTTAAGTAGCAAAATATATAAAGCAAAGAAAAGTGGAAGGAAGAAAAGAAGTAAAATAAAAGACTAGAAAGAAATAAATTTAAGAATTACATTAGTAAAAAAAAAAAAGAATTACATTAATAAAGGCAAAGTGTGAAAATAAATTAAAAAAAAAACAAAACCAAAAAACCCTATAGAAGTATTAGGTGAAAATGTGGAAGATTGTTTATATAACGTGAGAGTGGGAAGTCCTTATGATTATAAGATGTGGAATCTATGGGAGAAGAGATTAGCTAGGCCAATTAAATAAAAAATATTTCCAAATACCAAGAAGAAACAAAGTCAAAAACCAACAAAGCAGAAAACTACTTGTTGCATAACTTCTCTAAATCAAAGAAAAAGAACAACCCAATAGAAAATTAAGCACAAGACCTTGGGGCACCTGGGTGACCCACTCAGTTAAGTGTCTGCCCCTGGCTCAGGTCATGATCCCAGGGTCCTGGAATGGAGCCCCACTTAGCAGGGACCCTGCTTCTCCCTCTCCTCCTTGCTTGTGCTCTTTCTTGCTCTCTGTCTTTCTCTCTGAAATAAATATAAAAATAAACAAATAAAAGAAAAATAAGCAGAAGATCTGGATTGAAAGTTGACAGAAAAACATACAAATATTTTTTTTAAAAACCGAACCGGTTTTCAATATATTATAAGAAGGAAAAACAAAATTATCACACTGATGGATGATGACTGCATTTATCATGGTTAGCAGTATTGTACAGAACTGTTTAATCACTGTGTTATATACCTGCAACTAATATAATACTGTGTGTTAACTACAGTTCAATAATAAATTTTAAAAAGGGAAAAAATACATTGAAATTTTATTTTTAATCAGAGTAGAAGCATACAGAATCTCTGGTAAATATTTTGTAAAGGAAACTTCTCTTTTTTTATATATATATTTTATTTATTTATTTGAGAGAGAGGCAGTGAAAGAGAGCATGAGCGAGGAGAAGATCAGAGGGAGAAGCAGACTCCCTGTGGAGCTGGGAGCCCGATGCGGGACTCGATCCCGGGACTCCGGGATCATAACCTGAGCCGAAAGCAGTCGTCCAACCAACTGAGCCACCCAGGCATCCCAAGGAAACTTCTCTTAAACTGCTAGTGGAAGTTTAGATGGTATAACCTCAATGTAGGGGAGATTGGGTAATGTCTCCCTTTTTTAAAAAACAACTTTAGAGTTCTGGACTGATAGAAAAATTGTGAAGACAACTGCTGAGACCTCACACTTACTTTCCCCAGTTATTAGCATCTAGCATTAATATGGTACATTTGTCACAATTAATAAGCCAATGTTGATATATTATTAAAATTCCTACATTATTACGTTTTTTTTTTTTCCTAACGTCCTTTATCTGTTCCAGAATCCACCCAGGTAACAATTTTACAGTTAGTTATCATGCCTCCTTAGGCTCCTCATGGCTATGGCATTTTCTTAAAATTTCCTTGTTTTTTATGACTTTGGAAAGTTTGAAGAGTACAGTCAGGTATTTTGTAGAATGTTCCTCAATTAAGATTTTTCTCTTGTTTTTCTCATGATTCATCTCCATCTGTGTTTCTGAGAGGAAGAGCATGGAAGTAAATTGCCAGACTCACCAAATCATATTAAGATTACATACTATCAGCATAAATTACCACTATCGATGTTTGCCTTGATCACCTGATTGAGGTAGGGTTTGTCAGGTTTCTCCACTGCAAGTTACTCTCCCCCTTCCAAGTATACCTTTTGAAAGGAAATCACTCTAAGCAGCCCATATTTAAGGAATGGCAAATAATGTTCTATCTCCTTGAAAGTGGAGTATCTACAGAAATTATTTGCATTTCTTTCATATGGGGGCTTTGTCTATACTTTTCATTTATTTATTTACTTATTTACTTATTTAGTAACTTATTTATATCAGTATGGACTCTTGGATATTTATTTTATACTTTAGGTTATTATCTGATACTATATTATTCTGTTGCTTCAAAACATTTTTAGCTTTGGCCATTATGAACTCTTTTAGTTGGTTCTTGGGTCCCTTTGATTTACTTTCATCATCATGGCTGGATTTTTTATTGTTGTATTGTTTTGTTTTTGTTTTTGTTTTTAGCACTTTACTTTCTAGAACTATAGGATTTCCAGAGTCATTTTTCTTATTTCCTCTCCCAAATATAAAATCAACCATTTCTCTAAGAAGCCCTGATTCTTTTTACTGGGGAATAGAATAGAAGTCAAGATCTTGGTGCCAACCATACTTCTTGACACTAAGACATAATTGCTAACAGGTCCTCTCTGCTAACAGAGCAACAAAATATATGTGTACACTAACCCATGTATATATAAATATCTATCAATATTTCTATATGTGTATGTACATAACTATTGTAAACTAAATATGACTTCATCCTGATGCCTCCATATCTAATCCATTACCACACAACATTATAGCCTCCTTCCGCTGTTTACTATAACCTATCCTATCAGTTAAGACAGTGTCTTTGAAATAAAAAGATACATCCGACACTTTCAGTTACACAGACCAACTCATACAACTACAAAATGACATATATACAAATATACTCATTTCAGCACAACTTATAAGTCAAGATAGGAAAATAATTAAACCATCAACTGATGACTGACTAAATAAATTTATTCCATTGGTAGATTTTATGTAGGCACTGTATAGTCTGATTGGAAAAGATCCCCAAGTGATAATTTTTAATAAATTAATGAATAAAAGAATGAGTGAATAAATGAATAAATGGATGAGCGGGTAAAAGATGAATAACAGAAATGAAGAAAAAAATCACTGGAGAAACCTTTTAACTAAGGAAGGAAATTCAAGAGCTGGAAAAAAAAATAAAGTTTCTCCTCAATCTGTATGCAATAATTAATCTCAGAAGGATTAAACCTTTTCAGTGGGAAATTAAAAACTTATGTGACCATATTATGTTTAATGATCAAAATACAACACAATTTATAGCACTAATGCTAAAAATACCACATAATTAATAGCATAGCATAGCATAAACACCATTAATTTATTTTAATGACAAAAATTGCAAGTATAATGTGAATAGAAAAAAGGTACTTTGAAAAACAATTTTAAATTTGTAATGCACATGACAAATCTGTAACTATAATATGAAAAGACAACACGATAGAAATGAAGATAGAAAATATGAATAGGCAACTAATAGAAGAGCAAATTTAAATGGTCATACATATTTGAAAAGATTCTCTACCTTCCAAAGTAATGAGGAAAATGCATTAAAAATTACATGTGCCTCTATCCAGAAACCAAAATATTGATAGTTTTTTCTCTTAATCTTATATATATTATTTGATCTTCCCTCACAACAATTATGTATTACTTACCTAATATACAAGCAAAGGTATTTTTATTAAAAAAAAATAGAAATAGAAGGAAGGAAGTAGTAGTAGGAAGAGGCAATAGTAGGCGAATAGTAGGAAGAGGCAATTCAAAGAAGAAAAATGAAGCAAACTGAAGATAAACGTATGAAAATTTTTAATTTTACTAGAGAGCAAAGTATCATTAAATAAGGCAGTATCTTCCACCACCTAAGAAATTTCCAGTGATAAAAAATATTGATAATGCTGTACTATTTAGATTTTAAGTTGGTAAGAGCTGTCTGTAGGGATTTGAAAATATCTATCAAATATTTAAACATACATACTTTTTAAAATTTTTTAATTTTTTAAAATATTCTATTTATTTATTTATTTGAGAGAGAGGGAGAGAGAGAGCACAAGCAGGGTGGAAGGGCAGAGGAAGAGGGAGAAGCAGACTCCCCACGGAGCAAGAGCTCCTCTCAGAGCTCTATCCTAGGATCCTAAGACCATGACCTGAGCCTAAGTCATATACATATACATATTTTCTAATCAACAACTGAACTGTTAGTAATTTATACTAAGGAAATAATCTGGGATTTCTGGGGGTTTGGCTGTAAAATTGCTACAGGGTTAGTCACACCACCACCATTGTTACATGCTCACAACTGTTCATGTCCCTGTGTATTTATTAACTATTAAACAATAATTATCTCTTGAATTTAGGAATTTTAAAATATTTAAAATACTAAATATAAATGTTGTCATAAAATATTTGTACCTTACAGATAATTTCTTAGAGAAATTTTAAAGATTTCATAATGTGCATATATTACTTTTCCAATTAGCATATACATGTGTGTAGATGAGAAAAACTCATAAAACATGTTCATAAAACATGAACAAAGGACCCTGGGTTATTATTTTCCTCACAACTTTCTTTATTATTATTGAAATGTCTTTTAAATAAATAAAAAGTAATATGGGCTTAGTGATTTGTAATTTTTTTCTTCAGATTTTAGGACTGGATAATCATTACTATTTAAAAAGTCAATAGTAAGAATCTGAACCAGAGTGGAAAAAATCAATTGTAGGTAATAAAGCTGAAGAAGACAGCCAGGAACCCACAGGGAAACAACAACAGCTCTACAGTTTGCCAGTTGAGTGGGAATTAGGTCAGTCAGCACACAGTTAAGTCGATCTGCCATTGGAGCAAAATTATAATTTGCTTGAATCCCATTATCAGGGTCACTGGTGGCCCATTTGTAATTCACTTGTAGTTCATCACATCCTTTCTCAATCTGGCCATCATAATCCCTCATTCCTCTCTCAAATTAGCTGCCTTCTGTTATGAAAGACATTTTGTCGTTTTGTTTATTTTTTCCTTTCTTTCTATGTCAGCAATAGTTAAGCAGACCTCAGAGGTACACCTAAAGAGTTTGCCTAAAGATAGGAACCACTTTCTCAAGATGCAAAAACCAAATGATATGATTATATAAATTACTAGAAATCTTTCCATTTGGCTGGTTACAGAGATGCCTGAATCAAATACCAAAGACAGATGCTTGGCCTTACACAAATACCCTAAAATCTGTTGATGTAGCAAAGTTTAATATTGGCATATCCAACACCATCTATAAAGCTGTCAGTTGGGTCACTTGTGTCTCTAATGAAAGCAAACCAGCAGAGAGGACAACACACACAAAACAAAACCAAACCTTGAACATTCTTCAGATGTGCCCTTTCAACCTGAGATACAAAAACATTTCTTAGCAAATTTCTGCAGTAATAGAGAATAGATTTTTTCAGGAATTTTTTTATTAGATTTATTTATTCATTTGAGTGGGGAGGAGCTGGGAGAAGAAGAGAGTCTTAAGCAGACTCCACACTGAGCGCCGAGCACGGAGTCCACTGAGGTTCTCAGTTTCATGACCCTGAGATCAGGACCTGAACCGAAATCAAGAGTTGGAAGCTTAACCCATGGCACCACCCAGGCACATCTATTTCAGGTATTTTTAGGAAAGCAGGGGCACTGATAGCACTAATCTGCATATATAAGAATGTAGGCACAAAAGATTTATTATTTTCCAATTTTGAATAAGCATCTTAAAGCAATCTCCAATCATTATATATTATGTAGAAGAGAGACAATCTCATCTTTTTACAGGGTTGGCAAAGATGGTATTACAATATTCTGTCACCAATTTTAGTGTGTAATTTTATTATTCTAAGGAAATAAAAATTACAATATATTACATATTCTGTACTCAAAGCCTATCACAGACATGTTACATGCACACACACACACACACACACACACACTTAATTGTTTCCTATTAATAAACAATCAAGTATTCTCTATTACATTATCGCAGGATAATAATGCAAAGACATGTTTTCTACAGAAAATTCACACTCTTTGCTCTTCTCAGCTTCTAAATTATAAGAGTATAGGGATATGACTACCTGTTTAATCAGGTATGTTCCTTTGAAGTGAAAGGACTAGCAGAAAGAGGTAAGTTTCCAAGGCATTTCTAAAATCCTTTGGAAATAAAACAGAATCAGACCTGGGAAAACATTCATCTTATTATTTTAAAAAGATTAGAAAATTTTAAAACCTTTATGTAGAGCTAGGGCTAACTGTCTTTTTAAATGGTGAATATTTGACCATTTGTATTCCTGTCCTCTGACATGGGATATCATTGCCAGGAGGGTTTTCAAAGAGAGAGAGTTGGACAGGGATCACCAGTGAGACACCAAGCATTCTCTCAGTGGGAAAGCTGAGCTTTGTCTAATTCTCCAAAAGCTGTGTTAAGGATAGTGACTCAGAAAAATGCATAACATCCAGTTCTTCAAAACTTCATTCACAAGACTCTGGTCTAGCCTTTAAGGTTTATAAGCCACCTTCACACATACTTAACTTTTTAAATGCACATTACTAAACCTCTGAGGGTAGAAAAGAAATAACACTTCAAACACTGAAGGAGATTGAGGCACAGATAAGTTCAGGGGTTTGTCCAAACTCATGAAGTAAGCATCACAATCAGAACACAGATTTCATTTTGGACTCCAAAACCTTTGTTCTTTCCAATAGGTGAAACAATTTTGAATGCTCAGAAACACTAAATTACAAGGGGTTGTAATCCGTTTCAGAGGATAAAGCTTAGGGAAATGTATTCTTCAGCAAACCCACCAAGTGATGCATGTATGCTACCAAGTATTTTACCACTTTGTTAAATTATTTGCCTATTTTTGTGGAGGTCACTTTTTAAAGGTTGCAACAAATCCATAGTTTCATGAAACTCAGAAGATACATTTTCTCACTATGAAAGAGGTTTAATTGGGAGACATATCATTATTCGCAAATCAGGCTTTCAGGTCTTTCTAAACACTAACCTCAGAAAAATCCTGGAGTGTATCAGGAATTCAATGTTTCAACCTGGGTAACCTTCTTAGGAAAAGTCTGTAGATGGCTGAATAATGATGCCAAGAAAATAACAGCAACAGCAACAACAAAATCAAAGCCAAGATGATTTTTTCCAGTAACTAGCAAATCATACTTTTTTTTTTTCTGTATGTATTTTTCAAAACTGGCAGGGTTTCCTTTCCTTCTAGTCCACCCCAGGAAGATTTATGAGATCTCTGAAATCTGGCTGAAGATGAAATATTTGGGGGATAATTAAATATTTAGAGGTATGAAGTTTGAAGTTCAAGTATTTGTCTATGTGTGTAGAATAGTCTGTTACTTGTTTCATTCTACAAACATTTATATGTCAGACAAGAAGGCACTAGAGATATAAAGAAAAATGTCACATTACTGTATCCTCCAAAAATCCACAACATGGGGGAAGACCTAAGACAATACAACAGAATGACCTGCAAGAGATGAGGTCATAAGAGCCAGGGCTTTATTTTGTTTGCTGCTCAATCTTCTCTAGGGTCTGGAACATCACCTGGGACAGACAGCAGCACAATAATTATCTGCTGAATTAAGAATTTGAAAAACAATGTTTTTTAATCCAATTATCAGACAGTTACTAAAAATGATTTTCTTACTTTCCTGTAGGCATTTATTTGTGACCTCTATATTTATTGTACTGCCCCAGAAAAGACCTTCAGAATCTTCATTTTAAATGGTTGCTGATGCTTTCAGTTATAAGGTTTCATCCTCAAGAATCATCACTGAGTACAGTTTCTTTTCCTCCTCTTCTGTCAATTAGCTAGGACAGACTCTGTGGACATCCCAAACTAACTTTGAATGATATTTTGCAGGTGAATATAATATCTTCAAATAGTGCCTTTTGTATAAAATATGGAATTGAGACACCACCCAGTAATGAGAAACTTAGTAAAGAATCAAATATAAGGGGCACCTGCGTGCCTGGGTCAGTTAAGCATCTCCCCTGGGCTCAGGTCATGAACCCAGGGTTCTGGGATTGAGCCCCATATTGGGGACTCCCAGCCCTGCACTGGGCTCCCTGCTCCACAGGGCCTACTGCCCACCCCCACCTCCCCCATCGCCTGCTGCTCCCTCTGCTTGTGTTCTATTTCAAATAAATAAATAAAATCTATAAAGAAAGAATCAAATATAAGGCTTTTTGTCCACATTTACTGGGAGATATTTTTATGAAATTATCCTCATCCTACATGGCAAATACTGTGGTGAGCTGCCTGCATACCCCTTGAGACCAAGTTCCTCATTCTGGCAGGTGCTGAGAGTGTTGGAAGGTGATGGCTTTCCTAAATCTGCCCTTGTCCAAAAACTTATTTATGTACCTCCAGGCAGGACAACTCTAAGGGGCCATCCTAGCCCAGAGCCCACAGTGGGATCATTTGAGGTACTTGTTGTGGCTACATGGAAATTCAATGCCTTCTTTTGCCTTCCTGATCCCTCTACTCGCTCACAGGTGTTTCCAAGGGTTCTCCCCAGTAAAACTGCACACACATCTCTCATAACCTATATCCCAGATAACACAACATCTATTAGAGTATGTATGGCATTTGCATAACTATCATCAACTTGTTTAACATCTGTGAGCTTCATTTTTATTCTACCTGCAACATGAAGATATGGCCCTGTGATCTCCAAAGGCCTTCCTACCTGTAATGTTGTATGCCTCCACTACCTGATAATGTTACTATGAGATAAATAAGTGGTAAATTCCATAGATGTTGAGAAAAAAGAAAAGCATAGTTATTATCAATCTTTTAGAGCAGTATTTGGATAATACTGTTTAAAACCAATTTTCATGGGACGCCTGGGTGGCTCAGTTGGTTGGACGACTGCGTTCAGCTCAGGTGATGATCCCGGAGTCCCGGGATTGAGTCCCGCATCGGGCTCCCAGCTCCATGAGGAGTCTGCTTCTCCCTCTGACCTTCTCCTCGCTCATGCTCTCTCTCACTGACTTTCTCTCAGATAAATAAATAAAATCTTAAAAAAAAAAAACAAACAAACCAATTTTCATATCCAGATGACACAATACCTTATTTTTTCTCCTCGAGAAAAGAATAGACTAAGAATTTTGTTCCTGACTTGTTGAGCTGGTATCTAAAGAAGTCTTTGTAGCCTTGAGCAGGGACTGATAGAACTAGCTAGTAATTATCTTACTTGGAGCTCAATGACATGAGGAATTAAACCTGCAAAAACGGAGAATCAGGATGATGAAATCTAAGGCTTCCCAATAGTTAAGAGTTTTGTACCAAGTTTTTTGGTAATACAATAGTAGTCACTGCTACTATAATTTTTCTAGCAGCCTCCTCAACCTGTATCTGTCCCCTCCCAAGCATCATTCACTGAACATACGTTGTGTGGTCAGACATTGTACTTACTCATACTTAACATGAACAATAACTTGGCAAGTTTATTATCTTCTCCTTTTTCGCTGGTGATAAAAATGGAGTCAGAGGTCAGAGAGGTTGAGCCCCTAGCACACTGTTCCATGAGTAGTCACTGCCTGACCTAGGATTTCAGTTGAATCTGTCACCACAGCTTTTGCTCTTTCACTCTGGTACACTGTGTTCTGGAGGGAGAAGTTTCTAGGGCAAGGAAATACACCAAGAGACAAGTATGTACCAAAGCACAAAGACTGAGTTACTATGTGTCATGAAGGACCATAAACTGAAGGACTGAAGGACCATTTAACTTTACTTAAAGAAAAATGGGTAATCAAACATGATATGATTGATGTAGCCCAAGAAGTCTCTTTTAGAAAGTTTGGATTGGTTATACAATGAAGGCACTGGAAGATCTTCATTAGATAAAAGGCATGTATCTTTGCAACAACACCTGCATGCTTGAGGAATGGAAACTCAACATGCAATATCTTGTCAGTGGCTGGCATCTACAAGATAAGTGATAAAAATCTGTTGAACTGTTGAAGGTATTACTTACAACTGAATTATCTTGTTTTAAGTACATAATCAGGCACCAAACATTCACTCAAATATTATTAGCTAGCTGATGAAGGAAGGCATGAACAAAAACATAAACAAAACTTTAGAATGTTCTTTTCTTGCTCCCACTCAGCTTTAACCACATATGTCCCCTCTGTTCTTTCAGCAGGAAATTATCTTTCTTAGAAATATCTTCCTCCATCTCTTCCTGCACACTTATGAGATCGGTTCTCCAGACAAATTTACAGTATTCTGAACATTAACTTCCTGAGGTTGATCAAAGTTTGCAATTACATATTTGTGTAATAATTTCACTAACCTATAATCATTAATGTTCCATACATGCTAGTATGGATCCATACTCTCTCTCTCTCTTATTGTATCTCTGGAAATTAGCATAATGCTTGACACATAGCTGACAATAAGTATTTGATAGGTGGATGGATGGATGAATGGATGAATGGGTGGGTAAATATTTAGTGAATGCAAAGAAAGAGAGAAAGAGATGGAAACTGAAAGGAGAGAAAGAGAAAGAGAGAGAGGGAAACCAAGGAAAACAATTAGATATTTCAGTTTTTCTACCATTTAGTGGAAATGAACAAGTAGAAGATCTAAATCTCAGTGCCAAAAAAAAAAAAAAAACCCACAAAAACAAAACCAAAAAAACCCCCAAAGAAATGAAGCTATGCTACATTTAGAAGGGGTGGATTATTTCCATGGTTTGACATAAGAACAAGGTATTTAACTGGAAATTGTATAGAATTTTAAGTTTGGTGAGGTCAAGACTTCGAAGGTAGTTTAGGATGGGATTTGCAGGCCTGTTAACAGTTGATCCTATTTAAGGAAAGTGTTGAGCCTGAGGAAATAACATTTGTTAATTGGGAGAGAAGTGCCACCCCAAAAAAGAGAAACCAGCCAAAAAGTGGTCCCAGGGCCAGCAGCGGGACTGAAAAATTCTGAGTCAGGGAAGTCAAGAGTGGGAAAGTTTTAATATAAGCAGCCACCATTGGTAATGTCAAATGTAGCAGAGAGTTCAGGGAAGAAAGGTAGTTCCCTTATGTTCCTCATAATAATCTGTGCTATTAAATCCAATGTGAAGTATGAAATACAAATGAATTTCTGCTTATACCTGCCTTCTATAGATATTCCTAGTTGACACGCACAATAAAGTTTTTTCTCCTTTGGGGTGCCATTTTTTCTTCTGGAAGCACAGAAGGAATACTGGGAATTTATTGGCTCCTTCTGTAAGTTTATGTAAAAATCAATCTCCCAAATAGATTCTACCTGTTGAAACTGAATAGACGATGGATTTACCTTATTCTACCCAGCAAGAACTAGAGCAAGGCTTTGTCAATTAGGGTTTCAAGGCTACACAGCTCTCACTCAGGAACCCAAGATGACCATGACCCAAATCCAGTTTCTCTCGATGTCTGGTTCTCTTCCTACCTGAAACAGATTCCCGGAGGGACTGGGCCTTACCTGTAAGGCATCTGATTTAAAAGTCCAAAAGGGAGCTTCTACAAATGTAACAAGCACCTGGTACTCTGGATGCATACCACAGTTTGCAAAACTACATTGGAGTTTATGCAGAATCCATCTTCGTGCATTTGCCTTTTAGAAAATGTGGTCAAGTTATACATACATTTTAAACAAAGGTACAATGCTTTAATCTAAGGTGAAGTAGAAAAGTCTACTTTTTTTTTCGTACCCATGATAAATACCATCATGTGAAAAAGGCTGACAACCTCAGTAATAAACACAATAATAGCCTTGTGGCTTTTTTCTTTTTTTTTTTTTTAATTTGTGGGGTTGCCTTTTCCCTGGGGATAAAACTGGTGGATATCACTTCACATGATTTAGTACCACCAGGGAGTAGAAACTTCTCCATTTAATAACCGAGTGGTTTCCATTTCTAATATTGTGTAGCCTCCTTGTTATTTATTACTTCTACAGTTATTCATCACACCAATCCCTCCTCTGTAAGTAACAATATTTCAAATTTTATAAGGGACAAACAGGACACTGTAATTCCTCAAAAACCCAATACACAATATGTACATAATTGTCCCTACTGCTGTGTCATTTTGTGTTTTCACATACTATACCTAGAGCACATGAGCAGAGGGCAGGTCATGGAGGTCTTTCTTGGTGAACACTGTCCTCAGTTTCCACTTTGATACTGAGGTATTCATTTTATTTCCTTTACACAACCTCTCTTGAATATTACCTTTATCATGCAGACAGCAAGATCTTAAATTAGAAGGAAACTTCCATTAAAATCCCATCTGTGGTGCTTCCAGCATTTCTGTTCTTGACTTGATTGTTAAAAACACATTCCTTCCGTAACACCTGGTCCTATGCTTCCACATCCCTGCACTCCCTAGAGTTTATCAGTTAAAAAAAAATAATAATAATAAGGTTCTACTTTCAGGATAACAAATCCTCCAAAGATATGCAAGACTCATTCATATGCTGAATGGGATGCTAAGGTTTTATAAGGAAGTAGTGGGAACTGTTTCTTCCACGCATTTCTAATGGCTGTGAAGCCACTGCAGCTAATAGATGAGAACTGAATAAATCCTCCGTTTGTTTAAGCTGATAATACTTTTGCCAGCTCGGTGCAGCAAAAGCTCCATGTGAAGTTCCTTAGCTAGGATTCCTTGACTCAGCACCCAAGCCACTTCCAATTACCTTGAAGAATGTGGCAATAGTTGAATGCAAAGAGGTATTTTATGTGATCAGACTGTGAACAGCTGATGAAGATTAGGTTCCTAAGTAGACCGGAAGGAAACACTTAATTATCATGCTTAACGTATCCTCTCTGCAAGGATGGTAATGAGTTAGTACGAGTTGTGAGTACATCTTACTTGAAAGTTTTACTGTCTGGGTTTTTTCACTTCCCATCTCCACTCCTCTGCCCTTTGTTCCTAAGAGGTAAGACACAGATCTCCCCTGCCAAGTTCAAATCATTGCTCCTCTATACTCCTATAAAAAATAAACAGAAAAATTATGTTTCCAGGCCCACGTCTGCCAGCTGCACCTTCCTCTACTCTTACCACCTCATCTCCTGGCCCACAGTACTGTTCTCAACACCTTGCTTCAGGGTCACACTTTTCTTTAATTTTACCCTCTAGGTCTTGGATGACTTCCATGGGCCTTTAAACTCCGTTTTCAACAGAAAGTTCCTCAGTTGCCTTTGTTTCCCCCCTGTACATTCCACATTACCTCCACTGTCACAGGACAGTGCCTACCCAGCCCTTGACACTTTTCTGAATTGCACCATCTTTTAAAGCTTTAAATCCACTGCCTGGCCCTCTGGCATGGCCCTCTGTGCTTCTAGCTCTCACACTCCCTCACTCAGAGCACATTGTTTCTGGAGATTTCACCTCCCTATTTCCTCTCCCTCGATGGGGCCCCTCCTCTCATGTCCTTACTCCTTTATCTTGCCAACTTAGATCCTTCCCTTGATTCATTTATTCATTCAACTAATTCTTGATTTCCTACTATTTGCATTACTTATCCCCGAGAATATAGCAGTAAATAGCAAAGACAAGATACCTGACCTTGTGCAAGGTACATCTGACCATGCTCCTGCTGAACCCTGAATCACTTCATTTTGTATCTATCACATCCTCCTGGAAAAATTCTGTCCAGAATCGTGTTAAATATTTATCATCTCTGCTTTTACACGCAGATTCCTGGGTGCTGCTAACAAAGACTAATTGCAGAGCTCTAGGAAGTGATGCCACAAATTTGATTAAGCAAAATAAAAACGTGTTTTATAAATTAGATATATTTATGATCACCCTCATTCTGAATCCCTTGCAGAACCCAGTACAGTCCTGTGATAATAAAAACAATGGCCACTAGTGTTTATTGTACTAGGTGCTATGTAAAAAATGCACCCCGTTAAAAAGGCTCCCTCCTGTCTCTGCACCTCTGTCACCTGGCACCAGGCCCAACACACAGAATCTGTGAAGGTAGGTTTGGCAAATAAATCTATATCTTACAGATGAGAAAACTGAGGCTGAAAGCAGCTCAGTTACTTGCCCAAGGTCATACACTAGCAAGTACAAGCCAGCACCGCCAACGTGAGAACTGCAGCCCCGGGCACCCTGCAGCCCCAGTCTATCACGCTGAATGGACACTGCTTGTGTCATGTCATCACCACTAACGAAGGCATCAAACCTAGTGAGGGTTCGGGCTGTGTCTGCTTTGCTCTCTCTTCTAGTACCATTGCCATTTGAAAAAGGAAAAAAAAATGAAAGAATGAATGAATCTTTCGAGCGAGAGATGAGATGGGGAGGGGGGTGAAATATTTATCTTCTCTGACTGTGAGGAGTAACTGTGGCTGAATATGTTGTTGTCAAAGTACTCATGCCTTTCCAAAGTGCCTTCTCGATTTCTCTTGCTATAGTTGGGTTTAAGGCAGCTGTACTAAATATAGAAGGCCCAGGATCTCTAAATGACCTATTTAATAACATTTCTCTCTTGTGCTCCAGACATTTCCTTAAAAAAGAAATGGGTTTGAGTAAATAAATCCCATTTTCATGGTAATAATTGCAGAGGCATCTGAAAGATAAAATGTGCCATTTTCATCATGTTTGTGAACAGATATAGCAGAGCCAGGATGATTTGTAAAAGATAGCAACATGTTCTGAAATATATGCTAGGAGTGTCTTAAAAATGTTAAGTATCTATTGTAATTCTACTGTTTCCTATTACACATTTTAACATCTTACACATTTAATGTCCAAAGCTGAAGACAAGGAGAGGAGATCCTCGATTTGACATAGAAACCTCCACATATGGAGACACTGCTATAAAGAATTTGCTTCTACAGCTGAAGTGTTAGGATATTTTATCAGTTTATCTAGATTTCTGTTGTGGCTGAGACTATGTATGCAGAGGTGAGAGAGTGATGGGCAGGATATAGAAAATGAGCCTGCAGATGGGAAGGCAGCCCCATGAGAGAAGATGGCATTAAATGACATCTTCATATTCCAGAGTCGTGGTCAGCTGGCTAAGAGGACTGTACAGTAGAGTCACCAAATGTGTAAGCCCTGTCCTAGACCAATTCAGTAAGTATCTCTTGGAGTAGGATGGAAGCATCAGCACACTTTCAAATTCCCAAGGTAATTGCAAAGTCCAACCAAGCTTGAGAAAAGCTCTACTGGTGTTTCTGGCACAGACACAGCTGTTTGGAATCGGAGGTCACAGCAGCTCATCTGAGCAAGGCCAAGTGTGTGCCTTCATGCTCTGTATGCTCCGCAGCAAACCTTCTGTTCCTTTGCATTTTCCCCTATTTCTCTTTCAGGATACATTTAATTTCTCATGCTAACTTTCTTCATTGCTGTTACCTTCTCTCCATCCAAAAAGTCCATGTGCAAATTATTTTTAGCCAAAACCCTGACTTCATTTTTTCATGTATATATTTTGTCCATATTTTTAACCTCAGATCTTCCCTGGTGCTCCTTCCACTCCAGCATCCCCCAGCACCTGCATTCCAGGATCTATCACAAAGTCAGCTGTTTGGAAGTGAGCATCCAGGAGAACACTTCTAATGATAAAAGAAGGCTGAAATGGCTTCAAATTTTCTTTACATCACCTGTTATTTAGACCAATTAGAGTCACGCTATCACAAGCAGGGCCCTGCAAGCTACCAACACCTCTGGATTTTCTCAGATGCTATCTCTCCTTTTGCTTTTCTTGCCAAGGTTTAGCAAATATATAGATAGACTCTCCTGTCTTGCACCTCAGAAACAACAGGGTTATTTTTGCTTTGTCCAAGATGATTTGATGTAGCTATTATTAGCACTGTTATACATCGCAGAGAATAAAGGAGGTTGGCTTTGTGAGATCATGGACCTTGCTTTATTAAATTTGAGTTTTATTAAATATATAATACTTGGTATCTTTTACAGTAAAAATTTTTAACTGTGAGCAAGAAAAAGCACATTTGCTATAATTTATTTGTGTAATAAATTGGCTGGCTTAATTTAATGATCAATTATTAATGAATTAGTAACAGATAAATAAATTCCATAGATTATCCCTAAGCTTCCTTTTAGCTAATAATGATAGCTTCTTCTTCCACTGAACATTTAATAGGAGCTGCTAACAAGTTGCAAAATTAGCAGATTTAAGTTTCATTACCTTTTGATTTCCCTATCTGCCTTCTAATGAGAGATCTAATGAGCAAAGAAGTGGCCAGGAGGAGGCAGTGAAAAAGAGAGAAAGAAAATAAAAGCAAAAGGACTGAGACACATAGAACTAAATGTACTTCATTCTCTACTCACTATTTAAGTGTCTCTTTTCTTTAAGACTTTGGTGTATGTCCACGTTAGAGCTACAGCACTAATACAATGTCATGAACAAAGGCAATCATGTCCAATATACTGAGGTACCTTAGGGAAACTCAAGAATGATTAAAAGACACACAGCACAATTCTATTCATTCCTATTTTATTTAGCTAGGGTGTTTGAGTAAACATCAAAGTTAGGGCTCTTCAAACGACTCTTTCATCAATGTGGTACAAATGAGCAGATTATCAACATGCATTTATTTTTTTTTAAGAATCATCTTCTTGGGCAGTTTATCATAGCATGTGAAAATTACTATTATCACTCCACACTCATATCTTGCTTTTGCCTTTCCTACCTCCACATGATGGGTCACCATACTCACATAATAAACCTGCTACTGTTCTGAATGACTGTTGTATTTCCAAATATTGAATCCATCTTCAAATAAATTTGAACCCATCTCACAGAATATTAAAATCAATAAGTCTTGCTATTGGAAAGCAATTTTGAAAGGAAACATGATGTAAGACTATTAAGTAAAAATAGCATGGCTTGACAATCCTGCTTTGTGTGTGATTCTGGGTGAATTATGTGCCTCTGAACCAAGGACAGCCCTGAAAGGAAAACCTTCCATTTCCTGGTGCCACCAGGTGTATGTGTTACTTGGTTGACTGAGCTATGGAGTTGAAATGAACAACTTCACAGTCCTAGTTAAAGTTCTTTCCAAATTATTAATTCAAAGTTATAAGAAAATGGTGACACTAAGTCTAATGCATATCCATAATGCAAGAGTCCCCAGATCTTCAGCTTCTTTGAAATTATTATTATTATTTAAAAACATGTTTCTGAGCAAACCAATTCATCCAATTCAGAAAAACACTAATGTTAACTTATAAAGGCATAACATGATGTTTGGGAAAAGCTATCTTACACTGTAAAAAAATAAATAAATAAGAGTAAAAAAACATATTTTGGAGTCTAAGGCCTTAGTCCTCCTAAGAATAGGATTCAATTTGAATGTAAAAAACATAGTCACTTTTCCACACTACTATCCTTTTTCCATACTTATTTTTAGAGCTAATGCTTAAATAAGTCACCCAGAAAGCAAGATGATTATTAATTATTTACTTATTTGGAGCCAAACCATTTTAGTTTTCACTGAATTACTTATTTACAAATGAAAAACAGTTCAGAAATCCACAAATATTGACCTAGAACATAAATTGCACATTTTTTCCTCTTACAAAGCTATTTTTAATATGAGCAATTATTAATGTATTCATTTCCAAATGGAGGGAAAAAACACTGCTCTACAATTAATGTAGTGTTGGGTCCAGTATTTTTTTACTTCTGTTAAAAAGCAACAGACTGTCCAGCACTCACAATGGAGAAGAAGTAAGGATGTGACGTTCAGTGCAATCAAGAACACTTCTAGCACCAGAACAAGACCTTCTTCCTATCTCTACGGTGGTTCTTTGCTCACCCAGCATCCATTTCTCAATGTTTTCACCCTTTATTATGAGGTAATCCATGTGCTTCAGGGAGAGCTGATCTAACCTCCAGACCTGATTAGGTTCAAGGGACTCTTTTACCCTTGTCACTGATGAACTCAATAATGCAGGATTAAATCACTCACTTTCATGAAACATTCTTGGCTAAAGGGATTGGTGAAATAATTGGCAGGTAACCCATTATTGTCCAGTAAAACATAATGAATTATTGCTTAGGCCACTGAAAAAGAGATGTCTTTGCTTCTATTAGAGAACCACCGGAAGAATCATCAATCCTTCTCTGAACTTCAAATACTGCATGAGGCTTCAACATGCCCCAGCCATGCCCTCCTGTCTGAAGGTGAAGCTGCCACAGCAGGGAATGGTGGCTGATTCAGAGAAACAGGGCAGGTGTCCCACACCCGAACTTTTTCCTCTAAGTGCACAATATATGTTCTGTCTTCTGTTAGTTTGAATTTTCTTCCTTCCTATTATATATAACCCCAAATACTTTTTTTTGACATGTCCAAAAATGGTTTTTATAGGACTCTTCCTAATACACAAATAGTGGAAAACAACCCAAATGTTCACGAACTGTAGAATAGGTAAACTGTAAAATTCAAATGGAATATTGTACGGCAATAAAACAGACAAAGTATTGCAACAGGTATAATTCTCACAGACATAACCTGGAGTTAAAGAGGCCAGATATAATGGAGTCCACTTCCTGTGATTCCATTTATATTAAGCCAATACCAGACAAACTAATCCATGTTGGCGGAAGTCTGCAGAATAGTTGTTCCCTATAACCCAAAACACTTTGACCTATTCTTCGATCATAATCACAAACTCTTCATGTATTATATCCCAGCTTTCTCCACACATTAAAAGGCCTATCCCCTTACAACTGCCTATTTTTTTTTAACAGTTTAATTTCCTTTTTCTCAGCAAGTCTTTCCTGCTTTACCTGGAATCAATCTAATTTCAAATATCTAAATTTACCGGGGAGGGGACGAGGCATTGGGGCATGGATATGAACATACATAAGTATTTATTTTCTATGCATCTCAGTACAAAATATGTTTATATACTATATGATGCCTAACATACTCAGAAATTTCATAATTTAAAAAATAGTCTGGACTCAAAAAAAAAACCCAACAACAACAAAAACACCTCATGATAAGAATTAGTTTCTAAGATATCAGTGGCCTTCTAAACTACTGTAGCTCAACATCTAGATTATGGTAAATGCAGAAGCTCATACTGTCCGAGGCATTACCAAAAAAAGTAGTCTCTTAAGCTGGAGATTTTGGACTTTCCTGGAGGGTGAAGCCTTTCCCTCTGTGTCTTGTACCACTCTGGGGTCTCCCATGCATTCAAACCAAGGTGCTGGTCCTTCCCAGGAAATAGGGTAGGGGTGGAGGGTTGCAGAGGAAAGGGGAGAGCTAAGGAAGGAGAACCTGGGATTTGTACCAGGCTTTGGGATTAAGTTCTTCATTCCCGAAGAAAGGATTTGGGAACACGAAGGGTGTGGGGGCAGGAAGTTTGGGGGAACCCTTTGGAAGGAAGATGAAGTTCAAGGATATTCTTGTTTTTAATTCCTGCATCACTCATCACTTTGCTCTTAAATAAAGAAATCTGTGACAGAGTAGGTGGGGGAAAATGTATATTTGACTTAGGAGTAGAAAATTGAGTAATGGCAATAGCAAAAGGCTACTTGAAACTTTACCTGAATGCAGGTATTTAATTAAAGAAGATGACATAAATGGGGAAAACACTTACTTCCCACATATATCATAGAACAGAGAACAAAACAATCCTGAGAATTACATTTGATTTGAGACAACATGACTACAAACTTTCTCAATTAACCACACCAACAAGCCAAAAGACACTACTAGGGAACATAGAGCTCCAAAAGCAACAGATCTTAGTAGAAAGTTAAGATAAATACATTAAAGTTTCAAGAGGGTTTAAAAAAAAATAGCTGGTAATGTAATTAGTAGTAGAATATTGTACAAACTTCAACCATGTTGAGGCAGTATATAATCTTATCCCCAAATTATTTTACCCATTATAGAGAGATCATTCCATTTTAACTATTGCTTTACATAAGAAGTGTTCTTTTTTAAAAATTGCATTTAATACAGATGCTTATATCCTGCCTCTTATTCATCTACCTACGAGACAATGTAAAACTCTGGCTTTGATATTAATTAGTTATATGATCTTGGGCAAGTATCTTAATTTTGGTATGCCTCAATTTCCCCATCTAACCATTGGGAATAATAGTACCTGCTTATGAAGAGATTATCCATCTATTACATTAGATACATAAGAGATTATCTGGTGTATTACATTAGATAGCTTTTGCTAAATATTTACATAATGTCTAATACATGGCAAAAATCCAAGAAAGTTTAACTGTGGCCATTAGTATTGATGTTTTCTCTCTAAATTGACAGCAGCATACAGCTTGCAGCTGCTACAGAGAAGGAAAGTGCAGGGACTCAGAAAGAATTGAGAAATGATACAGGAAGAAAGCACCCTTTCTAAAACTGTACTGCCAGTATATAATCCATGGCAACCTTCATAAGCAGAAAAATTTTCTCTACTCTTTCAATGCTATTTGATATTTCAAAATAAATTAAAAATGAGAATCAGAAGCAAATCAAACCAATTATAAAATTAAATGTGTTTCTCCGTGATTTGCCCAGGCCCCTCCCATAAACACTAGATATTTTAATATGTTCCCCTAGGACAGTGTTTCATAAACCATGGTCCTATACCACTAATATTAGAATCGCCCCAGGTGAGGCAACTTATTAAAATGCAAATTATTTGGTTCCCAGCCCAGAATGAAAGAAGAAATGTAGTGGTGAGTGGGGAGAGGTTCTGAGAACCTTCAATTTTTGCAGTCGCCTGAGGTAAATTTTTATGTACACTTAGATGTGCAAAATAATAATCTAGGGCATTGGTTCTCAAGTGTGATTCAGACTACTAGCATTAGTGTCATCTAGGAACTTGTGGGAAATACAAAATCTAGACCTGCAGAATCAAACCTGGGCATGTGCCTTCTAGGTTATTCTGATACACGCAAAAGTTTGAGAACTACTGCTTTAGAGTCTTGCTATTCAAAGTGTGGTCCAAGAAGCAATGCTTAGGTATCACCGAGGAGCTTGTTAGAAGTCAGAAATTTGGGACTGCAATACCATCAGTTTGTTCTTTCCCAAGATTGCTCTAGCTATTTGGGGCTTCACCCCAGTCCACATAAACCTGATTTAAAAATTTTAAACGATGGCCAGATTATTTCTAAGCACATTAAAATCTGAGAAATCCTGGGCTAGGTCAGTGTTTTTCAAACTTCCATGAAAACAAAAATATAACTTTCTAAGCTCCTTCCCTAGAGATTCTGACTTTGAGGGCCCAGAATGATTTTAAGATTTTATATACATTAACATGAATCCTAGGTAATTAATGTTATCAGCGAAGTTTAGGAAACATGGCTTTGAAGACAAATTCCTGGGTACCACCTAAATTATGAATCATTGCTCTATATCAGGTTCTCAATTTTGGCATTATAAATATTATGGGTCAGATGATTCTTTGTTGCAAGGGCTGCTCTGTGCAGTGTAGGGTGTCCAACCATGTCCTTGGCCTCTCCCCACTAGATGTCAGTAGCAGCCTCTTCATTTATGACAATTAAAAAGATCTCCAAATGTTGACAAATGTCCCCTATGGGAAAAAAATCCCCCCCATTCTCCACTGAGAGCCACCACTCTAAAATGCAACTGCTGTAGTTATCTATTATTTTACAATACACTACTCTGAAGCTTAGGAGCTTAAAACAAAAACCAGGTGGCTTTTCTCAAAAGCCAAGAATTCAGGGCAGCTTTGGCTGAGTGGTGGTTCTTTTGCTTTATGTGGCAGCATCCCATGATACTCCCTTAGTTGTCTTCTATCAGCAGCTGAACTGGAAGATCCATAAACACTTAACATCTGGTCATTTAGAGCTTTCTCTTTCCATGTGATGGCTCAGCATTTGGCAGCCCAACCCAAGGTTCTTGAAAACATGGTGGACAGTTTCCCAAGAAATAAAGCAGAGGGATCTTAACAGGGATCTTAACAGCTAGGCATGGAATTGTCACAGTGTCATTTCCTCCATGTTTTATGGATTAAATTGAATTGCAAAGGCAGCCCAGATTCAAATGGAGGCACATGGACCCTATGTACTTATAGGATGGGAGAGGTTGATAGCAGTCACCTTTAGAGACTACCACAATGAGTTTTGCAGGTATAGTCACCTTAAGAACAGAAATTGCTCTATCATGTGTTTTTTTTAACATATTTCTAGTATGTTTATCTAAGATATTAAGGATTCAATATAATATTGTCCCTTAGCATTTAAAAAAATTTAGTTCTAGTATAATTAACATACAATGTTAAATTAGTTTCAAGTGTATGATGTAGTAATTTAACAGTTCCATATATTACTTAGTGCTCATCAAGATTAGGGTACTCTTAATAGCCATCACCTACTTCATTCATCCCTACCCCCACTGTGGTCCCTTTGGTAACCACTGGTTTGTCCTCTATAGTTAAGTCTACTTTTTGGCTTGTCTCTCTTTTTCTTTTTCTCCTTTGTTCATTTGTTTTGTTTCTTAAAGTCCACATATGAGTGAAATCATATGGTATTTGTCTTTCTCTGACTGACTTATTTCACTTAGCATTCTACTCTCTAGAGCAAACCATACTGTAGCAGATGGCAAGATTTCATTTTTTTTTTGATAGCCGAATAATAATCCATTGTATATACCACATCTTCTTTATCTATTCATCTATTGATGGACATTTGGGCTGCTTCCATAACTTGGCTATTATAAGCAATGTCGCAATAAACATTGAGGTGCATATAACCCTTTGAACTAGCGTTTTTGCAATTTTTTTGGATAAATAACCAATAGTGTGATTATTGGATCATAGAGTGGTCCTATTTTTCAACTTTTTTGAGCAACCTTCATATTGTCTTCCAGAATGGCTGCACCAGTTTGCATTCCCACCAACAGTGCACAATCATTCCTTTTTTCTCCACATCCTCACCAACACTTGTTTCTTGAGTTTTGGACTTAGCCATTCTGACAGGTACGAGGTGATATCCCATTGTGGTTTTGAATTGCATTTCCATGGTGATAAGCAATGCTGAGTATTTTTTCACACTATGTCTATACATTCCATTAAACTTTTTATTTTTTCTCCTAAAAGATGTATTGTGGAAAGGATTTCTTCTGGCTTTCCAATTCCATTTCCTTCACTCTAACCTCATCCCCATTTTGGGGAGAAGACTTCTTGAATTTTTACATACTATAAAGTATACATGACTAAATTATAGAGCTAGATGAGTTTTTACATCCTGGGCCAGGATATATGTTATCAGCACCTCCAGAGCCTCCCAGTCACTACATCCCTCCAAACCACTGAATTCTATCACTATGAATGTTTTGCCTACTTTTCAGTTTCATATAAATTGAGTTGTAGAATATCACCCTTTTGTGTTTGGCATATTTTTCTCAATATCATGGTGGAAGATTCATCTGTGAATCTGACCCTTCTTATCTCCCCTTGATTAGTCTATTTATCAACCATCTCTTTTATTTTATTTCACCCTTTATTCCACAGCTGCTTTAATATTTTTAAAAAGCTGATTCTATAAGTCTTCTGATAAAAACTCATCACCAGACCCTAGATCTCTACTACTTTCAAAATAAAATCTAAATGCTTAGCCTTCACAATCTCATGCCAACCTATTTTTCAAATCTTACATCACTTATTAACCAGAATACCTAACTGGACCCCACTTAATCTTTATGTCCAGCATGTTTTCACTCAGCCTTTTTTTTTTACCAGGGTCCTGATGGAGAAATGGACCCCCTCTCAAGGTCCTGCCATTTTTGTTTTTCCTTACTCATTTGAGTTGGTTAGGCTTTCAAATATGATTTTTTAAGCATAAGAGTAACTATACACTCCAGTAACTGGTCAGTTGAGATCTAATAACACTAAGAAAATTGAGACTGTTTCTGGCTAGACTGGGAAAAAACCTTGAGGTAGAAAGTATTTCTCCTTTGAGATATCACCTCAGAAACAGAAATTCTCAAAATATAAAACTTGACTGATATTTCAAAACATTACATGCTCAGGAACAGGTAAAATAGAAGAAGTTCAGAGAAACAAGTGAACAGAGGTATATTTGAATAGAACTGCACTATCTTAATTAATCATCTTCCATACTACAAATATGTCCGGAGAAAGAGTGTTGGTTGAGTCTCTATTAAACAACATTGGAGGGACCATCTACTAAAGAATCAAAGGCATCAGAGAAGGCTAAGAGTCCAGGAAAAAGTAATTATCACTGACAGAACTGTAATTTTTTTTGAACATGAAGTAATAGTAGACATGAAAGATGTCTTTAGTTATTTGAAAGAACATGATTTCTGTTTCCACTTAGTCTAGAATTGGGTCTAATCCATGTGTGTCAATATGACATAAACAGTATATGCACACAATGAGCTCCCATCATCAGGGGTGGGAGCCCTGACTTAGATTAAAATTTGGTCTAATATAGGTAGTTCCCAGCTGCTGGTATATTAACTAGAAGCCCAAGAGTCACTGAGGTACTTTTTAGAAGGCAAAAACTTCTAATCTCACTTCCTAACCTACTGAATCATATAGGACATAGTGTCTAAGAACATGCATTTTAAGTTAAGTACCTATCAAGCTTTAAGATCTCCTTTAACTGAAGAAATGTTTGCCTTTGATACCAAAAGATATAAGGAAGTATTTCAAATTGTTCCTGATTCAAAAGATTCTTTGGATTTCTAAGCTTAATATATGGAAAATATTTTTTTCAATTTCTTAAAGCTTCATCCATTTATTTGGAGGCTACCATGTGTACTGACATGGGGTTAACACAATGACTCAGGTCCATGAACTCACATAGTATCCAAATTGAAAAGGAAAACAGACATGATACTGGGAGATACAGAAAATGAATTTATAATTACTACTATGTCAAGCCATATAAATGTGATGAGTATAACGAAAGAAACTATGGCTTGATGCAGAGATGCTAATAAGGAAGTCTGATTGAGACTGGAGGTCAGAAATATCTCCACTAACAAAAAGTATATTTAAGCTGAGGCTGAAGGATGAGAGAGGGCTTTTCAGGCCATGAATGAGTAGAAGGGCATTTCAAGCAGAGGGAATGGTACCTATGAAGACCTTAAAGTGGAAAGAAGGAATTTGTGTCTGTCAGGAACTGAAAGAAGACCTGTGTGTTTGAAGAAGAAAAGTGTTCTAAGATGAAGTTGGTAGTTAAACAGGAGCCAGATCATGCTCAGTGTGATGCTTAATTTTATAATGAGGTCAAACATTATTCTGTATGTTTCCCTGAGGGTGATTTGAATGAGAGTGACTTTTAAGTAGGTAGACTTTATGTAATGCAGATTGCCCTTCAAAATGTAGGTGGACCTCATCCGACTGGAGTCCTAAACAGAGCAAAAGAAGGACCTCACCAAGAAAGAGGGAATTCTGTCAGAAGACAGCCTTAGGACTTGAACTGCAACACTGTCCCTTCCCTGAGTTTCCAGTCTGCTGGTTCACCCTTCAAATTCAGGGCTTACCAGACTTTTATATATATATACATATATCCTCTTGGTTCTATTTCTCTGGAGAACTATGATTAATGCAACAAAAGTTGGAAGATTTACAATATATACTTTATTTTGCTAAACATTAGAATGGGAAGCCATTTCAGAGAAGTAGCTTTAGCAAATAGTGGTCATCACATATTTAGTTTTTGTAGATACATTTTTATCCTGGTATCTCCATATACAGACTTCTAGAAAGGGCTACCAGATTCATAGTTTCCCCTTAGGCCCCTTTATCTCTTTAATATACTCTCCCATGCATTTTATATCTTTCCTTTATCTCCCTATTATTTCATTAAGTCCAATCTCAAAAGTTCTGCACTCCTTGTTTTAAAGGTTTTGCTGGGGAAATCACTGAAATAAAGCAGCTGTGAAACCAATTTAACTCCACTGCTCCCAACATATCAACTATGTATACTTCCAAAATCCCAATATTCTTTCTCTAGAATTTACATTGAACGACCAGAAAAATTCAGCCCAGATCCCCAAGTTAAAAGAAACACTAATTTATTTCCCTTTCTAGAAATAAATCTGTAAAGAACTTTCTTTGAATTGGGGTGCATGGGAGGGAAGTCTTCTTGTAATTTATTTTCATAGCTCCCATCCAAGGGAAGTCACCAAACTAAATCAAGTGAGACAGAGGCACCCTGACTGACTCACTAAAGCATGGAGGGAGATCAGAATCTTCTTGAAGGATTCACACAATTCAAATAGCAATTATAGCTCTCAATTTTCTCACTAGGAAATACCTGTATGACTTGGTTTAAAAAAATTCATGAATGATATTTGGGCTTTCATCATCAAATATATTTTTTAGAACCTACTATGTACAATTTCAGGTCTTAGGAATTAGATGATTGATAGCATACACTATTCATTCAACAAAAACACGATGTACATCAAGCCCTGTTCAAGCCTCTGGGGATACAGCAGTAAACAAGGAAATATGAAGCATGGATTTTTCGTCTTCTATTGAATCCTTTTCTATTCTGGAGGGGGTGAAATAGACTATAAAATTATAATTAAGCAAGATAATTTCAGAATCCAATAAGTGCTATGACTATAATCATAAAAAGAGCAAACACTTAACATATATTTTGTGCCAGAAACTGCATGAAGAATTTTACTCACATGAACTAATTTTACCCTCACAACAACTCTATGAGACAAGTACTATTATTATCTGTTTAACAGATTAGGACCCTGAGTTATCGAGAGGTTAATGAATTTGGCTGAAACTAGGTAGAGCCAGGATGTGCCTCCAGGCCCCTCTCACTTCCATGTTAGGCAAGTGGCTAGGATGGGAGGCACTGGGGTCCACTTAGAGGAAATAGTCAGAAAAGGCCTCCCTGAGGATTGATGTAGCTCTAAGACATAACTAAAGGATTCAAAACATCCCAGAACCCAAAAAACTCAAGGAATCAAAGCATTCTAGAAGTCAAATGACTTAAACCATAAGTAGAAATATGATGTCTAAAGTAACACAACAGGAGCACCCAACATTTTTGGAATGTTCCTTATTTGCCAAACTGTTAAGTGCACTCTCAGCTTAGTCTCCATTAGTCCTCCAAATGTTCCTACGTGGTAATGCTATACATCCCCACTTCAATGAGGAAAGCAGGAATTCAGAGATAATAGACAGCTTGCCTTTGGTCAGCAAGAGACCAAGAGTGATTCTGTGTACAGAGTACAGAAACATTTGGTGACTGTAAAGGCAGGTAAATTGGAAACCACAAACTGAAAGAGGAAAGAAGAGTGACTGAAGTGAACAGAAATATATTTTAAACACAGAGTTTGTTTTTTCCTTCATTAATGGAGATGAACTATGTGGTTTAGTAGAGAATGTCTCAAGCAGAGACAACACCTTTTTGTGAAAAGAAATGGGGAACAGAACTGACATTTATTGATTATCAGTTACATATTAGGCACTGTATTCAGTGCTTTTTGGAATTACAACTTCTAAACTTGAAGTAATCAAGATTCCCACTAGCAGCTCAAGGTACTAAGTTTGAATCTACACAGCTGTCATCTCACTAATGTTTGATGCCATGAGGTTTCTTACAGGTGTCAGAAGTCTGGTCTCTAGTTGTATATTTATGTGCCAAAATTTCTATGCTTTTGTTGTAGCTGGAGCTCAATATTTTATTTCATTTATTCTTTTAAAGATTTTATTTATTTATTTATTTACTTGACACAGAGAGAGAGATTGCTTCAGAGAGAGAGTACAAGCAAGGAGAGTAGCCGTGGGAGGGGGAGAAGCAGGTTCCCCGTTGAGCAAGGAGCCTGATGTGGGGCTTGATCCCATGACCCTGGGATCATGACCTGAGCCAAAGGCAGACGCTTAACTGAGCCACCCAAGCACCCCTAGAGCTCATATTTTAAACATACCTCTTATTACCTTTTTTTAAAAGATTTTATTTATTTATTTGACAGAGATCACAAGTAGGCAGAGAGGCAGACAGAGAGAGAGGAAGGGAAGCAGGCTCCCCACTGAGCAGAGAGCCCTATGAAGATCATGACCTGAGCTGAAAGCAGAGGTTTTAACCCACTGAGCCACCCAGGTGCCCCTTTTACCTTTTAATTTAATAAAGTATCCCAATATTTTAAGTTATGTGAGTGTATGTGACTAAATGAAAAAGAGAGCAAGAAAGAATAATAGCAAGAGAGAAAAAAGAATGAAAGAGAGCAAGAGATAGAAATCGAGAGATATAAAGAGAATACATAAAAATGGGTTTGTCATAGGGAGATGGAGAGGGGATGGGAGTTGAGGGAAATTGGAAGGGGAGGTGAACCATGAGAGACTATGGACTCTGAAAAACAATCTGAGGATTTTGAAGGGGCGGGGTGGGTGGGAGGTTGGGGGAGCCAGGTGGAGGGTATTAAGGAGGGCACATATTGCATGGAATGCTGGGTGTGGGGCAAAAACAATGAATTGTTATGCTGAAAAGAAATTTAAAAAATGGGTTTGTCACAAAAATCTTAGCTGTCACAGATGCTTCGAAGAAGTGGTGTTCATGTATTACCATTCATTACCTTAGTATAATTCAGAAGCTTGTTTGTGTGTTGTTAATTTGCACAATAGAGTCAGGTCCCTGGAAAAAATACAAAAAAGAAGAGGTCCACTGAATCCTTGGTCTTCCCAAAGTGGTCCAGTGTTCAACAAGATTTCCTGTTCTATCATGGAACTTCTAAGATAAACACAATTTCATGTTCTAATCATCGGAAGTGATGAAAAAGGGAGTAATGAAAGCAAATAAACAACTTAGAGTCTGTCTCTGCTTATAAGCAAACCCATGCAATCAGAAATCAGTGACCTATTTCTTTCAACTGTGGTGTTTCTCCAGTTCATAGATATTAGCTCAGTTATCCACCCTTACAGTCACCCATTTATCCTCTCAACAAACGCACACTGAGCACCTATAATTACAGGCCTATGATATTAACCAGAGGTATAGTTACAGGAATCACGAGCCTTAGAGATGATGACTAAAGTCATAGACATAGAAGAGATTTCCCAGAGGGGGAGAAAATCAGTGAAAAGAAATGAAGGCCAGTAACAGAACTCCCTGGATAAAGCAGACATTGAAGCATAAAGAATTATGAGCCAGGAAAGGAAAGTTAGACAAAATGGTCAGAAAATTAGGAGGAGAACAGAAAAGGTCTACTTTCTAATAAGAAAGGAAGGCCTGACAAGATCAAATCAGATGAAGACTAGATTAGTCCAGAGGCTTAGGTATCTAGAAGGTTATTGGCAGATTTTCACCTGTGACATCTTAGTGAAGGTAAAAGCTCGATTACTGTGAAGTGACAAGTGAAGGATAGGCACTCAGTGGAAACTGTAATGGGAGATCCACCTGAGGACTCTAGATGTAAAGAAAAACGGAAGGGGTGAGCAATAAAAGGATATTCTAAGTCAAAAGAGAATTTCTAGTATAAGATGGAGGTGGCTGTGTGGAAGGAACCAGTACAGAAAGAAAAATTGGAAATGCAGGAGAGAGGGAACAGAGGGTCATGAGGCACTCAGATCAAGAGCACAGAAGCAGAGATATGTAACCTTTGCAGGTGAGACACACCTTTTCCTCAGGCACTAAAAAAGAGAATGAAATTAAATGCAATTCTATATTTTAAAGTATAAGAAGAGGAATTTGAAGGAGAGCACATCTAAAAATACTGTTTTTCTAGGTGACAAAGGCAAGGTTCAACTAACTACTGGGAGAGTGAGGTCGAGAATTTGAGGGGGCTGGTGTGGTATAAATACCTATGCTGGAGAATGGAAGGGGAAGCGAATCAAGGACGTTTAGAATTACTGAGTGGACACAAAAGAACCATCTGAGTTTGACATTCACTTCATAGTTTTGAGCCACAGTGGCATTTCTTAAAGTCTGTCCCACAAACCACCTGAATTAGATTTTCCTGAGGTCCTTGCTATTAATGCCAATTTGTGGATCCATTTCAGACCCTACTACATCTTCTCAGTTGATTCTGGTGTTCTATGAAGTCTGCAACCACTGGTCTGGACAGTTTCTCAAACTTTCTCAGTCCCCCAAATCACTTAAGCTCTTGTACAGATTCTTAGACTTTGATCAGATCTATTGAATCAATATCCAGTAGAAAGTCTTGGGGGTCTTTACTGTTAATGAAAGGCCTGGATGTTTCTGATGACCAGTCAAGTTTAAGAACACTGACCTCAAGTTCAGATGTGATGGAAGTTAGCAAGGAGTATTAATAATGGTGTATAGGGGTACCTGGGTGGCTCAGTTGGTTAGGCATCAGCCTTCAGCTCAGGTCATGATCCCTGAGTCCTGGGAGGGAGCCCAGCATCAGGCTCCCTGCTCAACAGGGAGTCTGTTTCTCCCTCTCCCTTTGCCCCTTCCCCCACTTGTGAACACACTCACTCACTCTCTCTCTGTCTCTCTGAAATAAATAAATAAAAATCTTTTAAAAAATAATGGTTTAATAGTTCACAGAGTATGATTTTTATTTTATTTTTTAATTTATATACAGTAAAATTGATATATTTGTGTCCAGTTATAAGAATTTTGGAACATATATAAATTTGTGTAATGATCACCACAATCAGAGTGGTTGAATAAAGCAAAATTTTTCTTGTACATAAAAGTAAAATTCTCCCGTAATTGCTGGCAACAAGTGACCTGTTTTCCATTATTACAGTCTTGTCCTTTCAAGAATGCCATATGTTATCATAAAGTGTGTAACCTTTTGAGACTAACTTGTTTCATTCAGCATAATACTTTGAGATTCATCCAAATTGTTGCTTTTATGAACACTTTGTTATTTTTCTAGCTGAATAGTATTCCAATATATAGATGTACCACAATTTATTTATACATTTACCCATTAAAAGACATCTGGGTTGTGATTTCAGTTTTTATAATTATGAAAAATTCTGTAATGAAAACATGTGTGCAAATTTTTGTGTTAACATAAGCCTTCATTTCTTTAGTGTAAAGAACCAGGAATAGGATTTCTACAAAATGAATTCTGAATTAATTAACAAATAGTGATTGAGCAGTCATTGTGTATAAATGAAAGTTTTAACTGTCTAGTTGTAGAAGAATTATCATAATGTTGAATAAGATGCAGGATGACTTTCAACATGAGGTAGAGGAGATGGACATACACATGGTAACTGCAAAGGAGTGAAGTATGGCATTAGGGGTAAAGGTTCAGGGGGAAGTAAAGACTGTGGGTTGAACAGAAACATATTCAACTTCGAGGTTGATACAATTATATAGAAGAACCAATTTCTCCACTCATTGCCATGGCTAATACTATAGAACTCTGTGGGGTTGAAAGCTATAACAAATCTAAAGCAAGTAAAACAAAAGAAAATAAAACAAAAAACAACTTTCACTGATATTTTTGTCTACCACTATATAAAAAGATTAGACTATAGTATACAGTCAATGAATGCTTGGTAAAGGTAAAGAGCCATGCATAGGTATGCTGGGGGCCAGAGGGCATGACTATTTCAGAGGAAGTGGGTTAGTAAGAGTACAAGTTGTTAGTGCTATAGAAAAAGAAATCAGATGCATTTAAATCACTGTTTATATTGTGAAACATTGTTTGGGGATGATGGGAAATAGATTCCCATATACTAGTACAGCTTTTGTAGGATGTCTGCCTTACTTCTAGCTGGGATGTGCCAGTGGCTGTACTTGTCTTCCAAGTCTAGCAGGACACTCCACTCAATGGCATGTGTTAACTGAGGATTCAGCTGTGTCTATATGCTTTACATGGGGGACACATAGTGAAAAACAATCCAAGAGTAACCTTCTCACAGGAGAGGCAGCCAAAGCACAGTAACGAGTTTGCAAAATGATGGTCTCTAGAGGATAGCCCATGCCAGCAATCAGAACTGGAGAAAACAAGGCATCATGCTAGTATGAATTAAACTCTTTATGAAAAAGTCTGTAGAATAAAGCAAAGTTGCTCAGGCAGTAAGCAGGAAGGGATCAAGGGCTATCAGATCTTATTTCCAAACAAGCAAATAGCAGACTTGGATTCTTCCTTGGCTTTAGAAATAGGTCCAGGAAGTACCTTTGTCTAAAACCAGTCCATACTTGTTTTTGAAATTCACTTCTGAGGTGATTTGTTTTGTTTTGTTTTGACCAAGACAGCATCCATTTAAGGAACATTCCCAGAAGAGACACTGTATGTGGAAGATAACTAAATGACAGCCTTAAGTTCGTCAAGGGATATACTGGCTTACTTATATGAAATGAAGGCCAAATGCCTGCTGTCCTTTAATCAACATGCTTCTAAAACTGTACATTAAACAAGACTATCAAGAAAGCACAGAGAGAGAGTATTTGCAAACAGCATCAAAGACATGTTACTTGACTAGAGGATAATCACAGTAATGACCATGGCTCCTGGTTTAGGACGTGAGTCAGAAACAATACAGACATGAGGACTTTATCACTGTTCAACAACCTCTTAGAGAAGAATAATTTGTTTAATTTTTTTGTAATTTTTATAATGCTCCACAAAGAACATGAACCTTCTTTGTGGAAAGTGTGTGTGTGTGTGTGTGTGTGTATGAGCATGTGTACATGTGTGTATAAAACATGCATTGCAGTAGTCTCAGCAAAAGGGATGATGTTTAGTCCTATTCTAATATACCACTGGAAGAATAATGATTCCTTATCCTGCAATGTTTTTCTATGATGCTTTATATTTGATTTGCAACCATTAAATTCCTGAGTCCCTGAGGAGCATATAGGTGCAGGAATTATTTTTATCACTGCTTTTGCTTGCTGATGGGCACCTATTTTAAATTTACCCTGCAAACCAGCTCTTCACATCTTCCCTGGATCCATTATCCCATTATACAAGACAAAAGTTTGAGGTCATTGTGCTTTATGTCTCTCTTTCATCTATCCCTAGTCAGCTGTTATTAAACTCCATAAACATTTCTTAGGATATTTCAAGAGAATAACAACACTAACTGAAAACAACAGCAGTAGCAGACATCTTTTATTGAGCATTTAGTATATGTCAGATGACCTAAAGACTTCAAAGGACTAACCCTCACTACAAAGCCAAGAGTCAGATAATCCTCATTTGACAGGAAAGAAAATAAAACTACATTAGAAAGAATAACATCTTGCTCAATATCATAACTGGAACAAAGAGCCAGGAGTTGTAGGACAAAGTTGAAAAATCCAGAAAGAAGCAAGTAAAAAAGATCAGTCTTTAGACTCCAACCACCCTTGATTCATTGCCTCCTCATATGTGTGTGCATGTGTTTGTGTGTGTGTGTGTGTGTGTATGTGTATCTAAAATACATATGCATATAAGTGAATATATACGTGTGTGTGTATACACACACACATATATACATCATATATATCTGTATATGTAAGCTTTATCTATATATCACTATATGGCTTCTGGTTCCATTATTATGTAAAACAAACACTTTGCAGCTGACTTCATTACCACAACCACCTCTCACTCTAGCATAAATGGCTAACACAGAGCAAGTGGCCATACCACAGATCTATGACTGGAAAGGGGCCACTCAGCCAGGAAGTTCAACTCCCAAAATCTTCTATTTTTAGTTTAGAACACATAAAGAGCTACTGTCAATAGAAAATAAATGGAAGGGATGGGAGTCACTTCAAAACCAAGGTTTTTACGAAGCAGGTATGTCTGTCACTCTATTTTTCTTTTCACTATTTGGATGCAATAATAATGGAATCCTATGGAATGTGAGGGACACAAGATTATAAGAGCCTGAGTCCCAAAATCACCACAAAGCTGCATACCACTACCAAAAACAGCAACAAAAACAATGAACAATTTTTTGTATGAATGAGAAATAAACTAGCTGCTCAATTGGAGAAATTTATTAGTAACCACTGTCTTTCCTTCCCTACATATTCAAGAAGATCCTTTATTTCATTATCTTTACTTATCATTTCCTATCATTTTCCCATGCAGGGACCAGAACATTTTTTCCAAAATGGCCAGATAGTAAATATTTTAGGCTCTGAGGGCCACAAAACATCACTGTGGCATATTATACTTCATTTTTTAATGATTCTTTAATGTTTAAAATAAAAGCCTTGGAGTGCCTGGATGTCTCCTTGGGTTATGCATCTGACTTTTGATTTCAGCTCAGATCATGATGATCTCAAGGTTGTGAGATCAAGCCCTCCATTGGGCTTGATCCCAGGGGTGGAGACTGCCTGGGATTTTCTCTTTCCCTCTGTTCTCCCCCAGATGTCTAAAAATAAATAAAATAAAATAAAATAAATTTTTAAAAGTCTTCACTTGAGGGCTATACAGAAGAATGCTGTGAGATGGATTTGGCATGCAGGCCACAGTTTGTCAACCCCTAACTTAGGAATATTTGGTCAGGCTAAAATTTTAATTACAAATTGTGTCACATACCCACTAACAAAGTTATTTGGGTCTGCACTTCCTATTTTATCAGCTATGAAGTTTTTCTCCTAGATTCCAGACTCTTCCTCATGCTGGTTATGCTGAATTCCCATCTTCCAGTTACTCTCTAAAACAAGCCCATTTCCTCATTCCCTACTTAACACACATCCCTTGTCCCATGTGTAGACCTCCTTGTACAGTGCTTATTCATGCTCTTGCCCAAAGTTCAATGTCAAGTACATGACCGTACATGACCAGGCAATGCGCACTCTATGTCTTTTCTCCTCCAAAAGCCTTCACTATTAAATTTTAATCCTTCCAGCTTTCACTTTCTTCTGAGCTCCTGAAAGAGGAATCTTGCATTATATTATTTGGTGCTTAATTATACTCTTGGGACTCAACTATGCACCAGTATTGTCCCGGTCACTGAGACTGCAAGAATGCATATGCCATAGGCCTTGCCCTTAAGAAATTTATGGAGGACTAAACAGACCAGCACGCAAAGGCAGTACAAGGTTGTAAGTGCTACCAATGAGAATCAGAGAACAGCGTGGGAAGTACATAGTGAATAGTTTGTTTCAAGCTTCATGCCTTTTTAAAACTTTGTTTCAAAGGTACATCTTATTGTTAGCTTGAGAAAAGAAGATTGTGTGTGTGTGTGTGTGTGTGTGTGTGTGTGCGTGTGTTCTCCCCTTTTGCTTAGTGCTGAGCATATTTCAGAAGAGCATTCGGTTGATGGAAATACAAGAATTCAGACCAAATCCGTTATTAATTTTGGCATACTTATATGAAGGGCAGTGTCTCAAACACTTTGGTATACTAGAAGAAAATAAAATATCATATATAATTATGCCAGTTTCAGGAAAGTTTTGAAATTACTAAAATTACTAACCATAGAAGACTAATTAACACCTGGATCATTAAAATAAAAATAAAAATGGAAAAGTAATATAGTACAAGGGAGACTGCAATTATTCCAGAAAGACAGGCTAAAGATCATTATTACAATGGCATATTAAATATGTCTCTTAGCTACACAATAACCAATATAAATATACACAATAAAGAGAGAGAGATAGACAATATTATCTGATGAAAGAAAGAGAATCAGTTAACCAGTCTAACTGAATTATCTGGTGAGATATTTATATTTAAAAATAACTATGCCCTGAACTTACTCATTTTAATAAATCAAACCAAAATGTTTTTAATGGCCAATTAGGAATAATACCAAGGTAATCAGTACAAAATCTTCCTGGCAGTAAAATTTAAAGGGAATGTATTGCCTGGATTCTTAGACAAGGAAATATTCACATGTAACAATTTTTAAAAAATTAACCCTAGAAGAAGCCTAAGTTTAAAGAATAGGTCTATACTTGAATTTCTTAAGGAAAAAGAATAAATAAAACTGTGTGCCAAACACTAAACCTTTTGTTGATTTGAACTGATAATGCAGGGCACCTGGGCGACTCAGTGGGTTAAAGCCTCTGCCTTCAGCTCAGGTCATGATCCCAGGGTCCTGGCATCGAGCCCCACATCGGGCTCTCTGCTCAGCAGGGAGCCTGCTTCCTTGTCTCTCTCTGCCTGCCTCTCTGCCAACTTGTGATCTCTGTCTGTCAAATAAATAAATAAAATATTTAAAAAAGATTAACTGATAGAACAAAAAGACAAAGAGTAAAAGTTGAAATATGGATGATTGTTTAAGTCTATTATACTGCTCCTCCTGAATGTCAATGGGTATAGGAAGATTTTTGGCAGATCCTGAGCAGCAGATGTTTAAAGAGTCAGCTCATTATGGAATGACTGGAAACCAGGCTTTGTCTCCTGGTTATGGGAGATGTACCTCTGCTACAGCAGCCAGACATGCCCATTGCAAAGTTGACATTTTGTTAGAAAACTTAAAGTTCTTAACTCATATCTTTGTTGAGATGGAAGACCATATCACTTCCATCTGAAGATGGGGGAGAAAGGGCAGGCCAACTTTGGCCTCATAAACACAATTTGCTCAATTTTCTGTCAAAGTATTTAGATTTGGCCCCAGAAATGTAAGCACTGGCATGATTTGGAAACTTAGAAAGGTAGGTGTTCCCAATTGGCTACATAAACCATAATACATTGGTTCTCATGGGTTGGCATATATCAGAATCTCCTAGAGGGTTTGTTAAAACAGATGGCTGAGTCCCTCTCCATAGTGTCTGAGTCAGTAAGTGAGATGTAAAGCCCAAGAATTTGCATTTCTCACAGGTCATCGGTTACTGTTGATTTAGGAACAACACCTTGAGAAATAAATCAAAAATGAAGTACTCGGATGCCTAGACAACATCTCATATTAAACAGTACTGCTTTTTAAATGGGCTCATTCCTACTGGCTAGCTGCAAAACAGCCACAGAAAATTAATTAAATTGCCCAAATAGAGTTACATAGCAGGATCCATCTGAAAATTGAGGAAAACTGGCTAACATGATTATTTTCTTTGAGGCATGAATTGTCTTCAGGACTTCTCTGAGGTTTTTAATTAGTTAGTATGCTCAGATGAGAATGACAATGACATGAAAATGAATAATAAAATGGAGGCCAATCAAATAATTTCTCAAATCCCTATGTACCATTTCCTTGTGACATATAACCAGTCTTTTCAAACCCTCTGTGAAAGTGTCAAGGTATTTTGGAAGATGTTAATATCAAAGGATAAAAGTACTTTCTTTGTCTTCATTATAACATAGTCTAGTAATTAAGGCTATGGCGGCCTGCATTCAGAGGGACCAGAGTTTAAAATCTTTACTTCAGCACTTACTAACATATCAAATTAAGCAAGTGTTTTGTTTTGTTTTGTTTTGTTTTAACTAGCCAAGCCTCTGTTTCCTTACCTGTAAATACTTGTAATGCCACTTAATCCACAGCACTTTTAGGAGAATAAAACTGTAAAATGTTTTTAAGAGAATGAAAAGACAAGCTGCAGAGAGGGAGAAGATATCTGCAAAGATACATCTGAAAAAGGATTGTTATCTAAATATATAAAAAACTCTTACACCTTAACAAATGAAAACAATCTGACTAAAAATGGGCCAAAGACCTTAAACGACACCACACCAATGAAGATACACAAACAGTGAATAAGTGTATGAGAAGATGCTTCACATCAGATGTCACTGGGGAAATGTAAATTAAAGCAGCGATATACTACTCTACACATATTAGGATGGCCAAAATCCAGACCATTGACAACACCAAACGTTGGTGAAGATACAGAACAACAGAAATTCTCATTCATTGCTGGCAGGAATGTAAAATGGTACAGTCACTTTGGAAGACAGTTTGGCAGTTTCTTATAAGTCTAAAAAAAAAAAATTCTTATGATATGATTCAGCAATTACACTCCTTGATATTTACCCAAGGAGCTGAAAACTTATGTTGATACAAAATCCTGAACACAAATGTTCATAGCAGTTTTGTTCATGATTGTTTAAAACTTGGAAACAAACAAGATGCCCTTTAGTAGGTGAATGATAAATACACTGTGGCACATCAGACAATGGAATACTATTCAAGGCTAAAAGCAATGAGCTATCATACCATGAAAAGACAAGGAGAAACCTTAAATGCATATTAAGTGAAAGAAACCAATTTGTAAAGGCTACATATGGTATGTTTCCAATTATATGACATTCTGAAAAAAGAAAAACTATGGAGATGGCAAAAAGATAAATGGTTGTCAGGAGCTAGGGTGGGAGGAGGCATGAATTTGAAGAACACAGAAGCTTTTAGGCAGTGAGAGAGAATACTCTGAGGTCATCTGGGTGGCTTATTTGGTTGGTTAAGCATCTTTCTTCAGCTCAGGTCATGACATCAGGGTCCTTGGATGGAGCCCTGTGTTGGGGTCCCTGCTCAGTGGGGAATCAGTTTCTCCCACTCCCTTTGACCTTCCCCTCTCCCTCTATCCCCACTGGTTTTCTCTCTCTCTCTCTCTCTCAAATAAATAAATTAAAATCTTTAAAAAAGAGAAAATACCCTGTATGATACTACGATGATAAACACATGTCATTATATGTTTGTCTAAACCCACTAAATGTACACTAAGAATGAACCCTACTGTAAACTACGGTCTTTGGATAACCATGATGTGTTACTTTAAGTACATCAAATGTACTACTCTGGTGGGGTATGTTGATAATAGGGCAGGCTATGCATGCCTGAGGCAGGAGTTTATAGGGAATCTCTGCTCCTTTCCCCCAATTTTACTGTGAGAATAAAACTGCTCTAAAAAATGTACCTTAATTAAAAAAATACAGAATATATCAAAACAGTATAGTGAATGACATACAGTAAATTCTCAATATTGAAATTCTTTTTCTTATTACTATTACTATCATTGACAACTGGGTGAGCACAGAACACCATTAATTAGAAGAACAAGAGTGAAATGGAAATGGATCAACAACGAAATGCCAAGGCAGAACAGGACTACTACATTAATAATGTAGAGGCATGCATCACAACATGGTTTGTAAAAGCAAAAATACTTGAGTATATTAATATTCATCAAGAGTAGGATGCTTAAGTATATTAGAGTTCAGGTAATGGAGTACCATATAGTCATTAAAAATGATGATGTAGCTCTAATTCATTTATATGATAAGATACCATGATGCACTAAGTGGAAAACAGAAAGTAGTTCACAAAATAGAGCAAAAGACACACATAGGAAGAAAGAGAACAGAGAAGAATTATATCAAAATGTATCCATACACACAATGTTAACAATATTTATCATTGAGCAGTAGAATAATTAATATCTTGTACTGTCTTATGAATATATTTTTCTTTTATAAAAAATAACCATACAAAAACACATAATAACTACATGTCTTTTACAATTGTAAACATTGTTTTTTATTTAGAAAAAATAAAACTAGATTTATTTTGGAAATTGATACACAAAATCAGTTAATACAACTAATATGAGGAGCTCTATAAAAAGACAAGTATGACAACAGGGAGCAATTCTCTAGAACAAGGTTATGGAGTGATACTCGTATTTTTGTTTTTTGTTTTTTACTTTTTCAAAGGAGGAAATAGATTATTTTCCATATAAAGCTGGAATTTCCTGCTATAAAATTGTTTTACATAATACATTATGACTTAATAAAATGGTTCTGCCTTTGGTCTCAACTTCTCTCTCTCAGTCTCTCCCTTCCTTTTCCTCCCACTTAGTCATCATACCTATTATCATGAAATCAATTATTCCAAAGCAAAAATTTGATGTCACTATTTTTGCAATACATATTTACTAATTTTCTTTTGTGTGTGAAATCACTTTTTGAAATATGGCATATATGCACCTTCTTTTGTGTCATATAATTATCATTTTTTAAGTAGGTTCCTCACCCAACATGGGGCTCAAACTTATAACCCCAAGATCAAGAATCATATGGTCCACCAAATGAGTCAGCCCAATTTTCATGCAATCTCCTAAATTTATCTTCTTCTCTAAAGATTTCCTTAATTTCTCCACCCTGAATTGTTTTGTTTTTTAGTTCTTACAACTGTGTATGTATGTGTGTGCATACAACTGTTGTAGCATTTATGATAGTCTGCCTTGCTAATAGCACCAAAAGCAACCACAATGAATACAATGGTATAAGTAGAAATGAACATCTAGTGAGTACTTATGTAATGCCAAACCCATGACAAGAGCTTTCCATGAATCACCACTTTCAGTTCCCCATTAAAATATAAAGTTCCAAGGAATAAATGAAACAAGATGGGATCGGGAGGGAGACAAACCATAAGAGACTCTTAATGTCACAAAACAAACTGAGGGTGGCTGGGGAGGGAGGGTAGGGAGAGGGTGGTGGGGTTATAGACATTGGGGAGGGTGTGTGATATGGTGAATGCTGTGAAGTGTGTAAACCTGGCGATTCACAGACCTGTACCCCTGGGGCTAATAATACATTATATGTTTATTAAAAAATTTTAAAAAATATATACAGTTCCATGTGTTAAAAGCATGAAGTATTTTACCCCCTGGCGCATGACTAGGAAGTGTAATAGGCAGAACTTAATTATGTTTTTTCTTAATCTGGAGTCTTTGATGTTAATAACCATAATACTGATAACTATCCTTGAATGCTCATTGGGTTTATGGAAGGAACTTTAAAAAATATGGATGCTTGGCTACAACCTATAACTTCAGAACCAGCATCTCTTAGAATAAGGCAAGGACAAGAATGTATGTGTGTGTGTGTGTGTGTGTGTGTGTGTAGTTACTGAAACATTTTAAAAGCTCTGTTTGACTGATTAGGATTTACCAAGAGTCAGATGATTTGTGTCATTTATACTTTCCCCATTGAACTAAGCCTATCATTTTTATTTATCTATTCTTTTATTTGGCGTTAAGATTTTACTTTTTTAAAGCCATTTTAGGCTCACAGCAAAATTGAGGGGAAGGGGCAGGGATTTCTCATATACACACATTTTCCACACATTATCAATATTCCCTAACACAGTAGTACATTTGTTACAATGGACAGCCTCACACGGACACATCATAATCATCCAAAGTCCATAGTTTACAAGAGTTCACTGACAATGTTGTACATTCTATGCATTTGGACAAATGTATAATGACACATACCCATCATTATGGTATCACACAGTGTACTTTCACTATCCTAAAAACTCTCTGAATTCCACCTATTCATCACAGGGCTTCTGTCTCAGGACCCTGAGACCATGGACCTGAGCTGAAATCAAGGGCCTGATGCTTAACCAACTGAGCCACTCAGGGACCCTGACATGCCTTTTTATTATTGGTGAGATCAGGGAAAGTTTTTCTTCAGAAAAAATGCTTATTCCAATTAATTGAACCTCTCCTACATGAGAATTTTGGGGAATAAAATACTCAAAGACCCTTTGAAGGAGTTGGTACCATCTTTCTGAACTTGACCTCTGTAATGACAGCTAAGAACAGAACATAAACTACTAGATTAACCATGTTGTAACTTCTTCTTTTTTCCCCTGAGGTCTTTCTTCCTTTATCGGGGAACAAAAGGTAAAAAAAAAAAAAAAATACAATACACAAAAACAAAAGCAATTCTTTCCAAAAGATTTCTATTGAAGCAATAATGTTTAAAAGCTTTCAGAAAAGATACAAAGGGAGGACAATCTGCAAACTACACAAAATAGCTGATTACAGCTCAGTTTTATACAATGCTTGGATAATGGCACATTAAAGGGTGAAGAGCTTGAGGCTATCTAAAGGTTAAAATATATTAGGATTCTCTTTTACTTAAGTAGGGTTTTTTTTTTTTTTTGCATTATCAGTAAATTCTGAGAGGTTTTTATTACCTGCATAATTCAATGAATTTGATTGTTGACAGTATGTAAGAAAAAGAACAATGGGCAAAAAAAAAAAAGATGTCAAAAGTAGAAAACAGTTATAAGTGGAACAAGGCTATTTTTGGCCTATGCTATTCTTTAGCCATGAACTTGGAAAAGAGTGTAACAGATTGACATTGTATCAAGGCCACTGTTAATTAGATTTATATATACATATATATGTTAAGTGAAATTCTTACATCTTTTCTTAAATTTTGTGTAATTTAATATTATTTAAAAGCTGGAGGAAAAGGTATTTCCCTTGTAAGAAATGACAGAGCATAGTCTATAAAGCATAGACTTTTACTTTTGTTATTTTCAGTGTTTTTTAAGAAATGTGAGAATACAGGGAATTACTAATTGTACAGTCATTAAGGATCAATAAATGGAGTCTAGATTTTGAAACTTTGGCTAAGGCTCAAAAATGATGGGTTCTTACATAGGAAAAGACTGGGGAAAATGGATCTACAATGAGAGACAAATCCAATTAAAGAGTCTCTAAATTAAATCTGAAAAAAAAAAAAAAAACGGCATGGTGACGATTACAGCATAAGAAATGAAGGAATACCTCATGCCCAATCATTATGGAACAGGGAAAAGGTACTAATTTAAAATCTTTATGGAAATATATCCTGGAAGATTGGGGAAAAATGTAAAATAAGATATTCTATGATTGTATATCCATGCTCAAAACATCAGTTATAAGTAGAGAATGAGACTAGCAGAGAGGAAAATGATCTCAGCAATCAACAATACTTTGCCAAATGGGACTTTTTTTTTTTTTCTTTTTAATGATCATGGGAAGTTTTGCTCAGTTCAAATAAAAATGACTTGCTAGAAATGGAGGTCAAACAGTAGACGCATTAAGGATAAAATGGACTGGCTCAAATTTTTAAAATAAAACCTAAAGGATAGTATAAATATGATAGCAAAGTTCAATAAAATTAATAGGAGCCAAAAGTTGCAAGCTGTAGAATCCTAGTCAAATAGAATATATTGTTACTCCATAACTGAAACAGAAAATAGACTTAAGAGTAATGGAAGATGTAAGTTTGCCAACCATCTGCTAATGTGTTTCCTTGCTAAAAAGAAGTATCTAATAAACCCTTGGCTTGACTTGGGATCTATCAGAAAAAAAAGTATGAACTTTGGGGTCAGGACTTTGGGATCCGGATTTGAACTCCAGTTCTTCAAATTAGAAGCTGTGATGCGAGTTACACCTGCCTGAGGTAACTGGGTTCTGTGTCCGAACTGCATTTCAACTGTGGGGATACATTAAAAAAGAGATCACCCTGAGTGTCACCCTGGCTTGTATTTGTATGCAGTCAGTCAGTGTATGCCCACACGCTACTGTTTGGGATGCACTAGGCTATTAGGAAAAAGTAAAAGATACTAAGATGTATAAGCTTCCTGTACATAACAGCACAATGTACATTAATTTCATCATTTTCTTTGCAGATAGGGACACAGAAGCTATTTGCTGATAACACTGGTCAAGATTTTAGTACAAATAAACAAAACTGTAAACATTTGAAAGTAAAGTGTTACCACTAGATTCCAGTATGGTTTACTACCCCCAGCAAGTTGTTACAAATCAATTTCTCAAATAATGCATTTTAATACAAATTGATTATCTCTAAAAAGATGGTGTTTTGAAAATAGAAAAATGGAGTATCCACATACAAAAGAAAGAAATTGAATCTTTACCTTATAATATACATAAAATTAACTCCCAAAGTAACAAAGACCTGAACAAAAGATCTAAAGCTATAAAATGCTTAGAAATAAATTTAGGGGAAAACTTTGCAACATTGGGTTTGGCAAGGAATTCTGAGATGGGATACCAAAGCGTAGACAACAAAAGTAAAAGAGACAAATTTTTATATCAAAGATCACAATCAACAGCACATAAAGGCAACCCACAGAATGGGAGAAAATATTTGCAAATCATACAACTGCTAAGAGGTTAATATCCAGAATACACAAATAACTCCTACAATTCAACAAGACAAAATAACTCAATTTTTAAAATGAAGGAACAGCCTGAATAGACACTTCTCCAAAGATGATACACAAATGGCCAAGAAGCAATTCTGACATAGGCTACAACATGGATGAACTTCTAGGACAAAAAAACACAAAAAAACAAATATTGTATGATTCTACTTATATGAAATACCTATAATACACAAATTCAAAGAAATAGAAAGTAGGATGATGGCTGCCAGGAGATTGAGGAAGGGGAAATGGGGAGTTAGTGTTTAGTGGATAACTGGTTTCAATTTTACAAGATTAAAAAGTATTGGAGATTATTTGTACAACACTGTAAATATATTTAACAATAATGTACTATACATTTAGAAAAGATTAAAATGCAAATTTTATGTTATGTATTTCCTTGCCATGATAAAAATGTGAAATATTGATTACTAGACTACCATTTTTAAAACTACTTTCTGTGAGTGTCAAGAGATTACAACTTAGAGGAGGTAAAAAGAAAACAAAACAAAAACAAAAACAAAACAAAGCGAAAGAGAAAAGGAATTCCAAAGTCAATTAAGTTTGGAAATTGCCTTGTTAACCAAGTTAAAAGATTTCTACTCAGACTTTGCAGAGCTATTAACATGCTAATGTGTAGTGAATCTCTGAATAGGGAATAAGGTATGAAAAATTTCCCAAACTTTTATTTTTTTGCATAAAGTAAAAAAAACAGAGGTAAATGGTGTTTTTCACACTGTTACTTGTCTTTTTTCTACACAAAGTGAACTTAATCCCTAGCTAGGTCTATTCTCCCTTCAGTATGAAACAGCTAGGGACATGTAAAAAGTTTAACATGAAACTAACATTTCTTATTCAGTACTAGATATATTACAACCCCCAAGCAACTCTATTGTATCTGAAAAATAAGACTAGATCCACGTTTTCTATTTGGAGAGTCTCAGCTTGCCTAAGTATTGGGGTTGTAATATTAATTAATTTAATTAAATATTACAGATGCTTCTACTTGCTCCTGCCCTGTGGTAAATGATTTTGTGAATGTTGGGCTGGACTGGGGGGTGGAGATATGAATACGACATTCCCTCCATTGACTTTAGATACCAAGTTCCTCTGTGCATGTTCAATTGAAGAACTGGATATCATGTTCAATTGAAGAACTGGGTATCTGTTTCAAGGTTAAGGAAAAAAACCCAACTGTGTTAGACCATTTGCAACTTCTGACTTTAATATGGGACTCTCAAGGATAATTTTGGCAATATGCAATTCCTGCCTGATGGGCTGGCTCTTGAAACCAACCATTAAACTCATTTTCTATGTATGTACAAACCTAAAGCCTTAGGAGAGGAAAATCAGAGCGGGGGTTGCAGTGCGCACAAGGGCTCAGCACGGAGCTATTCTCATTATACAGCTTCCAGGGGGATGGAGATCAACAAGAATGTGATGTACCTAACAGAAGTACAAGATCATTGGGCCATTTAAAAGTCAAAGTGCGGGCGCCTGGGTGGCTCAGTGGGTTAAAGCCTCTGCCTTTGGCTCAGGTCATGATCTCAGAGTCCTGGGATTGAGCCCCACATAGGGCTCTCTGCTCAGCAGGGAGCCTGCTTCTTCCTCTCTCTCTGCCTGCTTCTCTGCCTACTTGTAATCTCTGTCTGTCAAATAAATAAAATCTTAAAAAAAAAAAATTTAAAAGTCAAAGTGCAAGAAAAAAAAAGTCAAAGTACAGAAAAAAGGCAAAATCTAATTATACCATATAAAACAAATACTATGTAATAAGTCAGGAAGAGAATGGCAGAACTAAGGCAGTGAAGAAGAATTTAAAAAAAGAGAAGGTTTCTAAATCAATTTTTATCTTGGTCTTAATGCCCAATACATCAGAGGTGTTGCCTTTAGAGTAATTTCAATTAACTACTAAATGTCCTTAGATATTCTGTCTAGACTTTCTGATGCCATGATATGACTCTGGCTTCAATAAAACAACAGAAAAAATTATTCGCTAAGAAGCCTTGCTTTCATATTAGCTGAAAGATAGGCTTAACCAAAATGTTAAATTCATTAAAGTCATCTGCTAATAAGGAAGGTAATTAATCAGCAAATTTGAGGAAAACAAGAAAGAAATTAAGTAAGAAAGCAAGGTACTTTAACATTTAACATAGGACTACATATTTTGAACAAGATTAAAAGGAGTTATTTCTTGGAGGCAAAGGACATTACTATTGGAATGAAAAATTTCTATTTTAAAAGTACTCTCATTTGTGATAGGTTTTAATCAAACTTGAGGACTTAAGTAACAGTGAATTATAGGTAACAATAAAAAAGTGTCACTCTTGAGTCCTAAGAGCATACATGAAGACAAGTGGTTTAATAAGTAGTAGTATTAAAAACATATTATATGTCCACAGTCTCGAGATTTAAAAACAAAAATGGTATTATTTCCCTCCTTCCCTCCTTCCTTCATTCCCTCTTTCCTTCCATTTATTTTAATAAACACAAGATATCAACTGGATACCTAGATGAATCAGACACTGACTTTCCATAATCAAATGTGGGGGCAAAAGTCATACCAGGACAACTTAAACACAATTAACTATATCCTTCAACAGCTCATGTTCAAAGAGTAAAAATAATACCAGTAGTAAGATAGGCAAAATGACACCTGTTATTCTAGAAAAACAGAAAAAGTGGGAAGAGGGAAGAGATTTTTACTTTCATGTTGATATTTTAACCTCAAAGAGCTCTAAAGGCTATACATACATTTGGGGGCATATTTTAACAATGAGAAAGCCAAGGCCCCAGAAGTTTAAATGGCCTGCTCAATGCTCTGCTAAAAAGTAGAGAGAACACTGGAATCAGAATTCTGGGACTCTATCTTAAGAATCCATACTCTTGAAGATTTTGTTGAATCCTGACTTGTAGAGATCAGAAGTTAAGGGAGAAGAAAACAGAGTCAGCAAAGAGAGGGAAATTTGAGGTCTGGGAGGAGAAGCGTAACAAACTCACTCTTGCTTGAACTTTGATTTCACTGAATGGTACTAGTTGAAAGTTAAGGACAAGGGTAATGCAGTATAAAATAATAAAAAAAAAATAAAAAATATAAAGATAAAATAAAACATCTCACAGATGGAGGTACAAGGGTTGGCTCCAAAAGGGGTTGTCCAAAGCTAACAGTCCACAATCAATAATCAGTATGATTCAGCCCTTGGTTTGCCTAATATGTTCTGAAGCAAAAGGTTTTCCTGATAAATAAAAAATTATAAATGTTAAAAAAAAAAGTAATGCTTAATCACAAATTTAGCTTCTGTTCTTCTATAGGTAATAATGAGTCATAGAACTTTGAGTGACATGAATAAAGATGATTCATTAAGTCAGAGGTATAAAATGGAAGACTATTTGGGTTAATTGGTTATTTTATAATCATTGAGGTAAGAAGACAGAGAGAGAGAGATGGAGGCCAGAAGGATAGGATGTGGCCAAAATAAAATTAACTCAAAGACATGACCAATAAAATAGCTCAAAGAAACAAGGAGGAGACAAGAGTGGAGAAATAACTGCAAGGTTTCCAGTTTGGGCTCCTGGAAGAGTCATTTTTAGTTCTTTACCTCACTTTTCTAGGTTTCACTAAAAGTTACATGATACTTAGTAAGCCTTGATAAGAGGGAAATATTATTTAGTTTTCGTAGATCAATTTAGTAGGTCAGTTTCATTTATTTTCTTAAAAGAATAAATATGAAAGGATGAGCCTGTACAATCTTAACATGAAGTGTTAGGTTTTGTGGATTTATTTGACTTTTTTACCTCATTTACAAATGCAAACCCATCTCTTTTGAAGTTTTCCAAGGCACATAGTATCATCATAGTCAAGTCAAAGTCAAAAGTGGGAATCACACTGAAAATGTTATACTTAAAAATGCAAGTATAATCTCTTTCAAATGTATGTATATGGATGGATGGATGGATGAATAGACAGATAAGACAGACAACAAAGATTAGCCAACAATGAAGATACCACTTTTACTTTTAATGCTTTTGTGCTGATTTCTCTGCAGCATTTTTTGCCTTACTTTTGATGATGTTTATTAGTAAAATATAAGGTTTCAAGTTGATTCAAGTTGTTCTTCATTATTAAATTGTTCCTATATTTGTTCAGTGTAATATATTAAATACTAAATTTATTCTTTTATATAAGCAAAACCCAATGTTTGTTTCATTGAGCCACTACAAGAATGTCAACCAATCTTTAATAAAAAAAATAGCTCAGACAGAAAACTGCTGAAGATAATAAAATCACAGCAATCTTTGAATACTCTGCTAACTTGAGAGAGATGAAGGACTATGATATTTGCATAGAATAGAACTGCTAGGAACAGCTGCTGGCTGCATTACAGAGTTGTCTCTAGCTGAATGTGGGAAAGTTATCATTTTCATTCACGTTCTCAAGAGTTTAAATATATGTTCCAAAAGCAAAACTGAAAACATCAATTTAGAACCAAGTTTAACACACACTTTTCTTGGTTTCTCTCATTCCTTTCCTTTTCCTCTGTCTTCAGTGGACTTTCCTCCCTGATCTTCTTTCTTTTTAATCCAAACCAATGGATCACTTATGTTCTTGATACTATGCTGGGACATTTCACATATCCTTATTTCTCTTTAAAAATCTATATGTTAGTTATTATTGCCAGCATCATTTTACTGAAAAAGAAGTTGTGGCTTAGACTGTGCAAAATAATTGGTTGGATGCCTGCCAAAATTTCAAACTCCTCTTTCCACAGTGTGAAGTTGTGTATGTGGTCTGTGGCCACCATATGGAAAATGAACTGAAGTAGGAGAGGAGGTGGAAAAAGCAGCTCTCATCCATTGTAATGGTCCAGCATAATGCGAGACATTACACTGATCAGATACAAGGTAGTGGCAGTGGAATTTAGAAGTGGCCGGATCTAAGAAGATTGTGAGTAAATAAGGGCAAGAGAATTTGATCATTAATTTGCATGTAGTTGGCTGTATTCTTCAAGTGCTTAGTCTTTCTTTTGGAAGGCATAAGAGAGGACCTAGGAAACCAAACTAATAATATTCAAATACTGGTTCTGTCACTTCCTAGCTCCATGAACTTAAACAAGTTACTATACTATCCCTCAGTAGCTTCACCTGGAAGACAGTTTTGAGAATGACATTATATATGTGTGTGTTTGTATGTGTGTACGTTTATTGCCATGGTTGTGTTATTATTATTATATATAATTTATACTCCTCTAGTAAGCAATTATTTTTTTAAAGGTAGGACTGACACAGAGCATAATACCTGCATCTATTAGAGAATCAGTATATGTCTATTAAAGATCCAGTTAACTACATATATCATTTTTTAAAATCAGTATAATAGTACCACTGGGTTTAACCCTTCAAAAGAAGTATCAATTTTCAAGTAAAACTCCAAATGTTTGCTACCATGCTACCAAATGCCCAGAATGTGTTGTTCTTTCCCCCCCAAAAACAACAGAAATTAAGTTTATAGCCACTGACACAGGCCCAGTGATGTAACCTGGTGATAAATATGCAAGATTATATTATACAATATGTGTATAAGACTATGTATTGACTTTCACAGATGTCCTGGGGATTGTGAGCTGCAAAAGATGTGAGCATTGTTTTCAGGACTTCTAGCATGAAGAAACAAGACTAGCTCCTCAGCTTTTGAAAATAGGCACAAATTATTGAAATTGCTATTGTCTGAATTAAGACCACAATGTCATACAAACATGTCTGGAGAATCATCTATTCATTTTATTTATTTATCTTCAGAAGGACTACAGCTAATGCTTAGGTGATAGGGGACTATGAATAGCTATTTCATTTAAGAATTTTAAGTGTCGGGGCACCTGGGTGGCTCAGTGGGAGAAAGCCTCTGCCTTCACCTCAGGTCATGATCCCAGGGTGCTGGGATCTAGCCCCACATTGGGCTCTCTGCTCCGAGGGGAGCCTGCTTTCTCCTCTCTCTCTCTGCCTGCCTCTCTGCCTGCTTGTGATCTGTCTGTCAAACAAATAAATAAAATCTTTAAAAAAAAAATCTATATACCTTTAAAAAAAAAAAAGAATTTTAAGTGTCTACCACATCACTCTTCTAATTTTACCCCTAGATTTAGCTCGCATTTTTGTTGCTTAAAAAATCAAACAAACAAACAAAAGTAGAGCTCTATCATTTCGAGCCCCAGAGGGGAATCTCATATGTTCCTCTGGCAAATCCTTTGGATGTTTAATAATTTATATCTTACTGGCACTGTATCATCTGGAAAACCCTATGCTAAAAGAATGCATGTGGAAATGGAGTACACTGACAATTTCAAATACCAGCATGGAAATCCTTTTCCAACAGTGCTGAAAGACACACATATTTCTAGGAAGAATGTATTCTAAACCTCTTTCTACAGCCAGGGAATCAGTGCACTGGGAGCACTGCATGCTGTTTTCACTTCATTGCAATCATCACATTCATTATTTTCCTAGGGGAAGTTGTAGAGAGAATGCTTTAAACTGTGAAGCTTTCCTGACGGCACATAACCCTTGCCTGAAAACATGTGATGCACTTGGCATTTGCTTGTGCTGGTGTTCAAGGAGGAGGTGGTGTTGTCATTTTCTAAATCAGAGTTCTCAACAAGTCATGCCCTGTATCTCATGGCTCACATGAGAAAGACCAAACAATTCAGATGGGTGGGCAGGGCTCTTACCTTTTGTTTATTTAACACATACACATTGGAACTCTAAGAACCTGACCTTGCCTCCTTGGGAATATGATCTAATGGTGGGGACAGACAATCACGCCAACTGCATAAATAACAGTGACATTATAACTGTGATATAGTCTATAATTGGAAATCCATGGTGCTATGAAACCTATTGTTATAGGTTGAATAGAGTCCCCCAAATAAATATATGGGGGAGTCCTAACCCCCAGTTCCTCAAAATGTGACATTATTTGGAGATAGGATCTTTATGGAGGTCATCAAGTTAAATTGAGGTCATTAGGTGAGCCCTAATCTGACTGAAGTCCTTATAGAAAGGAGAAATTGGGACACCAGACACAGACAAATATATCCAGGGACAATGATGCACACATACAGGGAAAAGCCTTAGGTCTGCAAATCATTGATGGTGGCCTGGAACAGATCCTTCTCTCACAGCCTCAGAAGGAACCCTGACAACATCTTGATTTCAGACTTCACAACTGCAGAACTGTAAGATAATACATTTCTGTCATTTAAGCCACCCAGTCTGTGGTCTTCTGTCATGGGAGTGAAGGAGGTTGAGAGGGTCACAAGAGAAGGCAGCTGAGCTGAGAGCTGATCATGAACCAAGCAAAAATAAAGAGGTTATAGAAGCAGTCCAGACACAGGGAACAGCATGACCTAAGACGTACTTTAGCACATTTGAGATGGAAGAACCGCAGACATAGGTGGAGACGAATGACCAGGAGGAAGCAAATGACAAGATGAGGCTGGAAATGGATGACGAAGCCAGATCACAAAGGGCCATGTAGGTGTCATTACGGATATTCTTTCTTTTTCTCACATCCTCTCCACTTTATAAGACAGGCCACCTTTATCCTTTTCTTCTGAGTGGAAGCAGCCAAATATCTATAAAACTTCCTTGCAGTGGACCTGTTTTCCCTATGCTTAGTCCCTTATGAATCGTCTTGCTGTGTATGATGATAAGACAAGGCTTGTTGGTGTCACTTCCCTGGGTCCCTTCACATCTAATGCAGTACTAGGTGACAAGCATCCGCCAATCAGATTTGGGCCTGTGACATTGTGCCTCAAAATCAAACAAGCTGAGGAAGAAGGCTCCAAAAAGAATTCAAGAGTGGAGAAAATATATTACATTCTGGGAATGATAGTAGTTTTCAGAAGTGGCGTCAGTGCAGGCAAAGTCACAACTATAGCAAAGTGAAGTTTCTGAAAGTACTGAAACTGTAGCAAGAATCCCTTGCTCAGGTCTTATGGGCCATTTTGTCCTCAGGCCATTTGCCTGGTGTCGTTTGAGTCACTTTTCCTGGAAAATTGGCTACCACAGTGATTCCACTTCAACCAACCAATATCTATTTAATATAATGTTTCTATTTAAATAGCTAAAATCTGGTTTTTATAACTAAGAATGCAAATAACTGATTTGCTGCTCTAGTCACCCCCAAGAGTGGAGACAGCAGTCACCAATCATGCCTTCACAGGTTCCCATGTCACTGGTTTCTAAAGCTTGGTCCTCAGACCAGTAACACCTGGGAATGAAAAACACAGATTCTCAGATCTACTGTGGGTATGGGGACAAACAATATGTATTTTAACATGTCTGTTAAGTGATTCTGATACAGACTAAAGTTTGAAAACCACTGCTCCATATACACCTCTATTTTTAATATTTTAACATGTTAAAAATGTCTTCCTCCCTACCAGACTGAGCTCCTTGGGGAAATCACCACATCTTACTCATATTTAGATCCTGAGTATTTAGACTGAACCGGCACAATAATGTGATGACTGGCAAAGACATTTCCTACTCTTCTCTTCGTCAAAATGGGCTAATCAGTGCCCAAGAACTTTGTCTACTATGGCTATATCTAAAGGGGATGAAGAACAACAGACCTTCTTTCCATCAACAGTATACACATAACAACAGGACAAGAATAAAAAATGTTATGTAAATGAATCTTAGATGTTTACCTATGGTTGTACCTACTTTCATTGCTATCTGCTACTACATTCTTCAGTTTTCAAAGCTCAAATAACATTACTCTGCATCTCACTCAATGATATAATTTTCGCAGTGCTTCACAGTATCTCACATCCAATTTTTTGTGGGCATTTTTTGATGTGTGTGTGTGTGTTCGTTTTTCTGTGTGTGTTTTGTTGTTGTTGTTGTTTGTATTTTTATTGGTTTGGAAATTTAAGGACTCTTGTGAATAATTCTTTAGCCAAGCAACCCCGTGACAGAAACAATGAATTGAAGCCTGTACTTCAAAGGGGCTACCTCAGTTCTTTATTACACTAGGGGATTAGGTGGGCAGAGAGCTGGAAGTCAGTGTTGACTGGAATAAGTAATATTTATGAACAAAGACACAATGTATTTCTCTGACATGGATGCCCTAATGTATAGAATGGAAGCCAGGAGAAGATCTGTGGTACTCCTATACTTCCACCTCAGGAGAGAAAGAATTCCAGGAATGAGATAAAATGTTAATCCAAAACAAAGGGAAAGTAGAGTGGGTCCTGGAGGGGGGTGGGTTGGGGGTAAGGTCCTGAATACAAAATGTGGTTATATAAGCAGTTTGTAAATCCTCTGAATACATATATACGTACAAACTAAAAAATATGTGTGAATATTCATGCACATATAAAAATATACTTTTTCTTTTCTGCTTTAATTTTTTCTTCCTTTATATTATACAAGTAATGTAGAGATAATTAGATGGGAGACTTGTCCACTACAAGCTCAGTATCAGGACAAGATAAAATCCTACCAAGGAGAGGCTAGTCATCTCCATAGGGAATGTTATTCCATAACATCACTTCTGAATATACCCTCTGGGTATAACCATGTATGTTCTCACACTGGAGAAGGTCAAATAAATGTTTAGTGCTGTATGGGATATTTGGATCAAGCTAACAGGAACATTTGAATGTCCTGAATAATAACAACAATGAAACAATTATGTAATCATCACCAAAATAATAATGGAAACTAATTGCACATTTATAAAGTACCAGGCACTGAGCTAAGTGTTTTCTATGAAAAGTGAGTGTTTGTATATTCTAAGAAACTAAAATGTGGGAATATAGGAGGCATTCCTGGGCTGACTACTTAGCTCACAGTGGCCCCCCTCTCTCAGAGTTGCCATGTGATCCTGATCTAAGAGTGAATACCAGATATTATTTGGACCAGATTATCCCAAGAATCTGGATTACTATTATTTTGTATTTTACTTATTTTTAAAGGATTTTATTTATTTATTTGACAGAGAGAGAGAGAGATCGTAAGTAGACAGGGAGGCAGGCAGAGAGAGGGGGAAGCAGGCTCTCCGCTGAGAAGAGAATCCAATGCAGGGCATCATCCCAGGACCCTGATATCATGACCCAAGCCGAAGGCAGAGGGTTAACCCATTGAGCCACCCAGGAATCCCTTATTGTTATTATTTTAATAAAATAAGATAGACTCTTGAAGTCACTGTAGTTGATATGGTAGATTCTACATAGATGATTCATTAGGACCCACATTGAAAGGGGGTGATCTCTTTTGAGCTTATCGTTTCAAAGGCTGCTTACGCTAGTCTGCCTTGAATGCTATGATGTAGGCAAATACCTTTCAGTAAATCATCATTTTCCTTAAGCTCGTATGAATAAATCTCTATTATTTGCAACCAAAGGACTCTTAGCTAACCCCAAAATGGCACTCTGCAAAAGTACATGCAGGGATGTGTGAAAAACTGTTGATCTTCATTCTGAAGAGGGCTAGGGAAAGTGAAGCTATCATCACAATATAATGATTAGAAATAGTGTGTCGCAGGCTGCACAAGCAACCAACAAGTTTCAAAACTGAATTCTTACTGTGTGTGGCTAATGCAAATTACACTTATTAGGGTTAGTGTTTCTATTTGGACAATAATGTAAAGAAAAGGTGGTATAGTATTTTTGCTTAGAGTGCTAATGAGGAAACATTTGATTGAAAACAAAATCACTTTCTTAAGGTTCCATTACCAATAAAATAGTGACTATTAAAATGCAAAGAGCCATATTATCTACGTTATTAAATTACTAACCTATCTTTTATCACTTCATTTGTGGTATCCCATTCAGCTGGGCAAAGCTTACCTTATTTCATAAATGAAATATAATAAAACACAAAGGTTGCCATGATTTACAAGACATTTTTCATTTAAACACAAATAGTCAAATTTTATTCATTTCCTAAATCCTAGATAACTGCCCAGGCAACATGGGCATTTATTATTAATAAAGCAGTAAGCGGGAATCTTGGGACAATGCTTACAATAGTGACTTTTGCACTGCCCAGCAACTGATTCAAGCAGAATCATTTTCTCTGATAAATGTCAGTGCCATCGAGTGACATCTGTTTGTTAATAAGCAGCTGCCCTGAAACTGGCTGAGGAAATGTAGGGATTTGTTGTCCATGGTCTAGCAGTTAGAACAGCAGGCCGAGAGTGCACATTTCTGGGCGAGAATCCCAGCTCTGTTACTGTCACTTCAGGCTGCCTTGGAATGAAATGTAATCTATATGGCACTAAAACAATCTCCTAATTTGGGTGGAAGCAGTGGTTGGGAAGGGGTAAGGGAGGTTTCATCCCAATTTGTCATCTGAGAGAAAACATTCCCTGCTAACTATCGGATTATTCATTCATCCGCCGATGAGGGGGACAGTTCTAATACTGAAATACATGAATGGCTATTATCCAAAATGCTCATTTAGGCTATTGGTTAGGTGGATACATAATTCCACTGTCATGAAAAAATATTACAATATTACAGGCATAAGAACAGCAAGAATAATTCACCCATGCTATTACTAGAAATTCAAAAAAAAAATTTCCCTATTTAAACCCAGTTAATGAGGTACCTAGGTGGCTCAGCTGGTTAAGTGCCTGGCTCTTAATTTTGGCTCAGGTTGTGACCTCAGAGTCATGGGATCGAGCCCCACATCAAGCTCTACACTCAGTGAGTAGTCTGAGATTCTTTCTCTCCCTCTCCCCCACCTTTCCTCTTGCTTGAAAGTACACACACACCCTCTAAATACATACATACATATATAAAATCTTTAAACCCAGTGAAAACTCCTTTCTTCAAAAGAACAAAGTTTTATAATTTAATTACCAACTCCAACGTTTTGCTTTCCATGTAGATAGACTGCTAAGTACAAAATTATATAAAAGCTCTTTGTCTCGGTTTCTTTAATTCTAAAATTGGTACTGATAACCCTTAGCCAACTCAGACAAAATTGGTACTTTGTCTCAGTTTCTCTAATTCTAAAATTGGTACTGATAACCCTTAGCCAATTCAATGAACTTTCCAGATAACACATTATAAATAACAGTAAGATAAAGAAAAGTTAGCATTCACATTGGTGAAAATTAACTTTTGCTCTTGACATTAGAGTAAGAATATATTTCCAAGTACTAGAGAATTTAAAACTACTTTAAAAGCAAAATTAATTTGCAATTACTGAAAAAATTCATTGAGAATGAAAAATTAATTGGCAATGCCAAATATATAATACAAATGTTGGTATTAGCATGTAATTTTAGAAAGCCAGATGGCTCAACTGAAATTTTAAATATTTAAATAGAGCTTTGAAGAGTTTACCATTAATATACATTTTTAAGTAAATGTTTTTAAGTAAAATTTCCTGAAGAGACTTGTGGTAACCAACATTTTTTCCCCTAATGTCATGATCACACATATTTAAGTCCTTGTATTTTGACAAGCTGTACAGATACTGAATTTACTAAGTATACTCTATTAAAATTATTCAGTATATACTACAGTTCTAATATTACTCTATATTAACAAAAGATTTTTTTCTTTTGTGATGTATCTGGAGTCCGTTATTATAGAAAATAATATGGAAGTTTGAACCAAAATGTAAGCTACTTATGGTAAACTACTATGGTAGTAAAAATACACATTAAAATACATGTGTATATTCAAACAGTAAAGTGAATGGGCCATAGAAAATAAAACATTTGATTCTAAATTACTCAAATAGTTTAAGCTTTTCTATTTTTTTCTTCTTTGTCACACATAGTACCACTATAGAGGTAGGCACTGGCCTTTTATGATCAAATGTAGCTTATGATAGCTTGCTCTGTAGAATACATTTATTGGCGGATTCACTGAAGATACTTAAGCAAGAAATGCAGTTGCTGGGATGGGCCATGGGGTGGCTCATCAGGCAGCTGAGGTGGGGGTGGTGAGGCAAATGAGAAGAATGGAACCATGGAAATGTGAAAAATGCTATCTCAGTATCTCAAGTGAGGGATGATAAAAACCTAAAGTGGACATCAGTTATGTTTGCTCCTAGATGCATTCCCCATCTCTAACAGCATTCTGATATGGCCATGAGAATATGTCTAGTGCTGGTGGGGCAATAAATACAGATGTCTATCCTCTCACTGTGGGAATAATAGGACTCCCACAGACTGACTTTCTTTCTTTCTTTCTTTCTTTCTCTCTTTCTTTCTTTCTTTCTTTCTCAGCTTGTTCTCATATTACACTGCTATCACCTTGTGATGGGCAAGGGACCCAGTGGGCCCAACTGGATCCTCTCTCTTAGATTTTGCCTTGAAGTCAAGTGTTAAAAGGACTGAAGATATCTTTGAATGTATTCATTCCAATAGCAGGACCAATAACAAGTGGGTGACTCTTACTGAGTGTTCAGTTCTTATAAGTTACTTCACTCCTGTTGATTCCAATACATTTCTGTATATGTAAATTAGTGATAGTTTGTTTTTGCTACTTGCAACCTAAGAATTCTGTCTGATTTCTATGGCAACAGCAGTGGAAGAGGATATGGTCTAGCAACTAATAAGACTTGAAAGGGAGAAGTGAAACTGTGACTCTGTTAATGATGATGCTGGAGATGGAATTAGACATGTCATGTGAAACATGGCTTGGGGCATGGGTGATAACTAACTGTGGAAATGCCGCTTTGAGAAAGAAGTCTTGATATTCTTTGTTACTTACTTCTACAAGTGTCCAGAGGTCTAAGGAGACTAATTTGAGTCTAGGTTGAGATTTTATGTTCTGATAAACAATGAAGTGAGATGATCTAAGAGGTGGCCATCTGAATGCTTACCACAGGGACCATAAGGAAGCCACCTGACAGTGTAGCTGTTAAAATGATTTCTGTATTGGAAGGGAAGTTATACTCATACCCCAGGATTTAGCCTCTTGTTCGAAAAATTCTACACACAACTTAGAAAGTGATCAAGGGAACTTTTTAAAGCATGAAGTATGACACAGATATGATCACAACTAAATCATTCCAGATAGTGACATTCTTTCTTTGAAAGTAGTAAGATATTCCTACCTCAAGCTCTTTGAATACTGCTGTTTCCTCTATCTAGAATAATTCCTCCTAAATCTTCATATGATTCAGTACTTCATTTCATTCATCCTACCGTTCAAGCATCAGCTCCTCAGAGAGGTTTTCCCAGCTATTTTATGTAAAATGACATCCAACACATATGCTTTCACTCTCTCCCATTACTCTGCTTTATTTGCTTATTGTTGATTGTCTTCACTCACTAGTATAAACTCTATAAGGACAAGGACTATTTACTATTGATTACTCAAAAACTCTAACAGCAATGAGCACAGAGAATATACTCATTAAATATTTGGTTAATGAATAAATAAAATGAAAATCTCTCTCTCCTTTTTGAGTTCTGCACTTGTTTACTTCAAGAGAAAGGAAGAGCAGCTGGTTACAATCTCCAAGCAAGACTGTTTTACATTTCCATAAAACTCTTGATCAGGAAGCAAGTGTTCCTCAATATTGATACAGACACCCTGGCTGCAACTTTTGGGAGACCTAAAAGATCAGGCCAGAAGTCTAGTCACTGCTGCTGACACTCTGAGCCTGACCTAAAGCAGTGCACCTTTTATACCACTCACCTGCTCAGGACCTACACAATGAGCTTTTCAAGAGAAAGGCTGAAGTAGTCTCATATTTGCATCCTTAGCCCAGTATAGTCTAGAGCAGCAACAGTTTGGAGAAGGAGGGAGATGAGGAACAAAGTGGGTGAAAGGGCTGGAGGAAGTAGAAGAACTGGAAGAAGAAAAATGGGAATAGGGAGTGAGGTGAATGTGAAAAATAGACTCTCCAAAATGCTATCCTTGACTCTTCCCAACTCTGACAGCTGTTTCTCTCATCTCTATTATAATTCTCCCCTATTAAGTTCTCTACTCACTTTGTTCCATTTATTGGCCCCCATTCTTGCTTAAATTTATTTTATTCAGGTGGTGGCCTCACTGTCCCACCAAAACATCTCTTTCTTTTTTTTTTTTTTTTTTTTAAAGATTTTATTTGTTATTTGACAGAGAGAGATCACAAGTAGACAGAGAGGCAGGCAGAGAGAGAGAGAGAGAGGGAAGCAGGCTCCCTGCCGAGCAGAGAGCCCGATGCGGGACTCGATCCCAGGACCCTGAGATCATGACCTGAGCTGAAGGCAGCGGCTTAACCCACTGAGCCACCCAGGCGCCCCAATCTCTTTCAAAGCCATTAATGACCTCCATGTAACAAAAACCAATGGTCAATTCTTAGGCCTCATCTTACTTGATTTTCCATTCATCACCTCTGCTTGTTGAAACACTCTTTTTAACTTGATGTCTGGGTCACAGTACTTCCTGGATTTCTTTCTACTTTTTCAGACACTTCTTAATTCATCTTGGTGGAACCATTTCCAATTCTGGACTTCTAAACATTCTGTTGGGTCAGTCCTCCCATGTTTTCTCTGCTAAAATGATTATATCCCACCTCAAAGCATTATGTACCATTTATATGCTGATGAATTTTCAAAATTAGATCTCCATCATGGACCTCTCAAATGCCAGATCAGCCCTTCTACTTGGGTATACTATAAGTATTTCAAACAATGCAAGAACAAAATAGGGATCTTGATTTCCACTCTAATCCTCAAATCCCTCCTCGGTACTGGCTCTACTTTAAAAACATAACCAAGCATTTGTGACGCTTCACTCCCCTTCACCCTGTTTCAAGACATGTATGTCCCCATGTAAGCATCAAAAATAAAAGGATTTAACAAAATTCACTGTTGTATAAAATAACTCTCAGAATTTCCAAGTAGTAATGACCATGTACATGATATATTGCAGAATGTGCAATAACGGCATTGTGATATGAAAGTACTTGTGATCCTTATAATTCACAAAGTTACCAGAACTGTTCGTACTACTATGGTTCATTTCTACATTTATAATACAATGAAATTCTGAATTTCAGTTATATATTTGTTAAAATAAAGATGCATGAGAAAAGTGAGAAGAATATTTTTTGTTCAAAGAGAGAGAGATAAACCAAGAAACAGACTGTTGACTATAGAGAAAAAACTGATGGTTGTTAGAGTAGAGATGGGTTGTAAGATGGGCAATACAGGTGATGGGAATTAAGGAGGGCACTTATGATGAGCATCGGGTAATGTGTGGAACTGTGGAGTCCCTATATTGTACAACTGAAATTAATACAACTCTGTATGTTAACCACCTGGAATTAAAATAAAAACTTAAGAGCCAAAATATTTAATTCTAATTTAATTTAATTAAAAAATACTTTGTTTCTCACATCCTCAACACTATATGGTTATTTGTTTACTGTACCTGCTTATCCCTTTAGAATGTACAGGAAAGGTCTAGATCTATTTTGTTCAACCCTGGCATCCAGAATTGTGCTTGAAAACCAACAGACCCTCAACAAATATTTGTTGACTAAACGAAAATAATAGAAGTATAAGAAAGGAAGGATTATTATTATGGAAGTACTAGTTAATATCTATCATTAAGGTAAAGATCATTCTAACAGCTAATGTTTATAAAGTATTTAGTCTGTGATAGGTACCATAAGCAATTTTATCCATTAAATTATTTTATTTATTTCACACAAAAGCCTTCTAAACTAGTATTATTCTTGTTTTGTATACAAGGACATGGAACCTTTGTGAGGATAAGTGACTATACATTACTTTTTTTTTTAAGATTTTATTTATTTATTTGAGAGAGAGAGAGAAAGCACAAGAGGAAGGAGGGTCAGAGGGAAAAGCAGACTCCCTGTTGAGCAGGGAGGCTCATGTGGGATGAGATCCTGGGACTCCAGGATCACTACCTGAGCCCAAGGTAGTCACTTAACCAACTAGACCATGCAGGTGCCCCTCTGACCACACATTTCTGTAAATGACTAACTTCCAAACATTTTCTTAACCATCATGAAACAGGAATATTCAAGTGTTCTATGGATGTTTGGGAAAAGGATGACAAATGGAAAGAAGAAAGAAAGAGAAGGAAGAAAGCTTGATTGCCAGGTATTGAGTATTTGCCCACTTCCTGTTGGTAAATCTCTGTCTTCCTCTAAAAAAGTAAAATGAAGTTTGATCTTTCTCCCAGACTGATTCCATTTACAGGGGAGAGAAATATGAAAGAGGAGGTCAGTTGGACCCTTTATTCTCTTCTCTAATGAATGCACTCAGATCTTGATTGCTGCAAAAGCTAAAGCAAATTTATCTTAAATCAGGTAGTAGTCCTGTCCTATGGGAAATACATTTCTCCTGAAATGTAGTAGTTTATTGTTTGTTCCTCTTCTATCTAACTTTTCTTAATTTAGAAAAAAAAAATCATGTTTTAATCCCCCAACTCAACAAAACCTACTTGCTTTTAATTTTCTGGCTCTAAGCATATATAATTGTCTCTATTTTAATTTTAATCTTTCACACACACACACACACACACATCTATGAAAAATCACTTCATGTGTTGAATGCATAAAACAAACCCTTTAATCTATGTGCAGAGTGAGTTTAAGATTTAAGAATGTGATTAGATTAGGTCATGTTTTAACAAACTCAAGGGCACTGACAAAAAGAAAATCACTAATAAGGCAATCATAAAACTAGTGTTAACTCTGTATAAGTTTCCTAACCCATCATAAACTCTCACCTAAACCAACCTTAGGAAATTGTGGGATACAGGTTTCTTTACCAGATTGCTACAGCAGCTTGTCTCCAGTATTACACAATGAGGGGATGAAAGGCTCTCTAGAGAGGTGAGATTTACAGAAGGATTTGAATGAAAAGGGCAAGTAGATTTATGGATTATAGATGCCAGCATTTCACTACATAAACAAATGTTTATTTAGTATCTCATATTTCCATGGGACCGTGTGTTATAAGTTCTGGCCAGCACCTGGACTGGGGGAAATGTCCAAGAATTTTTAGTTCCCCTTCACCATGTTAATATCTGAGGCTGCCCCTATGGAGTTCATAATCTTTCCTGTCATAACAGTGACAAAACAAAATAACTATCGCCATAGAGATATGTGGAAGTGCAAGGAATAATATACAGGAGTAGAGATGAGAAAAGAACATACTGTAAAAACTTCACAAAGAGAGGTATATGCCAGTCAACTGAGCTTGGGAGGGGATATTCCAGGCAGAAGAAAGTAGTTGAATGAAAGCCTGGAGGGATGCAACATTTGGTGTTTGGGGTCTAGCTTGTCAAAGGAAAATAAAGGACAGTGAAAACTAACCAAGGGGTCAACCTAAAACTGAGAGAAGGGAAAATAGATTGAAAGCAGAATGAAGTGTCCTCAATCCTCTTTCTCTGTATTAGTTTATGCATTGGACTTTGCTTCATAACAGAATAATAACCCACATCTTATTTGCTTTTCATTTCTGCACTTTACAGGGTTTTGATTATTCACATGTCAGAAAAGTAGATACATATGTTAAATACTCCTCTTTCACACTGTTTGCATTTTCCCAAGCAAACAATTAATGGCGGGCTTTCTAAAGCTAGCTTTCCTAGAAATGTTTGTCTCCCACGTAGTGTTTGAAAAGTGTTTTCTTAGGCTCTATGGCAAACACAGCCAGAAGCTTCTCATCCCTGTCCCAGCATGCAATGGGCCCCCGTCATTTTCCTTCTCAACAAGTATTGTTTCTCCTGGGCTTCAACACAGAATGTTCAGCCACCTTATTAAACTCATGCCCCTGCAGGGAAGAACTCAGGAACAAGGCCTGTCTACCACCACTTCTACATTTCAAAGGGAGTTTGTTTATTACCATTATCAAAAATTCTCAGCCACAGAGGTTGGCTTGGAGGAATTCTGGGATGTAAAAAAAGAAATTACATCGATTTTTCTAAACTGCTCAGCACAAATGAGCAGAAGTCATTCTTATCATGTAAAAATGCCCCTCTTGACCCTCTGTCATTAGAATGAGTGCTCAGATTCTGTGAAAATTTCCAGTGGTAGTGATAAATCTCAACCCCCCACTCTCATTCTTTATATCTCAAGTCATGGGGTAAGTTAAAACTAATTGGATCACCTGACGTTTGAAATCTGACTCTTAATAAATTCTGTCACAGGTGTAAAGCTTGGAAAATTACATTCCCTATCTTTTTAGAAAGCCAGTGGTTTGGGGAATATTCTACAAGTATTTAAAGTCAGAATGGTTTCCTTAGAAAATCTCTTTAAAGGAGAAAGAAAAATACTTTTATTTTAGAAATGTAACAGAACTGATTCAACTAGAACATTTTACATTGCTATAAATTCTATTATTTCTTTCGAATGTACAAGGAAAGACATTATGGAGACTGAGAAGAAAATATACTATATCACATCTGGTAGGACACATTTGTCACCAGCACCTGCTTGGATATTAGGATCTGATGTTTATCTTAGATGTCTATGGATCTGATGTTATCTTTGATGTCTACATCCAAAAAACTGTCTGGTATAATTGTTAATCAACTGTGAAAGGATGGGCACATTGCAGAGTTCTGGGATGCTTTCTACTAGATCCTGTTTGGAGCACAAAACTAAAAGTCTAAATGGAGTTGGAACTGATTCATGTTGTTGGTGGTGTCCTGACAGGTGTTTCCTGTCTGTTTCAAGCTTAGTTCCTTGGTTTTTCCTCTATTTCCTTGAGAGAGCTCATAAACTTTCCATATAATCCTTTTTTTTTTTTTTTTTCCCCTTAACCACCCATAGGTAGTTCATGTTGCCATGTTTTTTCCCTCCTTTTTTGGTAATTCTCAAAAATTTTCAATCAAATGATTTAAATATCTAATAAGATTAAACAAATAAAAACACCACCAACAAAAGAACTTCCAAAGTAACTAGAAATTCTACTGGTCTGTCTCACGGTGCCAATTCTGTCCTAGAGCATAAGACAAGTTCAGGATATAAAAACATATGTACTCACTTTGCTGTGTACTAATTTGGGGATTTTATACATAGAAAACTGACTTTAAGACTGAAGTTGTTCAGTCACATTCAACTGTAAACACCTTTTTGTACTTTCCCTTAATAGATATGAGGATGACTTACTCCTTTAAAAGGAATGGATATAAGCCAGGCAGCAAATAATAATTACCAGCCAAAAGCCAGTCAAACTGGGAATCAGACAGCTCTGCAGAAGTGTTGTTTTATTATCGATTCAAGTTGCCACCAAAGCCATTACTCTAATATAGATGCAGTAATCTAAGGCTGAGTGAATTTGTTCAGAGAAAATAAGCCAATGTTAAACTTTAATTCACATTATAAGAAAATGGAAACTTTCCCTTTGCTCAATAACATTAAGGGAGCATCTTGGAAAACTGTAACCCCTCAAAAAAAAAAAAAAAACAACAAAAACAAAACAAAAAACTGTAAAGGAGTTTATATTCAGAGACCCTCACCTTCTAATTATTCTCTGCCCCATGACTTCATTCTTACCGTCCTGTGATCTTGACTAATCTTCACCACTGATGCTTAGCTTCCAACCAGCATCTTCTGTCAGCTCTTCTGTCTTCTCAACAACAGGTTTGTTTTTTTTTTTTAAGATTTTATTTATTTCTTTGACAGAGACAGATCACAAGTAGGCAGAGAGAAAGGCAGAGAGAGAGGGGGAAGCAGGCTCCCTGCCGAGCAGAGAGCCCTACGCGGGGCTTGATCCCAGGACCCTGAGATCATGACCTGAGCCGAAGGCAGAGGCTTTAACCCACTGAGCCACCCAGGCGCCCCTCAACGACAGGTTTTATTTAGAAATTTAAAAGTGTTTGCAATTTAGTATTACCATTTTTTTTGAGTGCCTTATATCAATTTAGCAAAAACATATAGAAGAATAGTAAAATATATTAAATTTGATTCAGTGTAATTCTTTAGAAAGGCAATTACTTAGTTAACACATATATTTTCATTTACAAAATGTGCTTCTTCTATCTTTTTCCTTTCAATTTAGATTTACTATACCCAAGTATAACTTATATTCTATTCTTTAAAAATATAGTGGAGGGGAGTAACATCAGCAACATGGCTGAGTAAGATATTCCTTTTTGTATCTCCCTTCAGTACTAACTAGAATCCATCCACAGACCAAAGTACCTTTGTAGGATCTGTAGAATGGTACACCATACACCAAGGGACTGAAGAGGAGTATTACCCACCCATATATTAGGCAACAGATGTACAGACCTTGAACACGAGCCTGCAGCGGCCTATGAACTTGATCCTCTTGGCCATGATTCACAAGTCCTTGGAGAATACTATCTTATGCAATCACCCATGGATAAGTAAGCTGTTGTAGTAGTCCAGGTTTCCAGTGGAGAAGTCCCAACATATAATTGGAACCAAAACAAACAAACAACAACAACAACAACAACAACAACAAATGAACGAGTTTGGATGCATTGGAGAGGGTTAAGAGGAAGACTTGACTTTACTTGCATTGCCTCTGCATTTCAGAATTACACTGCAATTCAGTGCAATTCATGCCAGATGAAATCTCAGCACATGATTTCTCCCCAGAGGTTAAGTGAGAGCAGGGGAGTGAAAGCCTGTCTTCCCCAGCTATGTGGGACATTACCAAAGAGGCTCAGTTCTATCTCACCCTATCTCATGAGTATGGTGGAGTCATGAATCATGTCATATAGGACTCTTAGATGATATTAAAGAGATGTTGATCCTACCAACTGCATTGTGGACTCCATCAAGAAGCACACTCAGGAGCTGCTAAGAACACCTTGCCCAAAGATCCTCTCAACTGGCCCACAGGCATCCCCGTTGCTGTGTATACCTCACCCACAAACACTCCTAATCTGTGACTGGATCTCAATGCAAGCCACAAAATGTGGCAAGCATGAACTTAAACTTTGGCAGACATCTAGTGAAAATATACAGAAAGCCATCATGAATCTGTGAGCCAGAAACAGACCACAAACTTGAGCTTCAGCTCCACCCTTGGGAAAGCAAATGACAGGCTACAACTACCTAACATGGTGTACTGAAGGATCAAGAAAAGACACACAAACCTAAGTATCTTGCCACAAGAAGAAGCAAGAAACATAAAGCAGACATATCCATAGAAAGACTGAGAAAGCCTCAGACTCCCTACCAGAAGTAATGGAAATAATTTCTCTCAAGTCTGTTAGTAATGACTAGAGAGGTGACGGCTATTGCAAATTCAAATACAGCAATGCAATACTTCAAAGAACATGAAAAAATCAAAGAGACAAAACACCACCAAAGAATTACAATAATCTTTCAGTAATAATCCCAAAGACAAGGAGACCTATAGCTTATCCAATAAAGAATTCAAAATAGCTTTTTGAGGAAACCCAATGAGCTACAAGAAAACACAAAGACAATTCAATGAAATCATGAAAACAACACATGAACAAAATGATAAGTTTAACAAGGAGACAGAAATCACAAGAAAGAGCGAAACAGAAATTCTGGAGCTAAAGAATACAATGAATGGAACAAGAAATGCAATGGAGAGCATCAATATCAGAATGGCTCAAGCAAAAGAAGGAATCTATAGATTAGATGGTAGGAACTTGGATATTATCCAGGCTGAAGGGAACAAAGAAAAAAAGGCATGAAAAAGAAACAAAGAAAGCCTATGTGATCATAAGATACCATCAAAAGAAGTAATTTCTGCATTTTCAGAGTATCAAAGGGAGAGGAGATGGAGAAGAGGGCAGAAGGCTTATTTAAATAAATTATTGCCTGAGAACTTCCCAAATCTGGGGAGAGATTTAGAAATACAGTTTATGAAGCTCATAGATCACCAAACTCAATTTAAAGAGATCTTCCCTAAGAACCATTATAAAGATCAAGGGAACCCTTATAAAACAATCAGCAGATTTCCCAGGAGAGAGTGGGATGATATATGCGAAGTGATAAGAGAAAAAAAAACGTCAACAAAGAAAGTTTTATCCAGTAAAGTTGTCTTTCAGAAGTAAAGAAGAGATAAAGACTTTGCCAGATAACCAAAAGCTGAGAGAGTTCATCACCATTTGATTTTCCTTACAGGAAAAGCTAAAAGAAGTTATTCAATTGAAAGTGAAAGGAAGCTAATTAGTAACAGGAAAATGTATGAAAATATACAACACACTAGTAAAGGTAAGGTTGTATCAACGTCAGAATATTCCAACACTGTAATGTGGTATGTTAACCACTTAACTTAAGTATAAAGTTTTTAAAAAGTACTAATAAACTATAATTACAATAGTAGGCTAATGAATACACAATATAAAAAAGAGGTCAATTGTGACATCAAAAATATAAAAGGGTGGGGGGAATAAAAGAGTAGAGTTTTTGTATGCAATAAAAATTAAGTTGTTATCAGCCTTATGTCATATATATAAGATGTTTATGTAAGCCTCATCGTGGTCACAAAGCAAAAATCAATAGTAGATACATAAAAGATACCAAAAAGGAAATCAAAGTATTCCACTATGAATTGGAAAACCACCAATTCACAAAGGAAGGCAGAAAGAGAGGGAGAAAGAAACAAGGGAAACCATAAAACAGCCAGAAAATAATTAATAAATGGCTTTAGTCTTTGTCTGTAAATAATTAATCTCAATGTAAACAGATTATAAATTATTGAGTCAAAAGGCATAGCATTGCTCAATGGATTTAAAAAACAAACAAACAGAATATGCATATGTTATATACCTAAAACTAATATACTATTTCAGAAATAAATAAATAAATAAATAACATCAGCAAGCTGAAATTAAAGCACACTAAAAGGATCGTATATCATAATCAAGTAGGATTTTTCTTTGGGATACAAGAATGGTTCAGTAAGTAGACATCAATAAATGTTATATACTAGATTAATAGAACAAAAGTTAAAAAAAAGCATATGGTTACCTGAATAGATGCAGAAAAAGCATCTGACATCACATCCTTTCATGATAAAACTCTCAACAATTTGAGCACATTAAATAAAAACTTTTAAAAAACTGGGTACAGAAGAAATGTACTTCAACATAATAACTTGCTAAGCCTACAGCTAACAGCATCTTCAATGGTGATAGGGTTAAAAACTTTTCCTCTAAGATCAGGAACAAGAAAAAGGTACCTACTCTCAAAACTCCCATTCAACATAGTACTATAAATCCTAGCAGGAGTGACCAGGCAATAAAAAGAAACAAAAGATCCAAATAAGAACAGAAGTAAAATTGTTTTTGTTTACAGATATGATCTTACATACAAAAAGTCCTAAAGACTCTACCAACACTAGTAGAACTAATATAGACTTACAAAGACTGCGTAGCCAAAGCAATCCTGAGAAAGAACAAAGCAGGGAGCATGATGCATCCTGATTCCAAACTATATTACAAAGTTACAGTAAACAAAACAGTAGGATATTGGCTTTAAAAACAGTCACATAACTCAAAAGAACAGAATAGAGAGCCCAGAATATAAATCCTCACTTATACATTCAATTAATATTTGAAAGGGAGCCAAGAATACTCAATAGAGGAAGAATAATCTTTCCAATAAATGGTATTGGGAAATTGGATAACCAATGCAGAAGAATGAAATTAGACTCCCATCTTACACCACTCACAAAATTTAACTCAAAGCAGATCAATGACTTAAACAAAAAACCTGAAGCTGTATGATTCCTAGAAGCAAACAAAGAAAGTTATCCTGATACTGGTCTTGGCAGGGTTTGGTTTTGTTTTGTTTTGTTTTGTTTTTGTTTGGTTTGGTTTTGGTTTTGTTTATTTTATTTTGTTTTGTTTTTTGATATTACATCAAAGCAAAAGCACCCAAAGCAAAGTAAGTGGAACTACATCACACTAAAAGTTTCTACACAGCAAAAGAAATAATCAGCAAAATGAAAAGACAACCTACAGAATGGGAGAAAGTATTTGCAAATCATATATCTAATAAAAGGTTGATATCCCAAATATACAAGGAACTCATTCAACATAATAGGAAAAACAAAAACAAAGCAAAAAACCCCACTCTGATTAAAAAATGGGCGGAAGAACTAATAGACATTTTCCAAAGAAGATATACAGATGGCCAATAGGTACATAAAAAGATGCTTAACATCACTACTCATCAGAGTAAAGCAAATCAAAACTGCAATGAGATACCACCTCACACCTGTTGTAATGGCTATGATCAAAAGGACAAGACAAACATGTTGGTAAGAATGTACACTACTGGTAGCAATGTAAATTGGCACAGCCAATTTACAAAATAGTATGGAGGAACCTCAAAAATTTAAAATTACAACTATTATATAATCCAGTAAATAGACTGCTGGGTATATATCCAAAGGAAATAAAATCAAGATTGCAAAGAGATGTCTGCCCACCCATGCTCCTTGAAGCATTATTCATAATAGCCAAGACAAGGAAACAACGTAAGTGTCAATGGATGAATGGATAAAGAAAACTTTATATATACATAAATTACAACAGATACACACATATATATCTATACACTAAACATACACTGAACTATTAGTCATTACAAAGAAGGAAATGCTGCCATTTGCAACAACATGGATGGACCTTGGAGACATTACGCTAAGTGAAATAAATTAGACAAAGACAGACAAATACTGTATGATATCACTTATATATGGAATCTATAAAAGCCAAACTCATAGAAACAGAGAATAGAATGGTAGTTGCCAGATGTTGGGAGGTAAGTTAACTAGGAGATCTCAGTCAAATGGTGCAAACTTTCAGTTAGAAGATGAGTGCGTGCTAGGGATCTAAGGTATTGCTTGTGGGTGTGGTGCATAAACAATGAATCTTGGAACACTGAAAAAAAATTAAATTGAAAAAAATAAGGTACTGCTTGGTGATTATAATTAACTACACTGTATTACATATTTGAATGTTGCTAAGAGAGTAAATCTTTAATGTCCTTACCACAAAATGAAACAGTAATCATGTGAGGTAACAGGTGGTAACTAACCCTACCATGGTAATTATTTTATAATAGATAAGTGTATCAAATCATCACATTGTATACTTTAAACTTCCCCCATTGCTGTATGTCAATTATAACTGAATAAAGCTGGGAAAAAAATATGGTGCAAGCCCAATAAATAAATGATGCAAACTCTTGAGAAGAAGGCAGTCTGTGAGTATAATGCAAGTCATCCCAGTTTCTACTTTCTATCTTAATTATTCACTGGTTACAGTTGAACAAAACTTCTGTAAGAAGAGACTGATAACAAAATTTACATTATTTACTCCAAAGTGTGGAGAATGGAATGTGTACTAAGTGCCTTACCATATACCAAGATTTTAGAAAATAGCACTCATGATCCTGATATAAAACTAGGTATTAATATTTGTGCCAAAAAACTTTGACCAGAAGAATATGTCATTTCTGCCCCCTTTAGTATTGAATTTGAAAACAACATACTTCTATATAATCAGTCATCACTCATCAAAATTTCTGTAATTATAATCTAACAACTTCAGCATTCCCAAGGAAATTTACCTTCTTTGAAAAGAAATAGAACAGGTTTGTACCTACAATATTGATTTTTTTTTTTTAAATTTAAATCCAAAGGATCACTAACAGCCTAAGAAAAATAAAGCTTTTTCATAAGTGGACACCTAAAGTAAGCATTCTTTAAACTTAACACTTAAACACTTAAAGTAAGCATTCTTAAAGTAACTATATACTAGTTTCTCAAAGGTATATCTCAAAATAGTATGGCTTGTAAAGAGGGATGACATCCCATTGATAGCTATCTAAAAAGGAGTTTGCATGGCAGTTAATGTCAACCCTAAAATATTAATATAATAGGATAATACCAACTAATCACTATTGGCAGTGTGTTTAAAGTGCCTATTATTTAAGATACCCAGCCAAAAGAGTAACAAAAAATTTGAAACATCAGGAATAGGCAAATTTGGAGCTACCCAAGGTCCAAGTATTTCAAAGTCTTAAGGTATATGTATTTAGGATGGCTGCTGACCCTTCAGTTTGCCTGAGAGTGCTAATGCAACTGATGGAAGGCTTTGTAGAATTTCCTATAATCTCTTGAAAGATTTAACAGCAGGGAGCCATTTGCGAAGTAAAAGGAAAACAGATCCCTCAGTGTGAGCCTCAAGCCTCAAAGAGGCTCCATTTACCCACATCAAGTTGTTCAAAACACAAAATTATTTAGGAAGGAGCTGGAGTCCAGTAAATAGATATTTCACAAGCAACCAATTATTAATTTAAGGTTTCTTGAACTAGAGTATCTATTTTCTAGAACTATCCATTTGACTAATTCCAGTGCCCATCTCCTTGCCACTGTTTTGATGAATATTGCACTTTTCTGTGTGGATTCTATTCAAAACTCCCTCCCCTTTTTACTTGCCTATCCCAGTGGAATGAAACACTGAGAAGCCTCTGGCAAAGGCAACCGAAAAATAATATATTTTGGAGTATGACCACCCCCAACTTTTGGTTAGAGCACTGAAATTACTTTGGGAAATGTCTCTTCCCCACTGTGCATGGCCTTAGTGGTACTCAAAATCAAGTTTCCTACTTTCCCACAACGAAAACATAAGCATGCCCACTAAGCATTTGAACTCTATATGTTTCCTTCCAGTTCTACAGGCAGTTATTCTATTTTTTTTTCTACTGCAATTTTTCTCTCTTGCTAACCTCCATCAAAACCTGTGAGATTCAAGCTGAGAGTTTCTTCCAATAAATACTTCTGTAAAGACCAAGAAAAGACAGCCTCACTTGAAGGCAGAATGCAGCATCACTAAGTAGGGAGAATAAATCCAATCCTCTGCCTCTAAGGTTTAGTGGGTATATTATTATATAAAAGCGTGGTTACTTTCCAATGTAAGTTCTGGGGTACATACTTACCTCAGAACAACAATGTTCTTCTTCCCTACCCAACTGACCAAAAAATTCTATTGTTCATTAGAATTCTCTACTTTTGAGTCTCTCCTATATTTTAAGTTGAACTATGTTCCTTTTTCAATACATCTTTAACCTCAGTACCAGAATCCTATGTCCTTCCTCTACAAAGCATGAGCAACATATGGTAATCATACCAAGTAGGTGAGAAAAACAGGAGTTCCCTTAATCTTCAGATCCTTTCATATGCCTACATGATGCTCAAGTGTAATGAAGGTAGGTGGAAGGGGTGAGAAGGAATTGCTGAGATGTCTTTTCTAGTGTCTATTCCTTCATGCAGCAAAAAACATTCTGTCATCATCTATTTCCAGTCACACATCCACAGTGACAGTCCATTTTTGCCTGGAAGAAACCTACCCTTTGCAATCTGGATGATAGGCATCTGGGAATCATCAGAATCAAGAAAGGCCAGTTTTCTCAATAAACATGTGATGAGTTTACAAAGCAAAGGAGCAGTATGTTGACTCCCAGTCAGTTACTGTAGGACAACTACAGTACAACAACAGTGAGAAGTTTTTGGCCCAAAAGCCAGAGCATTTTCTGCAATAGTTTCCATGTTGTGTGGAAGAACATTTTATATCATAGTAATTCAAAATGCATTATTTTTTTCAAAACAATGCTATTTCTTCTATCCTTTAAAAATTAAAATACCATTACATATATATATATATATATATATATATATATATATATATATATATATTTTATATGACTCTCTCTTCCTAAAATGGCATTCATTACCCCATTTAGGTCAACCTTCTTTGCCAAGTCCTTTGAGGCTTAGCAAAGCATCTATTTTCTTCTAGATTTCCCCCTTACAGCATGCCTCAATGAGGCTGTTTTCATGGCTCTACTTAGGTATTTCTACTCTTAGAAAACAAAGATTATTATTTCTATTGCCTTGTGGTTGTTACTACTATAATTATTATTTATAACTATTATGCTGGAACAGTATCTGACACAAAGTACTCAGACATACACTGTATGAAGGAAGGCAGACTAGCAGATATTTTATGCCTCTTTTTCCTTCTATAAAATCAGTTTATTACAACAGATTAATGATAAGTTTAGAAAGCTTAATTGGAAAAACTTCCAACAGTTTCACTGTGCCAACTATAGCCATTAAATCATTACCTCTTCCATTATTAAAAGACTATTTTTAAATTAAATGTGCATTTATTGAGCTTACTCTATATTGGACATTATCCTGGGTATAGAGTATTGAAAGACAAATAAAACATAATGCCTATCCTCAATAAATTTACACTATAATGGGAGAGGATAATTAGACAGATTACAATAACATGCAATCAATTCTATGACAGAGTTATGCAAAAGGTATTATGGAACTTATAGAAGAGACACTTTCAATTATATTAATGAAGGTAAAAGCCAAACAACTGAAGTAAAACCTGTCTAGATTAAGTAGAAAATAAATTATAAATTTAAATTATTATTTTAAAGGTTTTTTTTGTTTTTTTTTTTTTTTTTTGAGAGAGAGTGCACATGCACATGCACCCACACAGGAACAGGAAGGGAGGGGCAGGAGGAAGGAGAGAATCTTGAGCAGGCTTCACACCCCCCAGGGAGGTCTCTGACACGGGTCTCGATATCATGACCCTAAGATCATGACCTGAGCTGAAATCAAAAGCCACATACTCTGGGGCGCCTGGGTGGCTCAGTGGGTTAAAACCTCTGCCTTCGGCTCAGGTCATGATCCCAGGGGTCCTGGCATCGAACCCTGTGCCCGGCTCTCTGCTCAGCGGGAGCCTGCTTCCTCCTCTCTCTCTCTGCCTGCCTCTCTGCCTACTTGCGATCTCTGTCTGTCAAATAAATAAATAAATAAATCTTAAAAAAAAGTCACACACTCAAACTGGCTGAGCCACCCAGGTGCAACCTTAAATTATTATTTAAATTATGCTGGACACCCCACAGAATCCCTGGGGAGGCCAGGGAACCGAAGTCAGAAAATGAGCCAAAACAAAGAAGGACTAAGCTATCAATATCAAAGCCAAAAACGGTGTCACAGAACCAAGTTAGCTAGGGCACTGTTGCTGCCACTCTTGGAAGTTGGAGACTGTCTTTCTGCTGCCAGTTCATGCTGGATGCCACCTCCAGCCTGAGAACATGGATATCACTGCTGCCACTGTCAGTGATACGGGTTTCCATTGCTTCTGCTTCTATGCACCCCCAGCTCTTGATTCACCTAGGTTGTGAATGTCTGATTAGCCAAGACTGGGTTGCAGGGCTTTGTCTTGGCTTTAAGGGAGGCTGGGAACATGAACACGTAGCAATTTTAGCTCTACAGGGAGATGAAGCTTGTTTTCTCCTTAAGACTTATGCAATTAGTTATTCTCCATGAATTTGTTCAGGGAAGTAGACTTAAAATGGAGCACTGTTAAAATAGACAAATGTATACATTGCAGTCCGAAATAGAATCACAAAGGAAGATTAAGTCAGGAATGGCTTTTCCCAAGGGGTTTCGTTTTGAGAAAATAAATTGAGAGTTAGCTGGTAGTCTAGGCAGAGGTCTAGCATTTACAAAGGAACAGAGTATCCTGATACCTATAGAAGGTTATAGTGGCAGGGTAAAGAGAGAATGTATGGGGGGTTGAGGTGAGAATAAAAGAGGACAGGGATAGTATGTGAATGAGACTGGTGACTGAAGCACACACTGGATCAGAAAGGACCTATATGCCATGCTAGGTCTCTTTTACTTAATATTCTGGGGAAAGGGAGACCAGAGACAGATAATGAAATTTCTATTTTAGAAAGATTATCATCATAACTGAATGAATACTGTATCAGAGGGGCTAATCTGGAGGCATGGATAGCTGTAGCTACGAATGAAGGTGAATCAAATGGGGCCCAGAAGTTAACAGCAGTGATGGGGTGGCTAAGGGGTCACCCTCAAGATGTGCTAAGAAGTGGAGTCAGGGTTAAAATCTAAAATGCTGTGCTAACCCCTGAGAATCCAAAAAATAAAATAAAAATATAAAGCCTTTTCTTGAGGAATTTACAGTTTAGTTTTAAGCACAACTGAAGATAAATGATGTCACGGGAGTTCTTGTGATTGTTTGTTTTGAAAATTAGCCTTTAAATGTTTAATACTTGTATTTAAACTAGGACCACTGAACACTTCATTCAGGAAACAATGCAGTTAGGCTTTAAAATGCCTTTGAGTTTTCTGTATTCACCATGACACAGGCAGCGACAAAAACAAAACAAAACAAAACAAAACAAAACAAAAACAAAAGGAAAAGAAAACCCTGAAATCCATCCTAGATGGAGAACTGGGAATTAAAAACATGTTGCATCACACTGCTTCAAGTTTTGTGACGGGATCATAAGACAGAAGAAGGTAGTAGAGTTAGAGAGAGAGCAGCTGTAATAAATCACAGTAAACAGGTATAGGATATAATTTTTTATGACCCACAAGCCACAAAATTACATATCATAAAATTATATATCATAAGTGCTTCATCTACAGGCTTTGTTTTTCTAAAAGGCAAAGGAAGACATGCAATTCCTCCTTCCTCCTTTCCTTCCCTTAAATATTTATTGAATGCCTTCTATATGTCAAATACTATGGTAGATTATAGAGTCACAAGGCTAAGTCCTTGACCTTTTAGAGGTTATGGTAGGGTGGGGAAGACTGACAATTTCCACACAATGAAAGAGAATACTGCATCTCTGAAAGAGAGAGAAGCCCAAAAACCTATAAGGAAAACAAAATCCCATAATTAGCAAAACCAACTAGCTCCTGAGATCTAGGGAAAAAAAATCTCAAAACACAAAAACAACTGAGGGTTGTAAAATAGTTATTAATAGTCAATTAAGTCTCACTTAAGTATTCTAGGAAAGAATATTCTAGATTAAGATAGAGTACTAAATAAAAATAAGTCTATGGTTTATCTGACTAATAATGGTTAATTACTTTATAAGACTAATTGAGAGGGGCGCCTGGGTGGCTCAGTGGGTTAAAACCTCTGCTTTTGGCTCAGGTCATGGTCTCAGGGTTCTGGGATCGAGCCCCGCATCGGGCTCTCTGCTCGGCAGGGAGCCTGCTTCCTCCTCTCTCTCTGCCTGCCTCTCTGCCTACTTGTGATCTCTGTCTGTCCTTTAAATAAATAAAATCTTAAAAAAAAAAAAAAAAGACCAATTGAGATATCTGTACTAAGTAACTGTCATGAAAGACCAAAGGGATAGTTCATCTGTTATTTCAGATTTTGAAAAGTTGACATCTGTCATAATACCATGGGCAGTAGCAAATCATTACTGTTTGTGTCATATTGTGAAGCAGTGGTCATGGGATTCTCCTAAAAATTGTCTGGCAAACTTGAAAGTCATAGTGATGTACTTGTTCTCATAATCTTTGAACCAAATTTGATTCAAAAGTCTAGGATATATTAATGCTGTAAATGCTATCATAATCATTTACTTTTACCTTCGCTTTAGAAAGAGGAGTCTGTATGTCTAATTTAGGCTATTTAGGTTATTATGTTGACCTGAATATTAAAGTGCATTGGGAGTGAATAATCTCTCATTCTTATGATATGAAACAATAAATTGTTTTTGTTGCTATTGCATGTGCATTCATTCAAATAAACAGGGCAATTTATGCAAATATAACTGTTTTACAAAAATCTCATCATCTGAGAAAATCACGTTACCGTCCTCTCTGAAAGTTCAACAAGGAACAGCATCCATGCATATTTAAATGTCCAATGACTACATGAGAGAATTACTGAGGTTTTCTTTGACAGTTTAGAGAAAGTGTGCCTAGGCTTCCATGTTCCAAATGAATTATATGGCCTCCTAATGGAGGATGGTTCTTTTCCTCAGAGATCATTGTCTTGACTTGTTCTATCAGAGTATGATAAAGGATTGTTCACACGTTCTTGACTATGTGCCTGATGGATACACCTCACACTCTAGTTCCATAAGTAGAACTGCTTTAGGACTTAAGTTGAAAGTAAGGTTCGGAACTAAAGTATCCTGAAAGGGTAAAACTCTTTTTTTAAAAGATTTGTTTATTTATTTGAGAGAGAGACAGCGTGCATGGGAGGGCAGAGGGAGAGGGAGAGAGAGCATCTCAAGCAGACTCCCTGCTGAGGCACAGCACCCATGCAAGGCCTGATCCCACGTGGGGCTTGATCCCAAGATCCTGAGATTATGACCTGAGCTGAAGTTCGAGGTTTAACTGACTGAGCTACCCAGGCGCCCCAGGTGAAACTCTTAAAGACATTTATAAAAGAGAAGAATCCTAATCTTCAAAGTCAAGCTGTTCAGGAAGAATGGAAGTAACCCCTTCAAGCCTGCTAGCAGTACACAGAAACATCAATGAGCTTATACTCTCTCTCACTCGCATTCTCTCCTTCTCTTTCTCTCCATACACACACAATACATACATAGGACAATATGAAAACTTAACCTCCTTTTCATCTTATGCTTCTTATCTAATGAAAGCATGTTAGCAAAAATAGCAACTCAGCTATTTATATACACTTATAGTTTATATTATATTATATAATTATATGTAATATATAAAACCTTGTAGTTCTGGCTGAAGGCAAATGTCATCCATCACTTACATTATTTTCAAATTTTTAAAACTCAGAAAGTAACTCTACTAATGAGTAAGGGACAGGTGAGGCTAGGGAGAGACAGGTTGGGGACTACCTAACCAGGCTCACAGAAATCCCAAATGTGGAGAAATGTTATAGACAAGATATTAACCAGAGAAAAGGAAACAACAAATCCACCTTGTCTGTTCTAAATATTGGCAAGATATTTTCATATTTACAAAGCCACCTGTTTGTCTTCAATGTTATAGACAAGGTATTTGCCAAGTGCCCTGGTCAGTTTTCTGTAAAAGACTGACCATAAAACCCCTCAATGGCAACCCATTCAGGCCCCCTCACTCTAGAGAACTCTTTTTCTTTCCTTTCTGTTCTCACCTTCCCTTAATCAACTTTCACTTCACTTCACCCAGTTGTCTGACAGATTCATTCTTCGACTCCGTAAGACAAGAACCCTGCAACAGTAATCTATGGAGAACAGAACTGTGTGAGGCACAAATAAGAATCTGGTATTGTTAGGTGTGAAGAGATTCCCTATGTATGATCGTACTTACGTTACTAACCTGATGAAGCAGGTATTAATTTCATTCTCTACATGAGGAACCTGAGACCTTCAAAGTTAAATCATGTATCAAAAGTTTTACAGCATGAAAGTAACAGTGACTGTTTCTCAATTTCCCATCCTCTGACATCAGAGTGCTTACTTTTCTCTGTGCCCCACCACCCCTCCTACACATGCGTGTGGACCTGAATCTTTCTTTGGGGACAAGGTTCTACACTCCTCAGACAAGAGGAAAAAAGTAGACATTTAAAATTACCCTTAAAAATTCTTTAAGCACATATACTTCTAAGAAATTCCAATAAAGCAATTTTTTTCTTTTCTTTTTTTTGTTTCTGAATTAGAATACATCACTGTTTCTTTGGCTGAATATCAGAGGAAGCAATTGGATTATTTTAGAGACTATGGCATATGATTATGTATCTGTCTACTGAAGTCACACTTGGGGTAGGAAGATGCTCATATTACGAGGCCACAGAAGTGAAAACAGCTGAAGAAGCAATACAATCATGTTTCCCACCTCAAGTTTTCTCTAAGTAATGTACACATTGGAGAGTAAAGGTCTTGCACGCCATTTAAGTTGCAATATCCCTTCCTTTCTTTTCATTAGGAGAGGAACAGGGTGTTCGTTAAGCCCGTGAGTGCATTCACTTATATTAATTGCACATATGCTATGGTTTCAATGAAATTTATTATAAATACATAGTGAATATCATAATACTTATAGGAAAAGAACCAATCTGTGAGGTGTTACCTGAACCCTCAATATTTTCTTGAAATTCTGCAACTGGCTTTTTAGTCACTCTCATCCCCAAATTCAAAGGCTCTTAAACTGAAGAATCTCATCTGAAATGCCTGCCAATGATACTATTTTTATTTCTGCACAGGGTCATTTCACTGTATGTTTAACAAAAATTATGAGCTTGGAGTTCACACCATATTGCAGCTTTTCCTTTCTGCAGTGTCATTATAAAGCAGACTCTGATATTGTATCTTAAGTTTTCACGAAGTGACACTAGGAATAAACAACCATATGAAACTCACCACTGACCTATCTATAAAATATAGTCTTTTATAAAAGATCCAAAGCAAACATTTGCCTTGTTCCTGTCCTTTACTGAACAATCAACATGATTTTGACCTCATGGACACTAAATTTTGTAACAAAATAGGTACTGCTCTTTGCTTTATCTCGCACAAAGATCAGCATTAAATCTGAGACCAACTTGCAGCAATTACGTAGAATGAGATGATATCTGAACTGTATCTCTGAGCCTTATCTTATTATTTTACCCATATTTTCTCTTTATCTTTTATATTGGCTTTTATGCTCATATTTTAGTTATTTCTCTAAATTGGCTTCTAGCATTTGGATCAAAATAAGAGTCAAAGAAACAAAGAAAGAAAGAAAAAATGTAGTTATCAAAACTGATAAGGTATGTCTTTGGAGATTCACAAAGTGAACTATTAATGATGTTTATAAATCAAAGTATGCATGACACAAGCCCTGATTTAAGGTTTCTTTCCTAATCAGAGAATTTCTGGCTGAATTATACTGAGTATGTTTCCCTTAGAAACACTGTGGCTGAGACTGTAGTAGTGAATGAGACAGACAGGATCTCCTCTTAGAGTCTATGGGGCAAGACAGAAAACATCAACAACAACAAATTATACCAGTATGTGACAAGTGCTGTGGGAGAAGACACTAAAAATACAACCAAGTGGGTAGACCCAAGGAAGTCTGGAGTATGCTTATATATAAACCTAGATATGGCATTTAGGATGAGACCTGTCAACAGTCAAGAGTTTTCTAGTCAAAGGTATGAAGAGTAAGAACACTTCAGTCAGATGGAAAAGTATAAAAAGGACCCAGTTCTCAAGTGAATTATTCAAATTAGAGCAAACAGTAAGGGACTGAGTTAAAATCATGGAATTTATACAAGCCCTGGCTCCCTTTTTCAGTAGCCACATGCAGATATACCATCTATCCACTAACACATAACATGTCTTGGTGAAACTGTAGTCTGACAGTCAAGTATTCAAAACCATGTCTTCAGGATTTATGACATCTTTCCTCATGAAAAGGACCTTTCCTGTGTGTGTGTGTTTGCCTTAACGGTCAGCTAACTATTCCAGTCAATAACGGTTTAGATTAGATGAAATTCTTACAACCCAAACTGAGGGCCTACCTTTAGCATGAAGAAATTTACAAGAATACCCAAGCCTGCATCTTTAAAATACATGTTTACTGTATCCAATATTTCCATATGGGGAAGCCTCAATATTTATTGCCAGAATTCTGAAGTGTGAAGATTCTATCTCATTTTTCAAAATCTCCCCAATGGCAACCAGCTGGCCAAACACTTGAACTCATTACTTCCATTTTGAACTAATGAAACATGAAAGAATCTACTACAAGTACTATTTAATTGAACTGTTTTTGTCAAAATAAAGTTCCAAAGATTATTTGGCTAAATACAGTCTACTGTCCAGATAATTTGTTTAACTTTGTTGTGGATAAGTTATTCAGAGTTGTCACTGTCATTTTTCTTCAAAGCAAAGAGCCCCCCCATGATTAGAGTCTCATAATTCTAAACAATTTGTGCATTTTAGAGAGGGGCAGAGAGGAAGGACATGCACATTCAGCAGCACCACCTCAGGTTTCTGTATGCAGCCTGCAATCCACACCATTACTCATTACACAGAAGTAAGGTACCAGATTAAGTGCATATTCTCTTGTCTTCCTTTCTGCTACCAAAACTTAAAGGACTCCAGTTTCACACTTTTGAAAATATTCTTTTCAAAAATGGCAAAGTGTTATAAATGAAGTCTTTACCAATTCACTTAATAGGCAGTAGGAATGTGAGAGTAGGGGTATGGTGATTATCTACAGTGTTGGTTTGATATGACGAAGATTGGAAAGGACACTACAAGCCACAGACATGTGAAGATGGTCATTTGACCAATGCAATCTCTTCCTACCTGCCTCTTTGGAAATCTGTGTGAAGGATTCCACACCTTTCTCTCCATAACTCCCTTCAGATGCGAGGGTAGACACATAATTCCAACCTAGGGCCTTCACAATGTCCACCATAGCCTGAGCTTGGAAGGAGTCAGGTGGGACCACACGAGAGAAGAAGTCGTAGCGTCGGTCATCACTTAACTCAGGTGCTGTTGATGCGTAACTGATCTGGGGGATCTGGAAAGAAAGGAAAGCACCACATGAGAGAGCACACGACCAGGATGTGAGAGATTCATTTATACTTAGGATAATTCGCTCAAAATACAGGGCTTGAGCTCCAAAGAGGATGTGTGTTTTAGCAAACAACAGCCTGCAACTGTGAACCATCTAAATGCAACCAACTACTTTCAGACAGCACAAAAGGGTGTACTTTTGTGCCTTGGCCTTTTGTTTCCTCCTCAGAGAGAAAAAGGATGGCATGGGAATCACATGAGTCATGGTGCTTAGGAGAAAAGAGTCTGCAAACATTCTGACCAACACTTAGAATCATGCTTTACTTTTTTTTTTTTTTTTTTACTTATATATTTATTTGAGAGAGAGAATGCAAGCAGGAGTAGGAGGGAGGGGCAGAGGGAGAGGGAAAAGCAGGCTCTCTGCTCAATGGGGAACCAATCATAGGGTTTGATCCCTGGACCTCTGGGATCATGACCTGAGCCAAAGGTAGGCGTTTAACCGACTGAACCACCAAGGTGCCCCCATGCTTTACTTCTTAAAAACTATTAGATACCACCACCACCACCACAAAAACACAACTGCCTAACTGGAATTTGTATAGAGATTGGTTTAGTTGACCCAGCTCATGAATACTGGTGGAAGTCATTAGACATCTAACATTGAGTACCAACCATCTGTGAAGAAATACCTAAGGGAGCTGCATGCATTATTTCATGTATTATTCATAAGAATATTACGAAGTAGCTAAGTAACACCCTGAGAACCAGGCCAGGGGGTTCTTGCCACAAAGCCTTCACTTCAGTAGTCCCTGTACTCTGGAGGGCCTTCCTCAAAATTTCCTAAGCTCCTCTTTGGGTGATGATAGAGGGCTGGCAGTTCTGCTTGTGTCAAGCCCATAGGGGTGCCTGATTCCCATTTTTCCATTTAGGCAGTCCTCCAGTCCCCTACCCTGCATGGTATTAACCAGGTGTCCTAAAAGCTCTAGAACTTATACCTGTGAGGATCATCCTTGGCCCCAATAGCAGCCCCCTCATTCCAGAAGGGTAGCCTAACATGCAGATTTCTCCCATTACCTGATATATCACTTGTTTCCTAAGACTGCATGAGATTAGGCTATCTAAGAAGGCCTGATATCCTGATTTTAGCTCAAATTATGTATACATAAAGAAGCCTGACAAAAACTGTTTGCTTGGGATTCCAAATACCCAAGAGGAAACCCCGAATTAGCCATCAGTTAGGACCCTGCCGTAGGTCCTAACTTCAGGACCTCTAAACCACTTATGATTACAATACATTGCCCCCTCGGTCTTCTAACCTCAGCATGCAATGGACTATGATTGGTACCATTAATCTGCCTGCAAGAATGAGCAACTTCACAAAATTCTGCTTGCATACTCCCCCAGAATTTACTCTTGCTTTATCATATGGATTTCTCAATTATCTACAGGCCAGTTTTGATCTTTGCTCAAGCAAAGCCCAAAGGTCGCTCTGCTCCAAAAATGCCAAAGTTACACTGGAGTCTATTCCTTGAGCCCTGAAAAATTCTACTCAGTGTTGATTTATTCCTCTCCTTCCAGTGCAGTTTGCCTAAAGTAAACCCATTTACTGTTGTTTAAAGCTGGTTACCACCTCTGTAAAGCTCATTTTTCTAAGAACGTTCCTAGGTCATCATTACTCGTACCAAGTCAGACAGCCCTGACAATAGATATACCCACCAAGCAGCCCATACTTGATGCATTTTCCTCCTTGTCCACTGGGGGCACTGTCACTGATTCAAAGCCCAAAACCAGTGTGACAAAGTCCCGGGATAAGGAGAAACTCCTTGTAGTAGTAAGTGTTGTGAGGTGTAATGGAAATAAAATGGGATTTAGTATTGGCAGGATCCAGAACCAAAGCCTGATGTTTCTCTTCCTGACAGTGTGCTCTTGTGAAGTTGTTTTTTTGTTTGTTTGTTTGTTTGTTTTAAATTCAATGAGGTATCATTAATAAAATGTTGTTTTGAGGGATAAGAATAATGATTATGCTATGCTTAGCGTAATGCTGGGACGGACTGGTTGATTCATACATGGGGGTGATGATAATCAAAACAGACAACAGTGCGTCTTTCCTTACTAAGTTTACCCATTACTCATATTTGACTTTCCAAGTACTCCATGACACATTATCACATACATTCCCCTTACTGTCTAAGGGAAGAACATTTTTTTAATATATTTCTGTCATTATTGCTTTAGAAATAATGCCTATTATTTATCCAACTCTTTCTTACAGCCAGTTATATTCTAAAAGTTTCCTATGCATGAGTTTATCTAACCATCAGTAAATATTCTTTAATATATTAGATTACTACCTCATTTTATATAAGTGGAAATTGAGAGTTCAAAGTAGAATGTGACCTTGCCTCAAGTCACAAAATTGTAAGAAAGAGAGCAGTACTCACACCTGAAACTATCCGGTGCGAACTTCTGAACTCTCAACTATGATACTTTGCTGTATTGCTGGTAAACCATTTTAATAAGAAGAATAAAACAAGGAAGGCAAGTAGATTTTTGGAGTCCACAGCACTGACTACAGAGCCACTAAATGTTTTCTAGTGATCATCCTTAGACTGTTACTCAAACATTTTATGTAAACACCTTGTTGAAGCCTATACAGATATCTTAGTAAAATGAGCTCCATATGTTTCATTTATCATTCCAAGGTTATGAATTTTAGGTAAGGAAAACATCAAATGAATAAAGACTTTGGGTGGGAAAAAAAAGGAAGGGATTAAAGGGAGGGACGAAGAGAGAGGGAGAGAGAAGAGTGGGGAGAGAGACAGACTTTTTCATATAAGAAATAAAAAGGAAAGAAGCCAAGCATGTCAATACATTTCCATCAATTTCAACTTGTGGAAATGTGAAAGCTTCATGCTGTTGCACAGATGCCTTTGCTGCCAAAAGCCCTTTCTACCTTTGAGACAGTGCTAATGAAGATACTTCCAGCCCTCTACTTGAATTTGCATTTATGTAGCTGCTGTAAAAAATCAGAATTGTAAAGCGCTCCCAATACAAGTGCATTTTCTAAACTGTATCCCAAATTTAGTGATGAAAATCCTGGTGAAACAATTTCTTCCCTCACTACCATGCATCCTTTCAAAGTGGTCACTATCTGGGGTCTATCTCTTTATCATAAATAAGACATATCTCCTGGTTTAAGACGCATATGCACCTTTAGGATCATGCACACAACTTATACACAGTGTACTTATTCCTACATTATGCATATTTAGAATAAGGAATGAAAGAACAAATGGATTTCATTTCTGTGATAAAAATATAGCTGCATATTTAGTTACTTGTTTTCAAAAGAGTATTTAAGCACACCAAGTAATTATTTTGAAGTGTATGTTATAATTGGTACCTACAACTGGCCAAATTATTTTTAGTCATCTCCCATAATTGACCTTCACACTCTCCTTGATACCTTAGCAATACCTTCTCCTCCTGCTACTGAAACCCTCCTGTCTATAGTAATGCAGAATTGATCTTTTGATGAAGAAAATTAAGTGTAATAATACTTTGGCTATAGAAAAGTAGATATTCAATTTCTCTTTGAGACTTCCTTTCTCTGATAAAACAAAAAACAAACAAAAAAAAAACCCAGTAAAGTGTTTTTTTAAAAGATTTTATTTATTTATTTGACAGAGAAAGATCACAAGGGGGTGGAGGTGGGGCAGAGGGAGAGGTATAAGCAGACTCCCCACTGAACAGGGAGCCTAGACCTGGACCTGGACACTGGGCTCAATCCCAGGATCCCGGGATTAAGACTTGAGCCAAAGGCAGATGCTTAACTGACTGAGCCACCCAGGTGCCCCAGGCACTTTTAATCTTTATCATAGGACTAAATTTTCATTTTATTTTATTATTCTCTACTCTTCATAAAAATTTGTCTATGACATAAATATGGTTTTGTTACTGATGAGTCCCAAAAAGGATTGGGGACATTTATAATCCATTGTAATTATTTAGAATGAATTTGTACTTTTTCTTAGAAATGTATATTATTTGTGAAAAATAGAGAAACAAAAGGAAAATAACTTTAGTGACTTCATCCCTGTTAACATTTTATCTCTTTACCATTTTTTGTTTGTGCATGTGGGTATGTACATACATATTATAAAGTATGAAAATGTGAGTCTTAATCTCTTCTTTCCTCCTCCCCTTACCCCCAGCCTTTCATTTCTCTTTCTCATTCTTTTTGGTTGTATAATATGCTCAGCTAAACCTAATCTAAGCCTAATGTTCACTATTGAGTGCTTAAACATTTTCCAAGTTTTTGCTACTAGAAAAAGAAGAAGAAGAAGAAGAAGAATCCTCAAAGTTAATTTTGCGTAGATATCCATGAGCATTTTCCTAGAATATTGTTCAAGTCCTTACCCTCACCAATGTGACAGAAATATTTGAAGCTTACATTTAAATATTTTCCTATATGGGAATTATTTGGGATTATTATAGAAGGTAGACCAGCAATCTATAGTGACTTCTCTTAAATGGTTAACTACTTGCCGCAGCACCATATATTAAATAATTAATCATTTTTTATTGATGAGAAAGACCATCTCCTGTCACGTATTAAATTCTTAAGTATCCTTTCAAACGTAGTGATCCAAAGGGGCACGTGCACCCGAATGTTTATAGCAGCAATGTCTACAATAGCCAAACTATGGAAAGAACCTAGATGTCCATCAACAGACGAATGGATAAAGAAGATGTGGTATATATACACAATGGAATACTATGCAGCCATCAAAAGAAATGAAATCTTGCCTTTTGCGACGACATGGATGGAACTAGAGGGTATCATCCTTAGCGAAATAAGTCAATCGGAGAAAGACAACTATCATATGATCTCCCTGATATGAGGGAGAGGAGATGCAACATGGGGGGTTAAGGGGGTAGGAGAAGAGTAAATGAAACAAGATGGGATTGGGAGGGAGACAAACCATAAGTGACTCTTAATCTCACAAAACAAACTGAGGGTTAATGGGGGGGTGTGGGGGGTGGGATTATGGACATTGGGGAGGGTATGTGCTATGGTGAGTGCTGTGAAGTGTGTAAACCTGGCGATTCACAGACCTGTACCCCTGGGGATAAAAAGATATTATATGTTTATGAAAAATAAAATTTAAAAAAAAAAATAAATAAATAAATAAATTCTTAAGTATCCTTGGATCTTTGGAGTGTATTCTCATTTCACTTTTTTATCTTCCACGTCTTGGGGCAGTATTTTATTATTTTAGTTCTTATAAGCGTAGAGGATTTAGGGCTCTATTAGTTGGAACATATCCTCTCTTCATAGGTGTTCTTTTAAAAATGACCACAGGCAATCACACACGTTTAATTTTCTAGCTGAAATTTTAGCATAATTTTTTTCACGTTCATAATAAAGTTTCATTAAGATTTTGATGAGAATTACATTATATTTACAAATTAATTTGGGAAGAATTGATACATTTATAATATTTTATTTTCCCCTATGAGAAAATAACTATTTTCATCCATTCTGTTGTTCATTTTTTTCTCTTAGTAAAATTTTATGACTCTCTCCATGTAGGCACACTGTTAACTTTATTTCTAGATAATTGGTATTAACTTTATTTGTAGATAATTGTTATTTTTATTGTATTATGAATGATATAACATTTTCATTTTGTTTTCTATTTATTGCTGGTATACAGGAATCTATTAATTTTGTATATTTACTTTGTGACTTACACCCCTGTTAAAATTCTTATTAGTTTTAATAGCTTTCAGTTTATTTCCTTGGGATTTTCAGGTAGGGAAGTTATATTATAAAAATTCATTTAGTTTTATTTTCTAATTACATCAGCTAAAATATCCAGGAAAACAAAAATGATAATGGTGAAAACAGCTTCCCTTTTTCACATTTCTCAAACTGAGCATTTAAAGTCAACTAGATTTATTTTTATTTCTTATCTTAAGAAATATATAGTCAAATGAAGAATTAAGACTATCAGTTAAAATCTCATTTTGCAAAATAAAACAAAGCAGTGTTTAGATAGAACTCATGGTACTCTAAGTGTCTTCAAAGAGTAGAAAAAGCATCCACCTCCACCAAGTCTCTTTTTTAAAGAAAATCTCAGTTTCTCCAATTATTTTTCCCAAGGTATGAATCAGGTGACAATAATCACAAGATGGAAACTAGTTTCAAGTAATTGAGTTTTTGAGCTATTCTCACACCTGAAAATTGTCATTTGAAAGCTATATAGAAGCCAAATTCCTTGACCCTTTTTAAACACTGAAAAGCAAACAAAATAAAAACAGCAATAAAACCATCATTCTTCAAGTTATCAGATGCGACATTTCTCAAACCCATATATTACTCTTAAAATAGAAAAGAGAACAACAACCAAACAAAATCCGAATTCACTGTGGTCTTACTTTAACCTTTAAACTACGTACGCACATTTACAATTCTAAGAATTCCTATAACTCTAAGAGAATTAAGACCAGGGGGAAACTAATTTCAAGAATTTTCAAGAATAATTAAAGGGGCATTTAAATAACTTATATCCTCTTTATCTTCTAAAAAATTCAAGCTCATTTGTATCTAACAAATACAGTGACTGTGGTACCTGATTTGTTTGGCATACAGACAGAGTAATCGAGTTAATTCACATCCATTTCCTAGCACTCACAATCACTAGGAGGCCCGCAAGGCTCTCTCCTAGCCTCCAATGTTCTCCCTAGAAAGCCAGAGTTCATGGGAAGGTCAACTGATGAATTTTTTTTTTTAATTTATTTATTTGACAGAGAGAGAGATCACAAGTAGACAGGCAGGCAGAGAAAGAGGAGGGAAGCAGGCTCCCTGCTGAGCAGAGAGCCCGATGTGGGGCTCCATCCCAGGACCCTGAGATCATGACCTGGGCTGAAGGCAGAGGCTTTAACCTGCTGAGCCACCCAGGTGCCCCAACTGATGAGTTTTGAAACACTGTGGTTTTCCTTTGGAAGTAAGTGTCACAACTTTCAGTATGCTATTAGCTACCTGTGTAATTATCTGTTTATTCTTCTCTCCTTTTCTGGAGAAAACTCACCCCAATGGAGAACAAGGACCTTGTTCATCATCACTACTAGATAGCACTGTGAATGAGTAAGCCAGCAAATGAATGAATAGAATAATCATAAGAGAACAGAATCGTCACCTACTTGGTTGGTATGGGCCGAGAGACCCACAGGAGTTGGGAGTTATCCAAGTCTTTGGTGGACCTGTGACTGACAGGTTTAGGCATGGATGCAAATGCCTTCTTTTGCCCTTTTTTCCCCCTTGGCACACTATCCCCTAGGATTTCCCTCCTCTTCATTGGAATGTAGAACAAGCTGACATTGTTTGGGGATTCAAAGGTAAAGGGAACTTAGGAGATCATTTAGATTGTTAATTCTGTTTTTTTCTCTTAGACCTAAGATTTGATCATTCTGGGCACCACTGGGCAGTGCCCAGAGTTCAGTCTAACTCTTCAAAATATACTTAAATTTATCATTTTAAATACGGTCATTCTGCCCTGCTGTCTCCTTAGCTTTTCTCCCTTCCCCAACTAGGCTTGAATGTCAGATGCAAGAAGCAATTAGTATTTCACATCCCATGTCCTTGGTTCTAGTTAAATGTCTTTGCTCAATGTTAACATTGTCACAAGCAAATTAAAATAGGGGGTAAAAAAGGGAATAAATTAAACAAATCTAGAGAAAATAATTCTATGCCGTGTCTAATAGAAAATCAAATGAATGTGTGATGTACTTTCACTTTTCAAGTGTTGACAAGATTGAAATCTACTAAATTTAATTTATCCCATAATTACTGCAAAGTTAAACATTTCTAGGCAAAGGGATACCGTGGGCTTGGAATAAACACTCTTTTAAGCATCACCTTAATGTCCAAATCTGCCAAAATAACTGAAAACCCAAAACCAGATTTGGGCTGGATTACTCTAATGTTTTTAATCAAACTGTTACCATTAATCCAACATAAACTTGATACTCTTTAAAATAAATTCTTAAATATTTACAAAATGAAAGACCCATTTCACTTATTTAGAAAAAATGAAAGACCTGAAATTGGTTCGATGCATTTTGAACTTCTTCTTTATATTAGAAGGACTGCCTATGACAAGGTTGGTTACCTGGAAACTTGTTATTTTTGTAAAACTGAATGAGGTTTATGGTTCCATGTTCCTGGGAAATCTGCACAGCAAGGAAAGGAAATACAAAATGTACTAATGCTTGTTCCAGAGGGCAGTTCCCACAAAACTTCTTAAAGACAATTTTTGAAAGTATCATGTGCAAATAAGATAATGCTTCAGTGTACCTGTTGAGATATTAATGAACTCCCAGGGGGCATTATTAAGTTCACAGTTAGCAGTAATTTCACTCTTAGTTCTTATTAAGCTTTATTGATATGGATCTGGAAAAAGGGAAAATGAATGAATAAACCTCTCAGGTTCATTCCTTGAAGCATTCTCTTCAATTTATACTTATCTCTTCCCTCGATAATATCTCAGCTCATATAAGGATGGTTGGACTTCAATCCTGATTTTTGGTGGTATTTATTTATTTCAAAGTACTGAGTAATGATTAATAACTTTCAATTTGTCTAATATCTGGAGTTTCATTCAACTTTAAATTACTCACAACAGAGATTATCATCAAGTATTTCAACTGTTTTTCCTTTATCTTTCATTTCTTTAATTGCATAACACCAAACACCTTCAACATTCCGTGGGTGGTAATAACCATCTTGGCAACCAAGTAATTCTATGTATGGATTGCAAGCCAAATTTGTATAATACATGTTTCAAGAAATTTATCTCTAATTTGTTTTATTACAATTTCTTTATTAAATTTCTCTATATATTGCTCTTTTAGATGCGTGATACTTTATATATGTAACCTCATGAACTTTGGCAACAACCTTTAATAGATAAAAATATTATCATCATGAATTTCATTGTTTTGCTTCTTCTCTCCAAGTTTCTAGAATTGCGGTAAAGATGACTATTTCAGAATCCAAATGTTGGCACATTTGTGGCACAATGTGGCCAAATAGAACACATGATTCATATAGCCATTGAGTCAAGGGGAACAACATCACCTGATCTAGACTAATGTGAATAAATGAGATGTAATATAAAGGCAAAGTGGGGCAACCTAATATTTTACACCTCACATAGTTGACAAATGTTAGGAACGGTTAGGAGATGTCCTTGGAACGTCTGTGTGTCACTTAGAACATGTCTATCCACTGCATTTTATTTATTTATTTATTTATTTTTAAGATTTTATTTATTTATTTGACAGACAGAGATCACAAGTAGACAGAGAGGCAGGCAGAGAGAGAGAGGGAAGCAGGATCCCTGCTGAGCAGAGAGCCCGATGTGGGACTCGATCCCAGGACCCTGAGATCATGACCTGAGCTGAAGGCAGCGGCTTAACCCACTGAGCCACCCAGGCGCCCAGTCCACTGCATTTTAAGTTCAAGTTTTAGAATAATCCTCATTTTTTATTTTAATATTTTTTTTTCTTTTCAATTTTTAAATTTAAATTCAATTAACTAACATATAATGTATTATTGGTTTCAAAGGTAGAGGTCAGTGAGTCATTAGTCATACCCAGTGCTCATTACATCAAGTGCCCTCCTTAATGCCCATCACCCATTTACTTCATTCCCCCACCCATCTCCCCTCCAGCAACTCTCAGTTTATTTGCTATGATTAAGAGTCTCTAATGGCTTGTCTCCCTCTCTGGTTTCATCTTGTTTTATTTTTTTCCTCTCTTCTCCTGTGATTCTGTTTTGTTTCATAAATTCCACATACGAGTGAGATCACATGATAATTATCTTTCTCTGATTGACTTATTCCACTTAGCATAATACACTTTAGTTCCATCCACAGCACTACAAATGGCAAGATTTCATTTTTGATGGCTGCATAGTATTCCATCATATATCTATACCACTTCTTCTTTATCCATTCATCTGTCAGTGGACATCTGGCCTCTTTCCGTAGTTGGGCTATTGTGGACATTGTTGCTGTAAACATTGGGGTACAGGTGTTCTAATCTTCAAACTCTATCTTGGCACAAGGTCCTCCAGCATTCAGGACTTCTGTTAAGCAGCTACACCCTTTCTTTCTTCAGACAATGCTTTGAGGATTTAGTTAACTTTGGACCAAGCTGATCCACACTTTCAAAGGACTCAGTGATTGGTTCTATGATGGACTTTCATTTTTTTTTTTTTTAAATCTAAATCTGGAAAATATATACTGGTTTAGTAATTCCTATCTACTCTGATCTTCAAAAGTCACCCATCTACCTCCCAGCCATGTTCTGAGTGGGAAACCCTACTTTATGTAGACATGAAAACACCAAAGTAGGAGAGGAACAGGATCTAGATTGGAGCCTCTCCTTATTTTTCTACCTGTTTGTATTCACTTCCTTCTCTGCACTGCCTGGATGCGCACAAGGGAAACAAGGGGATGATTTTTCTTAAGGGTCCTGAGACCATCATAATTTTGTTGAAGTTACATTCTTGACATCCTGATTCTAATAAATCAGTGTATAAAGTCCCTGGGCAGGGGGAACATGTCTATCCACATTTCTTATGACCATAAATACTCAAGAAGGGGCACCTGGGTGGCTCAGCGGTTAAACATCCAGCTCTTGACTTCAGCTCATGTCATGGTCTCAGGGTCATGAGATCAAGCCCTGCATCAGGCTCCACACTCAGTGGGGAGTCTGCTTGAGATTCTCTCATTCCCTCTCTAAAATAAATAAACAAATCTTAAAAAAAAAAAAAAGACAAAACAAAAAAGAGAAAGCTGGAACTTTTAGATGGTTAACAGGAGCCAAAATAGCAATAACACATGTAATTCCCATCAAGGTAGACAAGCTCACCAGGGTTATTTTTCTACCCATAAAATGGGGTTAATCATATAAGCCCGAGCTACATCACAGGGTAAAAGTGAAAGAGCTACAGAACAAAAATTTGACATGTCATATGTGGCATACAATGCTGTTCTGTCTGGTGATAATTTGCTTAAAGAAGCATCCTACTTAAAAGTGTGTCTGGGGGTATATATGTATATAGTATACAGACAGGATCTCTAAGGACTTTTGTAGATTAGATAAATATCTCCACCCACATTTCCATAGCATTCAATGACAAGGTTAATGGAGACCTTTCTGATACCCCTAACATGGCACCATAGAAGTCATCAGCATATGCTTTACTAGAGAAACAGAAGAAAATGGGGGGTGAGTTTTATAACCTTGCAGCCTTCTTCCTGATCCTACATATCTATGAGTTACCTCTGGCCAGTATTCCTGCAGACAACCACATATTAAGAAAAAAAAAAAAGTAACCAAAGTAAGTGCTACTTCAACATTTCTCATATTTATTAGATATGATCCTAGATCTCTTTCAGGCCATGGCGGCCAGAGTCTCACATCTAGAGTGTGGTTTACCGAACACCAAAGGCTGACTTTTGAAGTATTCCACTAGCAATATAAATGTCAACCATCTGTAGAATGGGATTCCTTAACTTTGCTGCTATTGACTTCTGGGATCAGATAATTCTCTCTTGTGGTACAGGAGGGATCATCTTGTGTGGTGTAGGATCGTTAGTGTCATCCTTGACCTCTGTCACTAGGTGCCAGTAGCACAACCTGTAGCTGTCACAGTCAAAGATGACTGCAGACAACACAAAATATCGCCATCTGTGTGTGTGTATGTATTGGGGAAGTCAGAGGGGGCCAGTGCAGGGGGTGAAAAATTGCTTCAGTTGAACCAGTTGAGGTTTGTGTGTGGAAAGGACAATTATAGTCACAACACTGTGGTCACAAAATAAAAATGAAGAGATATTTTTAATGTCTTGCAAACTCAGCTTTACATATTTCCCCCTCTACCTGCCAATCTTTCCCAATTATCAGAGCTCTGTGCATTTCCCTGTCACCTTCAATTATCTGGTCTCTCAAAAGAATGCATGGAGATAAGCAACCGACATGCTCAGTCCTTCACATGAACACGGCCAGAAACTTCCTAAAGTGATAAAGAAAATAAAATGAAATCCAAATTTATTTTCTCTCTGAGAACCATTGCCACCTTTATAATTATGTTCTAGTCCAATAAAATGGAGTATTGAAAATGGACTACTACAGTTAATTAATGTTGTAGTAAGCTATGCGCCATGGTCTATGCGAATTTCAGTTTTCAAGAAGTTAGGGCACAATAAAGTGCACTAAACAGAAATGCTATTGAACATGATGCAATCTTTGCTTAGTGACTTAGGAGCCTTTTCAGGGTCTGGCAGGGCTCTAGGTACATTAATTCTCATTGTATAAGACTACAGATGTAGATGTTCCAGCAGGTGAAGTTAAATCTGTGCTGATCCTTTGATTCCCTGAAAGAGGCTTACTAGACAAAAATTCCTTATTTACTTTTTTTCTCTTCTACAAGGGAGGGAAAGCTATGCTGTTTATTTTAGCTTTTATATGGCTTATATTCTGAGTAAACAAGAATTTAGGAACTATTTATTAATACAAATAGGATGATTCATCATCCTATTATTCCTGCATAATAAATATCATTTAATTTAGGTAATATGATACTATACTAGCACTATGACTAGATTTTTTTTTTATTTGTAAATTTAGGAATTGTAGGTATAAGAATTAAGGAGATAAACCAACATTAGGGAGTGTGATGATTTAATATGTAAATATATTTGAAACCACTTTGGTGGAGCAACTAGTCTAAATGAAATACAGAAATGTCAGTATTTAAATTCAAAATTTGGAGAAGATATGACCAAGATGGGCTATTTAAGCTAATTGGAAGACAGGAGGCAGATATCCCCCAGCAAAGGAATGAAAGAAAGTCTCTTTCTTTAATTCTAAAATTACTCTTACAATGCATAGAGTAAGACATGGGATTCTTTTGAAGAAAGCAGAGGAACTTGCATGACTTGAGAGTAGAATCCATAATTCCACTTGCTTTAAAGCTGGAGAAAGAATAGGGCAAAATGATGAAAGAAAATGAATACCTATCTGAGTTTATTTTGTTTCTTCTATTATAGTAATAACTTTTACACACTAATAAAATACACAGAACCTTTCTGACATCCATTAGTGCACTCTCAGAAGAATAATAAGGTGACACAAAGGGAGAAATCTCAAGAGTTACTAGTCCCAGGTACCTGGTGTGTAATAACTGAAATGTTCCTTTCATACACAATGTATCACTGATCCTTCAACAAAGTCTCTGTGACAAAAGTTTTTCATGGTTTCACCCGAAGAGGGGTATTCCCTGTTGCTTGGGGAAATGAGGAATGTGGTCACTTTGTTAGTAGGTATATCTCCTGCCTATAGAACTCAAGCGTTGGAAGAAGCAGTAAAGCTGAGCATTTGTCTGTTTTGTTTTGTTTTGTTTTGTTTTTTCTTTCCAGTCCTTCTTCCTAGTTCCTGGATGGGCATGGACAAATAAATGGTAAAGATTTTGGAAGGACAAAGTCTCAGCCAGAGGTCCAAAATGTTGGTGAAGTTCATCTGTGGAGTTCGTAGATGTTGATATAACTGTAAACTATTTGAATTTATACTAAACAGAACTGTCAACCGTAAGTAAGTAGAACTTGTACTGGTTTCTGCACTCATGTCTTTCATTGACCCAGATATCTCTCTCTGGAAAGAAAAGTACTGTGTTCATCTCATTGTTAGCTTCAGTTTTGGGGACCTGGAACCAGGTGACTAATTCTTGGTTAAGCATATATGTGATAAAATACTCCTGTAAGATTTCCAGGATATTTTGCCGACTGAAATAGCCTGGTAAGTGCTCTTCACTGTACATTGTTGGAAATATTGATTTGTTCTGGAATTTACCATTTTTAATATTCTTTCCCTATATATATATAGTTGTAGAACCCTGCAAGTTCTACTATCACATCACCTGCCACCATATCATCATCCAATTACCATGATTGCATATTTTTTTTTAACATGTAATTATATTTTAGATTGACTGTTTCCTCTGGAGATTGAGGGAGAGAGAAAATATCACCAATGTCAGTACCACACCTGGGTTTTAACAAGGCTGCTTCAGGAAAGATTTTGAGACAGATCTGCTAATCCCCTCCATAACACATGGATTCCTATTAGAGGCAAGTTTTGCCTGGATGTGGGCATCATATCCTTTTCCTGATCTTGTCCTTTAGATGCCAGGTTGCAAATGGCAAAGGATATGATGCTGGTACTAATGGAGTCAGATCTCTACTTCTTCCAGGAAAAAAATAAAAGATACTCAGGCAATATAATTTGTGAAAAGTCACCTTGTCACAGTGTTACTGAAAAATTATTAGAATCACATATTTTGACTAGTTCTTACAGTGATGTTTCAAAAATCCATACTGTTTTAAAGTGCATGATCCCTCTGCACATTATATTTCAAAATTAAAAAGACTCATTTTGGCTTTTATCCAATACCAATTATTAACTGGTTTGGTTTCAAAAATAGAAAACTCAAAATAACAGTTACTCATAAACATGTGTTTTATATGAGTCATATAAAATGTTCTATGTTTATATGTTTAAAATGTTTTATATGAGTCATATAAAATAAGTTGATAGGTAAGCAGCCCAGAGCTGGCAGAATGGCAGGACAGTCCCATTGTCACCAGGGAAGTAGGCACTTTGTAGTTTTCTGCTCTACCATACCAGCATATCAATTCCATCTTCAACATCACTTATAGTTCTGAAGGGTATCAAAGCTCCAGCAATGATAGACTCATTTGAGGCAACAATATGGGAGATGTGGAAAAAGACAAAGGGGCACATTTTCCAGTGAGATGAAGTCTTTCTGAGACATATTTCCAGCCTTGCATGTAACATTTCCACCTATGTTACTGTTCAAAAGAGTCTCATGATCACATCTAGTTGCAAGAAAAAAAAAATTTTAATGTAGTCTTTTAGTCATGTACATTGTCATCTCAAATAATACTGAAGCTTATTACTAAGGAAGAAGAAGGAATATAGACAGAGTGGCCATTACCTACCACAATCTTGAAGGATGGATAAGTCAGCCATCTGCATCTCTAGGCCATGGGACTGGTAAGTAGATACGTTGACAATTTAAGTCTGATTAAATTAATCTCCAAAACAATTGTGGACAAAACAAAGAAGACAAAGTAGTAGTCAATAATTAATTCCCTAGTAGGATATTAACTACATATTGACCATAGGTGATAAAAGATGTTGGGAGTACATTTCTACTAACATTATCCTACAATGACCTCCAAATAGTATTCTTATTCTGTGAAGAGAGTCCAGACATTAAATTGGTGTGTTTAATGGCATAGCCGTTATAATTTCCCAATTCTTCTGCTAGAAACATCCATGAAAGTTCACTAAACTTTTCCAATCTTCTCCCACCCAAGACTCTTTTCAAATGTTTTTAATACGAGTCGGTTTACTATTCATTCAAAAAATGTTTCATTTTATTTTCTCTCAACTTCAGCTTAAAGGCAACATTGTGATTATTTTGGGGCTTTTTTTTTTTTCTTTGCCATAGCAATCCTTTACAGATTGTAAAGACAGCTCCCTTTACTTACTGTGTTCAAGTAATTAAGGAAGTTACAATTCTTGATTTCTGTGCTACCAAGGGCAGGAAAACAGCTATAGCTATAAACCATCATCCCAAATGAAGAACCCGTGAGAGTCAGTGTCATCATTATCAGCCCAAGTATCTTGGATCAATGAGTTACAGATACTAGGTATCAGGTTTTCAGCAGTCAGACTTTCGTGCATGTTTATATTCATGCATAGAAAGTAAAATAAAATGAATGAAAAGATCATTTCCTAGCTAAAATGCCAAGCAGAGTTATGAAGATACATTTCATTTCTTATACTGAATAAATATACTTTAAAAGAAAGCCACAATCAAATTTTAAATGAACTCAAGAAGATCTATACTGTAAGTAATTTATTTTGAAAGTTAAAGAACTACTATGCCAAGTAGAAAGTTTCTTCTACTTTCTATCCAACAATGGTCATTTTGTTTTACATCTGCCAGATTTGTTGAAAGCAAACGGCCCCATATGTGTATTTAATTTTGACTTCTTCTAGTCTTCCCTTAGCCATCTTTCACCTTATCTCTCTAAAATTATAATGGATAAAGAAGATGTAGTCCATATATACCATGGAGTATTATGCCTCCATCAGAAAGGATGAATACCCAACTTTTTTATCAACATGGATGGGACTGGAGGAGATTATGCTGAGTGAAATAAATCAAGCAGAGAGAGTCAATTATCATATGGTTTTACTTATTTGTGGAGCATAAGGAATAACATGGAGGACATTGGGAGATAGAGAGGGGAAGTGAGTTGGGGGAAATTGGAGGGGGAGACAAACCATGAGAGACTGGACTCTGAGAAACAAACTGAGGGTTTTGCAGGGGAGGGGTTGGGAGGTTGGGTGAGCCTGATGGTTGGTATCATGGAGGGCACGTATTGCATGGACCACTGGGTGTGGTGCATGGATAATGAATTCCGGAACACTGAAAAGAAATTAAAAATAAATACAATTTTTTAAAATATTACATTGTGTGTGCTCCTACTTAAAAGAATTCTCTTTACCCAGGCTGGCACTATTATACCTCAGAGAAAAAGCTCTGTTTTCATTCTGATCTAATCTGTCTCCACACCAAAATCAACCAACATATTAAGGAGCTCTGGCTTCTCTACTTCTTGTAGAAAACTTGACAGATTTGAAAATTCGTCATTTGGATTAGGCAAATGATATTGGAAATACCAAAAATGTGAGAAAATCCCAAGATAGTTTCTCTTAGGTTTTAGAATAAAATACTTATACATTTCCCATGCATGTGTAGTATAAATATATGTTTACTATATATACTACTCTGTATATATTACTAGTGACAGTACTATATATTACATGTGACTTAAAGGATACATCTTCCTAGTTAGTATTAAGAAATATAAAACTAAAAACCTGAATCCATCCGAAGGAATATTCTAACTAGATGCTATTCTGAAGACCATTAATACTGGAGTAGAAGGCAGCCATCTTGAAGTTAACAGTTATTGGTGACAAGGTAAATAGATGATAAAGCACTGACTCCAATTTGTCTGAGGAGATGCCACACTGTTACTGGTGTTAGATGCTTTGATCTATTTTCTTTGTAGTGATGGTTGCTCTGATCAGTTCCATTCACCTAACACTTCCCTGGAACCATCCTGTGGGAGATGTCAGGGACACAAAGAGATAAAATCTCTCTTCAGGCATTTAGTGGGGAGAGAGCTGTGACCTTATAAATACACAGTAGAGGTGGCTGCTCTCTAGAAATGCAAATAGAAGAATATATTTCCCAAATATTGCCCTCCACATGCTCAGTAAAATGCCAGTGTTAGATAATTTTACAAGTGACATCATTTTTTTCTAGTGAAGTGATAACTCCTTCTAAAATTAGTATGAAGCCAATTTGGCATAGTTTGTGGCTTCTGAACATTATCCACCTTTGCATAACTTCTTTGAAATAGCACACTTAGATAACTGAGGTTTACTTAATTATTAAAAGCAAACTGTGTGCATCTTGCTCCCAACATCTCAGAGAAATGGTGTCCCAGTGCATTTTTTAATTTTTAAATTTTTTAAATTTTTTTATTTTTTATTTTTTTAAAGATTTTATTTATTTATTTGAGAGAGAGAGAGCATGAGAGTAGAGAGGTCAGCAGGAGAAGCAGACTCCCTGCTGAGCAGGGAGCCCGATGTGGGACTCGATCCCAGAACTCCAGGATCATGACCAGAGCTGAAGGCAGTTGCTCAACCAACTGAGCCACCCAGGCACCCACCAGTGCATTTTTTTAAAAGGCTTATTTATTTATTTTAGGGAGGGAGGGAAGAGTGTGGGGGGGGGAATGAGTGGGGGGAGGGGCAGAGAGAGAATCTCAAGCAGATTCCCTGCTGAGTGTGGAGCCCAAGGCGGAGCTTGATCTCAAGACCAAGGAGATCATGACCTGAGTCGAAACCAAGAGTCTGGTGCTTAACCAACTGAGCCACCCAGGTGCCCTACGCTTTTTTTTTTTTTTTTTTTTTAAACAAACTACAAGTAGTCTGGCCATGAGGGGAAAAAAAAAATGAAGGAAAGCCACAGAGGTGAGAGACAGAGATATGCTGACAGTAGAAATGAAGAGATTGATAAATAACAAACAGAAGGACAAAGTAAAAGAGAGGTAGAGGAGGGGGAGAAACAGAAAGGGAGGCAGTAACCCAAAATTTGTTTTAAATGGACAACATTTTTTATCTTGGAATTTTGAACTTTTTGTGAATTAAGGATTCCTCTAAGTTCCCCATGATGCAAGGAGTAATTAAACTGTTTCCCCTCCAAACTCCACATAATCCAGGAAAAAGTGGAAGGTTATATAGGAAACAAAACACTGACAAGCCAGATGCCCAGGCATTTCTAAGCCTGATCATTTTTCAACCACCAAACCATACACCCATCAAACTTGATAAACTATCAGGGTTTCATATGTGACTAGTGGTTTCCCATAGCAATTTAAAATAAGCTATGCTGTCTAGAGCATGGCAATTAAAACATCAGGGCAATTTTAATTCATTGCTCTCCAACTGAGTGTCACACATTTGACCTCCACTGACTACTTAAAAATGGGAGTTTGAGTGCAGAGTTATGGTAATAGATGGCACTTTCAGAAAGGTAATTTCAAATCTTAACAAAGTGCCAGAGCACCAGTCTATTCTGGGATAGAAATAACGGAACCCATCATTAGTCAAGTTCACTTAAGGCTAGAGGCAATTTGAAGCACCTGAGTAACCTTCCCAAAAAGCACATCTTCACGACCAGCCAGCACCTTTGAGCTATTTCCAATGTGACTTTTCCTCGGCTCCCAGGCTGCCCTGATCCCCTTTGCTTTGCAGCAGTAAAAGAGATTCTGTTTTTCTCTTCTTCTATTTCCTGACACTGCACAGAACAAATTATAATTAGGAAACCACCTGAGGGGGAGGTGACAATTCAGTTGTCAATTTTCATGGATAAATCCCATTTCTAACAACACAAGCAAGGCAAGCCTCTTACCTTCAAAATAGATACTTAGGGGATGCTACTGTTAGCTGGTTCACTGCCCTGAGAAGGAAGCAAACACAAAGATGACAGCAACTGCAACAACAACAGAGATGTGAACAACAACAACAACAAAAAAAAAGCCTCTCACTATAAATATTTTCACTGCCAACAAGTCTCTAATGTGGTACGACGGAGTGATGCGAAACAGCCATGTTGCAAAGCACCCCTTATCAGGCTAAAACTAAAAGCTGTCACATCAACGCGTTGAACGCAGCCCAACAGGGCACTAGGAGATAAATGAGTGCAAGTGTTCAAAAGGCAGAAAATAAGCAAGTGTGTAGCTTGTGGTGGGAATATTTATACAGCCCAGCCTCATGTGAGATTTTAGCTCAGAATGGATTAAGGAGATGTTATAACTGTCTTATCTTTAATCATGTGGATGCAAGCTCTGAAAATCTGTTAGCCAAATAGATTTTTTTTAAATCTCAGATTAATTTTTCTTACAACACGCTATCTTTATTCTACACATGCTCCACGAAAATCTACGCAGAGAGTGAGACACATATGTTAAAGGTAGGATGAGACCAAAAGTAAAGCAAGTATTAGAAGTAAAAAGAAGGACATTAATCTTAGGCTTGCATAGTAGGTCTCAGATACGAAAGCCATCATTAGCCTATGGGACTGAAACATAGGTATATCTAGTTATTACCTTAAGATATTGTCTTTCTTTTGGACCCATTTTTCTTTCTCTTCACAAAAGTTTTTCATTTGAGGGGAAAGAGCCCTGGGAAGAAGTGGGTCTATTAATAAATGACTGTGCCACTCCCTTTTATTAAGGGAAAGTATAGTTGGTGTGATCTGAGTAATTAGAAAAGCTCCATATTGCTTATGTCTACTGTGGCGAAGTAATTAATATCTTATCAGATAATTTTAAAGAAAATTGTTCTGGGTTTATGAGGTTCCAAATCTGTGTCCAGCACTCCCCACCCCAGTCCATTTAATTCTCAATTACCATAGCTCTCCTCTGGGGAAGTAAAAGGGTATGGTACTGCCACATTTCTTCAAATCTAAGGCTTCTATATGTCACATGTTAATTTGCCTGAAATTGGGATGTTTCTTCAATCATGAAGTTGTCAGAATCAGAGAATACTGTCACTGATTAGTTTAGAAACTTCCCATTTAATAGTATCTTTTTCAATTATACCCTTAAAACACTAGAAAAACAATAGTTTCCACAGCAGCTTCATCACAAGCCATTATGTATCACAACAGCAGATGAGCAGTAGCAGATTAGGGGTGTGGAGAAAGGGGGAAAATAGACAAAACTTTCTGGGTGAGAATAGGCAATAGGTCAAGATAAGGGCAGGGCACCAGGGTCCAGGACACAATCCATTCTGAGTGAACTGGGAATATACTCAAAGTAGAACTGAGTAAAATGGAGACCCCCAAATTCAGGGTCAGGAAGCAGGATAACAAACGGATCTGCAGGAACTGATGACTAGAACAAAGGACAAAACAAGACTTGAGTGGCAAAGACAGATTTTATGAAGGAGGCAAAGGAGACCTAAGTACAAAGGCATTTCTATTGTCTTCTAATGCCAGGAAGCATTGATCCCCAAGGTTGATGACAGAATTGCTGTTGTGTCCCATTGGAATGGGCAGTGGAGGAAGCAGAAAAATAATCACTGATGTCCTGTATTATACAGTAAGGCAACCTATTTCCTTAAGAAGAGTATATGACAGTCATTGTAATGGTAGATGGGACACCACTGTTCAAATATGCCATCTTTCCTAAGTCATTGGTCATCCTCATCTAAGCAGCTAAAAGAAAGAAGAGAAAAACCTGTTTTAAAGTTCCTGCCAAACATTACTATGATGATAAAGAGAAGGAAAAATTATTATTATCATTATCATTAATTATCATTATTTTATTTATCATTATCATCATTTTTAGTATCAGGTATACAATGATTCAATAATTCTATATATTACTCAGTACTCATTTTAATAGAGGTGGGAGAAGAAAGAAATGAAAAGAACACAAGATGGGCAAATCATTTGTGAATCACACATTCACCGCTGACATATTCAAAGATGAGAGGTTTCTGACAATAGTGATTCTGATTTACCAATTCACTTTGGGAAAGGGTGCATAATTTCCATATGTGTCTCCACAGGGAAAATGGAACCTTTTCAAAAATTCCCAGAGATGCTTTTTATACCTACTAAGTTGTTCCTACTGCTGATTATTCAAGGTTAAACAGATGTCCCTCCTCATGATAAAATATTTGTGAAGAACTTACGAGCTGTTTCCAGTATTTATCTTAGACTTAAAGCTAACTATTATTTTTGAAAAGTAATTTGTACCTAATGGCAGGTATCTACCCCAGCAGATATTTGCTAAATAACACGTGCTAGATGCATAAAATATTCTTTTACTATTTTCAATAATTTAACATGTTAGCACTTAAATACCTTTAGCTCACAAGTACTTTCAAAATAGAATAAAAGTTGAATAATTATTGTATAAGTAAGTCAGCCATGGTTTTCAAAGCATTTTCCTACCATTTTCTGTAAAAGTCATATTGGTAAAATATGCAGTTTTATGAAATTACACAGTTTGAAGAGCTAATTACATTAAAACAAAGATAATATTTTGATTAATTCTTACTATGGGTCTTAACAGTCATTTTATCTTTCAGGAACAAAAAAGGTTTCTGTGTTTTGACAACATATAAGTTTACTATATATGGTATTCAGTACATTTTGAGTCATTACTTAGCCTTCTAAATTTATGTAGTTTGCTCTTTATGGCTTTTTACTTCTTCAGTCGGGATAAAGAACTTAAATTTTTGGCAAAAGGTAGTAAATTAGTAAATATTGCAGAAATGGCTACCAAAATGTCTACAATTGGACAGCTATGCCTCACTTTCCCAGTTGTGCATACCTACAGCTACTCAGGACCTATTTCTTACCACGCTGAGGTTTGGTTAACCATATTGGTATTGTTCTCAGCATTATCCATAAATTCCATCTCTGCTCCCTCATTGATCTCTCCACTATGATAGAGCCACGCACCTTATGTTCATAGATATTCAGTGCATGTTCAGTAGCTTTTTGGGATAAACTGTCTTTTCAATGGGACTTGGTAAGAGATAGGAAAGAATGAGAAACAAGAGAAAAGGTGGATTATGTTGAAGAGTTTGTGGTAAGGGTCTCTGGGAAGCTCAACTCATATTTGAATTTGGTAGTTTCTATAGACTGAATGCTTGTATTCCCCCCAAAAGTCATATGTTGAAATCTTAACCCTCAATGACATGGTATTAGGATTTGCAGCCTTTGGGAAATGATTATATCATGAAGGCAGAGCCCTCATGAATGAGATCAGTGCACTTGTAAAAAAGACCCCAGAGAGCTCCATTGCCCCCTCTGCCATGTGGTGACACAGTACGGTATGTAACGAACAAGGAAAGGGGCTCTCAGCACACACAAACCTGACAGCAACTTGATCTTGAATTGTTCAGTTTCCAATATGGTGGGAAATATATTTTTGTTGTTGTTATTTATATGCTGCCTACTCTATAGTATTCTGTTGTAGCAGCCCAAACAGACTAAGACAGTACTTAAATGCACTAGATTGGGTCACAGGTTTTTGAAAGAGTATATCAAAGTGACTTCAAGAAGGTAATTCACAAATTCATTAATAAACCCAATATGTGACAAGCAAAGTAACATAAACATAATTCTATAAAATGGATGAATGGATGGATGGATTGATGGATGGATGGATAGAAAAACCATACGGATAATCTCAAACTATAACAAAGGTCAAATGGCCCTTCTTTTGTATGTGCAGCTGGGACACATGGTCATTTAGTCACTTCCTTTTAGTGAAATCTGCCACAGGGTACAATGAGTTCTTGGGCCAAGACCAAATGAATATTACGGAAATAGCAGAAAGACGTGATGGTAATACTCTTCCAGTTATAGTTCAACTCAATAAACATGTTATGAGATCTGTGTCAGGAACTCTGCTAGGGCTTGGAGCATGTGATGGCTAAGAGGCTTAATATGTAGCTTTGGAGAGAGGGAAAAGTCACAATACAAAAGCATGATAAGTGTGGTGATTCTGTAAGGGCAGGATGTCCTTGGAGGCATAGTGAAGAGCACATAAGCTGTGACAGAACCTAGTGACAATTTAAGATTTTATTCTACTTAAGTTTTATAATTCCAACTGTTCCAACAAAATCTACATTCTAAAGATTTTATTTATTTATTTGACAGAGAGAGATAGGAGGAGAGAACACAAGCAGGGGGAGTGGCAGGCAGAGACAGAGGGAGAAGCAGGCTCCCAGCTGAGCAGGGAGCCCAACACAGGGCTCAATCCCACGACCCCGGGATCAGGACCTGTGCTGAAGGCAGCCTTCTAACCTACTGAGCCACCCAGACACACCTAAAAACTACATTCTAGAAAGTTATATCGGACACCTTACTGTGGCCTACAGGTAAAACTAGCTTCAGAAATATAGGATATTATAAGAATGGTGTTTTGTTTTGTTGTTGTCACTATTGTTTCGTGAGAAAGCAGAGCAGGACTAGGGGTGGGGGAGAGGGAGAGAGAACGAATGAGAAAGAATATTGAGCATGCTGAGCATGGAGCCTAATGTGGGGCTTGATCTCACAACCCTGTGGTCATGACCTGAGCTGAAATAAAAAAAGTCAGATGTTCAACCAACTGAGTCACCCATATGCCCCTATAAGAGTTTTAACATTATGGATCAAATAAATAGTTTTTTTTTTTAGATTTTATTTATTTATTTGACAGACAGAGATCACAAGTAGGCAGAGAGGCAGGCAGAGAGGGGGGTTGGTGGGAAGCAGGCTCCCTGCTGAGCAGAAAGCCCAATGCAGGGCTGGATTCTAGGACCCTGAGATCAGGACCTGTGCCGAAAGCAGAGGCTTTAAGCCACTGAGCCACCCAAGTGCCCCAAATAAATAGTTTTGATCCAAGAACTTTATGGATTTGAGATTTGGGTTGGTTTTAGAAATGGGAAATAGCCTTTAGTTAACACATGTTGTTGAAATTGTATATTTAATGTAATTTTTTTGTCTGTCTTTTTTTTTTTTTTTTGCAATACATCTAAATACATGCAGTAGAATCCAAATATTATCTTGTAAATTTGCCATGTAGTTGATTGTTGCATAGTTCTTATGTTCCCACAAAACCATAAATGCATAATAGAAAATGCTTAGTACCTAAGGGCATTAGTCACTTCTATAGCAAGATAAGTATGCTGTGCAATCATCTGGGAAACATTAAAATTAATATTGACTATCATTATGATAAAGAATGAGTACCAAAAATCTTCCCGCTTTTCACTAAACATGCTCTGTAAATTAAGGTAGAGTTGGACAACTACATACTAATTCAAGATCTGGGAGCTTGAGATCTTAGAAATGTAGAACTCAAGTCTCCTATATGAATATCTTAATTTTTCCACATTTCACTCAGAGGTTTTTGTTTTTGTTATAGTTTCTCTGGCACATGAATATTTCAGTCACTGTGTATATCAGCTTTTGGCAGCCCTAATGGTTTGCTTTCCCCTTTCTTCCTATTTTCATCCAGTGTTAGGTATCTCAAAGGTCTTCTATGTTCTTAAATATTATCATGGATTTTTTTGTGCTTGTTTATTTCATCTCTCACTTGCCTGAGATTGATTTGCAAGACTCTGGGGGGGAAAAGTTATCATTCGCTACCTCAATGAAAGATTGTCCTCTCTAGAAAACCTTACAAGGAAATAACATGTTAAATGAAAACAAGACAAAGGTCATGTAAACACATTTTACAATGGGAGGAAATGAGCTATGCAAATCAGGTGCACCCATGATCTTGAAATGTGAGCTGAAGTCACCTTCTCAGATATTGACCTGACTTTGCTGTTCTTGGAATAAATCTAATCTGAACAAATCTACAAAATAATAAAATTATGTTTGTGTATAGATAACTAATTCCTGATTCTAGATTGTAAGAAAAGCTCAGAGGCCAGTGTTGAAAGGTTTTAGGGAGGTTAAAAAAAATATTATGGACAAAATCCATCCCTAAAAATAATAATGTATCATAGGGAAAATGATCCTGGGGGACTTCATAAGAAAATGTGAGAGGATGTTACACAAAATTATACACAGCTCTGGACTGCTAGAATAATATGACCGATCAAGCATGCACACACACACACACACACACACACAGGCACAGACAGTTTCTAATAAGGGATCAATAATAAAGAAGTGGAAAATTTAACTGATTTTTTAATGAGAATTTAATAAGAAAGTTGTTTCTAAGTTTTAGAGTCAAGAAATAGCAATATTAATAATTATTTAGGAGAGAAGAAAGAGATTAATTATTAATTTAAGGTAAGCCAAGATATTATTGTAAATTTGACACTTCTAAGATATGAGTGTAATTTCCTAGGTGGAATGCAATGTACATATGCACAGATTTGGGGAGGTAGGCACATTAATATTCTTGTGATTTAAAACAAAACAAAACAATAATAACAACAACAAAAATACCTCATTTATTTTTTAATTGTTTACGTTTTTAAATCTGAAAAGCCAAAAACTATCTTTAGGAATTTCCAAAGGCACTGGTTCATCATCTTCAGGTGGTACCACAGAAACCACATGGAAAGATGGGATTTTAAAATCTCACCATTAGAAGAAAAGAACCAGTTTTTATTTTCATTCTATTGTTTTTAACTATTTTTTTAATAGGAATTGTAAGGACTGAAATGGTCCAATACCAAAATTAACTATATATAATATCACTTAATGCTACATCAAAAGCAAATCATTGTTTTCTATAGTTTTCTGTAGTTTTATGGGAAAAGCCTAAAGTATAGACTAAATTTTATTCCTTATCTGAAAAAGGTTCTTTTTTAAAAGGATTTTATATATTTATTTGAGAGTGAGAGAGAGAGAGAATATGAGTGTGGGAGGGGTAGAGGGCAAGGGAGAAGCAGACTCCCTGCTGAGCAGGGGGCCTAACATAGGGCTCAGTCCCAGGATCCTGAGATCACAACCTGAACTGAAGGCAGATGCTTAACCAACTGAGCCACCCAGATCCCCTAGTCAAAACTTTTTTTTTAATAGATAATTATGCATAAGGAAAATATTCTTCCTTTTGACAGAAATTTTTCCTCTTTTTTTTGTAATCCATGGTGATAGCTAATCTTCTTTCCTTTACTGGCTGTTATTTACAAGGCCCAACGCTTCTGGGATCTGATTGAGGGAGAATCAGAATCATCCTATAGCTTTATAGACAATAAGAAACTGGAGTTTTAGCTTTAGGAAAGAAAGAAGTTACTCCTGGGTAATTTCTATTAGGCTGGCATTTTCAGAAACTCATTTACTCTTTTGTACAAACACATAGGTAGTGACTGAGGCTTTAGTTTACAATTTCATCACTGAGGACCAGAGTAACCAAGGGTATGCCCAACTTCACACAGCCTTAACTGTTGAACTGGGATTTTTAAACTAGGCTTTCTTTTCTGAACTATTGTGGTCTTTCCTCTGTTTGCTTTGAGATGGTAGAATAATTCACCAAGGGAACATGAGGACAATTGGTTGTGATGGACTCAGTATCAAGTCTTCGGATGCCTAGGAAGTCTAGTGTTCAAGTCTAGCTTGAGCCACCCTAATGAAGGAAATCAGATGCCACATTCTCCCTAGAGCAAGTGCTACAAGGCAAGGATGTCTTCTTATGTGGTCTGTGGCTATAGAGATGCAAGTGGTTTATTACTTGGTTCCAAGAACAGATGGTCAAAGCCTTGGTTCAGAATTTTACTGAGACCAAGGATTCTCAGGCCAAGAACTGTGATGTTATTTCCTCTTTTCAGATACTGTTAAAAAAGACAAGAAAAGGAAAAAAAAAATCAGGCACTGTGACACGGATTTGTTCTTTCCATGTCTGAGTTCTGTGATAGTGAGGATCACAGGGGAAGTGTCCACCACAGCATCACCTTGTAACATGTGACTCTTTCCCTCATTAGGCTATCATTGTAGTGTTCTTCCACTTCTCCTACTGGACTGCAAGGTCTTTCAGGACAGGGATTTATCTCTCCCTGTATTCCCAGAGCTGATAAAGCTCCCAGACATATGATGACAGAAGTGCTCGTCCCCCATTACTATGCCACCTACTCCTAATTTCTTCTTACAGATTTATTTTTATGAGCAAATTATCAAATTGCTTGAGCCAAAGCTTTATTCTCCAATATGGGTTGAAGCCCTGAACTTATAAAATGGCCAAATGTTGCTGGGTAAGGCAAATTATCCATTTTCACAATCACAAGCAATTGAAATAGTAAACACTTAGGAAGAACCCATTTATGGCCCAATTTCTTTTTCAAAAGGTACCCAAGGTAGGAGTATTATGCTCTGTTGATGATGTTATTTTACAGCAAAATAAACTTTGACAATGTTTTAAGGGAGGAGATAAAATAGAGGCATATCAGAGAAGATTTAGATTTTGCTCCCAATGACCAAAGTCTGCAAAGTACAGTAACAGCGGCAGAATTATTTTTTCTTGGCCCCATTCCAAGTCATCCCTTTTCTATTTGCTCCAGAAGGTATTGCTTTCTTATAATAGCAAAGTAACCCTATCACTTTTTTACAAGTGCAATGGTGGTTAACTTTTTAAATAAGGGTATAAATAGAAATAGAAAGGGATAGCAGTAAAGGTCTTAACTCTCCAGAGGGAGAGCACCTGGATACAAATTTGTGGCTTTCCACTTATCAGGTGCATCTCTCTATACCTTAGTTTCTTCATGTGCATAAGGGCATGATGCCAGGCTTTTGTTAGATGTATTCAATGAGCAAATATAAGCCAAGAATCTAGAATGGTGCCTGGCACATAATAAGGCCTTACATCAATTTCAGCTGCAATGAAGTTGTTAGCTTATAGGAAAACTGACAGCCCCTCGAGAATAAAAACAGATTATGCAATTGTTCTGGTGAACACCAGGAGAATAGCTACCAACTCTACAAAGGATATTTTGCCACCATTACCACAGTATGTTGGCACAGTCTTTGAGCAACCCTATCGAACACAACAAACTCACACCCTTGGAAGATGGTAATATCAAGTCTAGGGAACACATCTCATGACTTAGGACATGTTTAAATCCTTACTTGTAAAATCTGCAGTTTGACTGCAGGAGGACTATGTGTAATAGTCTTCTGGAAAAACCCAACTATCCGGAGTGGCCATGATAAGACGCTTAAAAGGCAATGTATAAACCAGATAGGGGAGTCTGGGTGGCTCAGTCATTAAGCCTCTGCCTTTGAATCAGGTCATGATCCCAAGGTACTGTGACTAAGCCCCACATCGGGCTCCCTGCTCAGTGGCAGGAGGCCTGCTTCTCCCTCTCCCACTCCCCCTGCTTGTGTACTCTCTCTTGCTGTCTCTCTCTCTGTCAAATAAATAAATAAAATCTTAAAAAAATAAAAACAAAACAAAAACAAGATAATTTTCTGGTCCCTGTTTTCAACTTAAAGCAAAGCCAGGGGGCGCCTGGGTGGCTCAGTGGGTTAAAACCTCTGCCTTCGGCTCAGGTCATGATCCCAGGGTCCTGGGATCTAGCCCCACATCAGGCTCTCTGATCGGCAGGGAGCCTGCTTCCCTTCCTCTCTCTCTCTGACTGCTGCTCTGACTACTTGTGATCTCTGTCAAATAAATAAAAATAAAATATTTAAAAAAATAAATAAATAAAACAAAGCCAGGTTAATAATTTGTGATAGCGAGGAGGCTCTGGCGATTTAAAAATTCATTCAACCCTCTGACGTATCTACTACAGTCACTGATTCAAGTTCTCTCTTACCAACCCTTCCATTTGTTCATAATAATTAGGAATTTTCTGGAATGGGACAAATGTATTGCATTCTCTTCTGGTCTCTCTCCATGAGTACTTGGGGCAGACACCATTTAATTAGATGATCTGAGTAACTCTGGTATAGCTACCTTTCCTGAATAACTTCCCACACAGTCTCCAGGAAAGACTAACATTTATAACAGATTAGCCATTTTCTAGGGTTGGAAAATAGGCACGGAGTTATCATCCACTGCCCTCTTACTGACTCTAACATGAGAAAAAGACTCTCAGAAGTACTTTTTAACATCCATCTGTAAGTTCATTGATGGCATGAGGGGCAAAATGTCTTAGTTGTGAAGATGGCCAAGTTTCTCTTAGAACTGCTCAGGAGAAAATAAGGTTGGGAAAGAAGCTAGCATGTCCTAGGAACATAAGATTTTTGAGGCACTGGTTTAGTTGCTTGGCTTACATTGTCTTGAAAGTTCCTTCCAAACTTCAGCAAATCTGTTATTGCTAGTTTTATAGATTAGGAAACTGTAGCATGTCCACTATACTTGATATGCCACCAGAAAAAAACAGTAAAGATAAAACAACAAAATAAAACAGTGCAACTAAACTATGATACAGTGTATTCTAATCATGTAGAATTGCTTTGCATTTATATAAAGAATTCATTTACATATATTGAAACAGATACTTTATTTTGTTTATGCATACTTGATAGTGTAATCAAAACCAAGCCAAACCAAAGAAGTGGTTAATGTAGTCCTAAAACTTCATCCCATTCAGGATCTAACTCTTCTCAATCACTCTTCACCCCGGGACCCACTGACATCTGTGCCCCATTACTTTCTGCAGAATGTTCATCCCAGTGCATCTTGCCAATGTTGAGGCTGGCACTTGCCTACCTTATCAAACTTGGTCTCTTCCTCTGTTGAGCCACAGGCCACTGGAAGCAAAGGAGCTTCAGTTCAAAGTCAGCAGGGAGTTGTACTCCCATAGTCTGTTGTGTTAGCAGCAGTCCTGGTGAATCAGTCACGCCAATCGCTTGTGACTTTGGCCATTCTTCTATTCTGAGGGAGGGTTAATTTGTCCTCCCTTTGGTGGCACCTCTGTGCATGTGGCACCAACATATGTGGCAGCAGCAGTGCACGTAACTCCACTGAAATGATGACAGCCATCACTCAAGTGAGTGCAAGCACATGAGGGCAAAAGCAATGGGGTGGGAGTTGCCACAGACGAGGTTGACAGTGTCAATAATGCAGCACCATTTGTACTGTACATCTCAATGTCAGAGATACAATAATATGGAAAAACGCCTTTTAAAAATGATAAAATATGGAATCTCGATTGGCAAACTATTAGAGAGAAATTTATCTCCTTCCATAAAAATGGCTATCCAAGTCCCTACTATTATCAGTTCCTGGACTAACAACATAACTGTTCCTTTTCCAAGATTTGACCTTTGCCATATATAGTACTTAGAACTTTGATGAGTCCCCCACCTTTAGAACTCCTGCCAACTTCAATTTCAACTTCATCCATTTTTGCCCCTTACCAAAAACACTAGGCAGCCTGAAAAATGTAACTTTTAGGGACAGTCAATCTCAGGCTTAAATTTAAAAGGCCCTGAAATGAGGCTTTTCTAGTTGACCAGTGATATATTCTTTTTGATCTGAGGTGCTGTTCATTCCAGAAAAAAAGTGGGGCCCTGTACAAATCTTCAATTTAGAGCTTAGTGGTTGTTTGCAAAGTAAAAACACTAGGTATCTATGATATGTGCACTTTTCTATGTGCATATTATAATTCAATTAAAATATAAAAAATAAAACAAAAAGACCTTAAAATATTCTGAAGAAAAACAAATTCAAATTCAGTAATCAGTTTATTTTATAAGTCTGTGTACAAGCAACACTCTGATACTGTAGATCTTGTTCAGACCACCACAATAAGCGAATATTGTATTAAATGAGTTGAATTAATTTTTTGTTTCCCAGTACACATAAAAGCTATATTCACCCTATAGTATATTAAGTGTGCAATCGCATTTTGTGAAAAAAAAATGCACAATGTATATACCTTAATTAAAAAAAATACTTTATTGCTAAAAAAAGGCTAATCATTATCTGAGTTTTCAATGAGTCATAATATTTTTGCTGGTGGAGCGTCCCATTTTGATGCTCACAGCTGCTGACTGATCAGAGTGGTGGCTGTTGAAGGCTGGGGTGGTGGTAGTGATTTCTTAAAATAAGGTAACAAGGAAATTTGCCACATGACTGAGTTTTCCCTTCACAAATGATTTCTTTGTAGCCTGCGATGCTGTTTGATAGCATTTTACCCACAGAAGAGCTTCTTTCAAAATTGGAGTTAACCCTCTCAAACCCCACCACTGCTTTACCAACTAAGTTTGTCATATTTTAGATTCTTTGTTGTCATTTCAACAATCTCCAAAGCATCTCCATCAGGACTAGATTCCGTCTCAAGAAACTACTTTCCTTGCTCATCCTTAAGAAACAACTCCTCATCTATCCAAGTTTGATCATGAGTCTCAGCAATTCAGTCACGTCTTCAAGCTCCACTTCTGATTCTAGTTCTCTTGCTATTTCTACCACATTTGCAGTTACTTCTTCCATTCAAGTCTTGAACCCATCAAACTCATCCATGAAGATTGGAATCAACTTCTTCTAAACTCCTGTTCATGTTGCTATTTTTACTTCTTTCCATGAATCATGAATGTTCTTAATGGCATCTAGAATGGTGAATCCTTTCCAGAAGGTTTTCAATTGACTTTGCCCAGATCCATCAAAGGAATCACCATCAATGGCAGCTATAGCCTTACAAATTGCATTTCTTTCTTTTTTTTTTAAGTTTGTTTGTTTGTTTGTTAAGTAAACTTTATACCCAACGTGGGGCTTGAATTCACAACCCTGAGATCAAGAGTTGCATGTTCTTTCAACTGAACCAGCCAGGCACTTCACAAAATGCATTTCTTAAATAATAAGACTTGGAACTAAAAATGACTCCTTGATCCATGGGCTGCAGAATGGATGTTCTGTTAGCAGGCACGAAAGCAACATTAATCCCACTGTACATCTCCATCAGAGCTCTTGGGTGACCAGGTGCCTTGTTAGTAAGCAGTAATATTTTGAAAGGAATCCTTTTCCTTTTTTCCCAAATTATAGGTCTCAACAGTGGGTTTAAAATAGTAAGTAAAGTATGTTGTAAACAGATGTAATGTCATTCAGGCTCTGTTTTTCCACTTCTAGAGCACAGGCAGAGTAGATTTAGCGTAATTCTTAAGGGCTCTAGGACTTTAAGTATAGTAAAATAAGCGTTGGTTTCAACATAAAGTCACCAGCTACATTTGCCCCTCAGAGAGTCACCCTGTCCTTTGAAGCCAGACATGGACTTCTCCTCTCTATGAAAGTCTTAGATGGCTTCTTCTTCCACTAGAAGGCTATTTCATCTGCATTGAAAATCTGTTGTTTAGTGCAATCACCTTCATTATATTATCTTAGCTAGAGCTTTTGGATGATTTGCTGCAGCTTCTTTATCAGCACTGGCTACTTCACCTTGTACTTTTATGTCATGGAGACAGCTTCTTTCCTTAAGCCTCACGAACCACCTCTTTCAGCTTCACACTTCACTTCTGCAGCTTCCTCACCTCTCTCAGTCTTCACGGAATTGAAGGGAGTTAGGGCCCATCTCTCCATTAGGCTTTGGCTTAAGGAAATGTTGTACCTGGTGTGATCTTCTATCCAGACCACTCAGATTTTCTCCATAGCAGCAATAAAGCTGTTTTACTTTCTTATCACTGAAGTGCTCACTGGGGAAGCACTTTTAATTTCCTTCAAAAACTTTTTCTTTGGCTAACTGTTTGGTTCAGCTTCCAGGCTGTCTTGGCTTCAGACATGCCTTTTTCACTAAGCTTGATCATTTTTAGCTTTTGTTTTAAAGTGAGAGACATACGACTCTTTCACTTTAACACTTAGAGGCCACCAGAGAGTTATTAACAGGACTAATTTTAATATTGTTGTGTCTCAGGGCATAGGGAGGCTCAGGAGAGGGGAGAGACAAGGAGAGATATGACCAGTGAGTGGAGCAGTCAGAACACACACGTACAACATTTATCGATTAAGTTCATTATCATATGGCCACAGTTCATGGTGCCCAGAAACAACTGCAATAGTAATGTCAAAGATCCCTGATCACAGATCATCATAACAAAGATCATAATACTGAGAAAGTTTGAATTTTGGCCATAATTACCAAAATACGACACAGAGACACAAGGTGAACAAATGCTGTGGTAGAAATGGTGCCTATAGACTTGTTCAATGCAGGATTGCCACTAACCTTCAATCTATAAAAAACACAATATCTATAAAACACAAAAAGTAAACTGCAACAAAACAAGTTATACCTGTACTGATCACAAATACTGTTGCAATTAAGTTGATTCTTTAAGCAGAACCTCTACTTCTCTGAATCTGTCAGTTAGAGGCAAGGCCATCTCTTAGCTACTCATAGTTCCTGCTCCTTTCTTCCATTCTCCCACCCCTCCCAATCTTTAATCAAGTGCCATGTCATGCAGAGCTCACTTTGTACAGGCACCTTGACTTGGTGTGCTTATATCTATCTCTTCCTAGTATCAGGCCCTCATAACTCCCTGCCTGTGCCTCTGTAATATAATACCATCTAGAGCAACTTTGGCTTCTAGTCTTTCCTACTTTCAATCTATTTTGTCACCATGTATCATGAGGTACCTGTCAGGCCATGAGTCTTCCTGAGTAAAAGCCTACTTCAGTGCCTCATCCATAGGGCAGAGTCAGCAATCCTTCTAGAAAGGGGCCTGGATCAATCCCTATAGCCTATATGAACATCATCCCCTGCCTTGCACTTTACCCCCTGACACATGTGGTTTCCCTGTACCAGGACATGTCTCCAGTCCTTGCAGCTACTCAGGCTGGTATAGTTCTTTCCTCCATTTCAGCCCTTCCTCCTGCCTCTTCTCCAGCCCAGATCTCTTCTCCAGGCTCACTACTGGCACTTTAATTTGTATCTCTGACATCATTTCTGGAAGCCTCCAGAACTCCCTTTACCCAGGCTGTGTTGAATTTCCCTCATCTGAGTTCACTTCCAATGTACACATTTCTCCTGCAGATCTTGTTATACCTTGTTACTGCTTATTCACAAGCCCTTCTCCCCTCTAGACCATTCCACAAACATTTCTATGGATCTTATTCATTCTGGCACGCTCATCCTAGCATCTGGCACTTAGTAGGTGATCGACTAATATTTTATGAACTAAAATTAATGCCAAAGGACTCATTGAAATGGGAGAGCACAACTAGCAAGAATCTAATTATAGCAATTAACCCAAAGCTAAGTAAGCTAATATAATTAACTTCCCTTTACGTGTTTGTGAGATTTTTGGCATATGTCTTATTCATTTCTAACAATTAGTGTTATATCCTACATTATAGTTTCCTATAAGGAATAATACATAATCAATACTCATATAATATGAAATGGGAAAACATCTGGCATTAGAGTTTTTGAAAAGTTTTCACCATAATCAAAACCTGTTGGAGATTTAGGTACTGTGTTAAATTACCTGGCTACTAAATGATTTTTCAAACTCAATGGATTCAAATTTTATAGTTTCAATGTTTGAAATAAATAATGAGATTTAGTCTTCAGGGTAGAAAAACCTCACGTCCCATGTAATTTTTTTTTTTAATATTACTATTTACAGTCAGAGAACGATTGAAGTACATTTGTAGCTAGAACAGTTTGGCTTTGATTTTTGTTCATCTAATTTAAGGGAAGCTAAACAGATTTAATTTAAAAGTGGGAGATAAAAACATAAAAAAAGAAAAATCAATTCTAGATGAGAAGATTGCATTTATAATGGAATCACGGACATGCTCTTCACAATGATGGGTAGAATGGGGAAATTGTAATAATTGCTTGCAGTGGTATTATTTTTCTCTAAATTGACATTACCTGCATACTATTTCAAAAATAATCAAAGAAAGATACATATGAAAGTTTCCTTTTACTGGTAAGTGAATTGTTTCATTTGTATATTAAGCTCTTATTTTTAGCATGTAAAGCTGAATAAAGCAGAAGAAATGGAAAAGAGTCCAACCTCCTCCATAATGAATTGGAACAGCAGAGGAAAATGCTAGAGAAACCCGAACTAAGCAGCAGTATATTTGGGTCATTGTTTGGCCATTCCTGGACAATAAGTTTATTGGCAATGATTATTTTTCCTATAGATGATCACATATCTCAGCAGAAATTGAGCTAAGAGGGGCGCCTGGGTGGCTCAGTGGGTTAAAACCTCTGCCTTCGGATTGGGTCATGATCCCGGGATCCTGGGATCAAGCCCCACATTGGGCTCTCTGCTCAGCAGAGAGCCTGCTTCCTCCTCTCTCTCTCTCTCTGCTTGCCTCTCTGCCTACTTGTGATCTCTGTCTGTCAAATAAATAAATAAATAAAATCTTTAAAAAAAATAGAGCAAAGAGAATAGCTAAACATAAAAACTTGTGAGATTTAGTTTAAACCCATATTGTGGACCACAGGCTGGTAAAATGGAGGGAGGGACACAAAATATTCATCAGAGTTGGTACAGAATTTAGCAAAATCAGTAGCTGTGCAGCAACATTTACACAACGTGAATTATACAAAGTTAAAACAGAGAATGATTTCAGCTTCCGAGTGTTCTTTATATTTATTTCTCTTCGTAGATTTTCTTACTGATCAAATTTCAAAATGACCACTTCCTTGAATATAAACTTGCTACTGAGTTCTGGTTCAAATTAAACATTATAGTCAATCAAATGTGAATGCAAGTGTATCTCAGCAAAAGGAACAGGTAAGAAGGAAAAGGAAGAGTGTAGCTTCCTTCCCATTTCATATCAGCCTCTCTAGTGTTCAGTGCTTAGACAAACACACTTGCTGAGGGCTCTGATGGCTCAGACCTTTTATCACTTACCCAGTATCTGAGAGAATATCATAAATGAAAAAAATAATAACATTATTCTCTAGAAAAAAAATACATTATGAAATCCTCAATTATATGCTACCCCTGAGACAAATCTGCTTATGAGTTTTGCTATTATGTTGAATCTTATCACTCTGTAGAAACTTGGGAACTTAACCTGCATTGAACCAGGTCCTTCATATGATTGCCACCTCCCTGTGAGAAAAACAACCCTGGATATCCCTTCAGCAGAAGTGGTCTTTTCTGTATGGCATGTGATTCTTTTATTTTGGCTGTAAGTAGCTATAAGAATGAAAGAGCCTCTAATATGGCCTGGTATAAGAAATCAAATAGAACTTGTCCATAATGAATGGCTGATTACACCAACCTTTCCTATTGCATTATCTTTAATTTACAGAGAAAAAAACAATACAATAATAGGTAAGTAGAGATCTCAGAGAGACAAGAAACAACGAAAAAACCCACAATAATAGCTAAGTCCAAGATACAGCAAAATCACAGTAGAAACAAACACCTGCTTCTAATGGACTACAAAATCACTGGATCTTCAGAGTCACATCAGTAGGTCTATACTCAATAAGGAATCAGTAATTTGTCAGTTCTCCAGAGAGCCTGGCCATATATTTGCCTAGACTCCTTCATAACCTCCATCATTGAAGGCCACCCGACCATACAATCAGCGAGCTAACACAGGCCCCTGACATGGTTGCTGACAGTCCATTTTCACTCTAAAATACAGATTGTAGAAGACTGTATGGCTTGCTGAACACCGTATCAAGCAGTACTTACTCATCAATTTAAACAAGCTCCAATCATAGCACAAACACCATTTCCACTAAAAATGGCACACTATCCAAGCAAACAACCCTACAGCTTGGTTCAGTGAATAACAATCAGAAAATTACTATTTCTTAAAGGATCATACGCATCCATCTCTTTTCTACCTGCACTTAAATTGTTCTCTTTGCCCACCTTGCTTTCACTGGCAAGCATTTTATGAATATGCAACACCTGTTCTATCTCCTTCTTCATCTTTTATCTTAATTTTCTGATTCTGAGTTTTGGCAATATCCTGCAACTTAAGCTGGCACAGTAAAAGGCCAAGTAATTCCTAACTTCCCAAACCTAATTTTTATCTCTTCAGCTCCCTTCTTGACTGACCTTTAGGTAACATGGTAAAAATGACTATCCTTTCTTTTAAATTCTCCAAACAACTGTTATCTTCTTGCAAACACTTCTTGCCAATCTATTTGCAATTAAGTGTATTATGAATTAAAATTATACTGACAGCCAATTTTTTTTAATTTTTTATTTTTTCAGTGTAACAGTATTCATTATTTTTGCACCACACCCAGTGCTCCATGCAATCCGTGCCCTCTACAATACCAACCACCTGGATTCCCCAACCTCCCATCCCCCGTCCCTTCAAAACCCTCAGATTGTTTTTCAGAGTCCATAGTCTCTCATGGTTCACCTCCCCTTCCAATTTCCCTCAACTCCCTTCTCCTCTCCATCTCCCCTTGTCCTCCATGCTATTTGTTATGCTCCACAAATAAGTGAAACCATATACTTGACTCTCTCTGCTTGACTTATTTCACTCAGCATAATCTCTTCCAGTCCCGTCCATGTTGCTACAAAAGTTGGGTATTCATCCTTTCTGATGGAGGCATAATATTCCATAGTGTATATGGACCACATCTTCCTTATCCATTCGTCCGTTGAAGGGCATCTTTGTTCTTTCCACGGCGACCGTGGCCATTGCTGCTATAAACATTGGGGTACAGATGGCCCTTCTTTTCACTACATCTGTATCTTTGGGGTAAATACCTAGTAGTGCAATGGTAGGGTCATAGGGAAGCTCTATTTTTAATTTCTTGAGGAATCTCCACAGTGTTCTCCAAAGTGGCTGCACCAACTTGTATTCCCATCAGCAGTGTAAGAGAGGGTTCCCCTTTCTCCACATCCTCTCCAACACATGTTGTTTCCTGTCTTGCTAATTTTGGCCATTCTAACTGGTGTAAGGTGGTATCTCAATGTGGTTTTAATTTGAATCTCCCTGATGGCTAGTGATGATGAACATTTTTTCATGTGTCTGATAGCCATTTGTATGTCTTCATTGGAGAAGTGTCTGTTCATATCTTCTGCCCATTTTTTGATATGATTGTCTGTTTTGTGTGTGTTGAGTTTCAGGAGTTCTTTATATATCCTGGATATCAACCTTTACTGACAACCAATTTTACTGGTGTCTCTTCTTAAAACTTAAAACTTCAAAATCACTGGCTTTGCTGGAACTTTTAGTGCAGCATCTATTTCATAGAATTTATGTTGGATTTGTGCTATTCCATAGGATGTTTTTCCAGGGACTCTGCTGCAGCAAATATCCTGCCTGGTACATACCCTTCTTATATCATTTATAGCAAAGTACATGGTAGCAATCATGCATGCTATCCTTGAGAAGCTCCCCTTTAAAGAATTTTCATCCATATAATAGATTTATAGGATATGACTACTTGAGAAAATTGGCACAGACTTTACTGTAGAATATATTACATAAATACTCATTCAGCAAACATTTACCAAGCTCCTGTTAGGCACTAGGCACCTATCTAACTGGTGAGAGAACTACAATTTATACTCTAGAAATTAATAGGAACCATGTATTTGAGTTATAATCTCCACTATTTGCTCAGTGCATAGAGAATATCACTATTTTGGGGGAGCTCAGGAAGAGTTTCTTAAAAGAAAGAAAGCAAATGCTGCATGATCTGGGCTTCTCATATTCTACCAGTTTCAATGCAGGCTATCTTATCCCTCATGCTTCACATCCCATGGGCCTAAGGTGAGTTTGTAAGGGTTATTCCTTTCAAGCTCAGCACATTGACAATGGTTTTTTTGGTCATCATTAGATCCCTAGCATACTACCTTATATTAGACTTGACATTCAATCATTTGTTCAGTGAATGGAGTGATTTACTCTTTTCATTTGTTGAATAGAGTCTTGGGGAAACAATAGTTTTAAGACTTCCTCACCTGTCAGACATACAGAATCCATCTGCTTGTAGACATTCAGTAAATGGGTAAAGAAAAGACACAGTATGGCTTTGTTTTAGTCCACATCACCATTCCAACTTCATTCCACAAATAGTCAAGTGTCTAAAAGCAACAGTGACAAATGCAGGTGGAATTAGGTCACTAGGAGAAATCAAATGTCCAAATGCCAGAACAGAAATGGACATAGTGCCAAATTAATCCAATTGTAGCCTTTGCTTCAGCTGGATCATCCTGCATTTGTTCCAACTCAGCTGTTGCCATTATCCATTTGTTTATTGCTGCCCCATTCTTGGAAATACACAGGCATCCCATTCATTCAGAGCTTTGTTTTCTTGAAAATTATCATCCACATTTGAATTTTTTTTTTTTGTAGCTGCCTAACATAGCAATGTCCAAGAAGTTTGAAAACTCAGGAATTTGATGAAAAAAAGAATTGGACCATCAATGAGGTCAATAAGGAAGCAGAATGGTTCCAAAAAAGAACAAAAGAAGAAAAAAATTTTTATCTCTTTATTAAAGATGTTACTGACCTTCTTCAACTACTAATTTAATTTTCTCAGAAATTTAAATTTTGAAAAAAATACCCAATACTTTTATTTTAGATATACATTGTGATTTTTAATTTAAAAGCATTAGTTGGATGTGAACATTGGTTGGATGAATGAATGGACAAAGAAGCAAATGAACTGAATTAAGTAGGAATTAGTTGAATGGGAAACATAAAGCCTATAAACATTTTCCAAATAGAGATCTGGAGAAGTTAATGATTTTCCAGGCAGGATTGTATTATATAATTTGAACTGTGAGAAAATCACCAATAAATACCACTATAAATTCCAAATGGGTCCCTTTGAAAGCAAATTCAACTTACTCCAATATTATTATTGAACAGAAAAATGTTTATAATAATCGCTTTTATATAGTATTAGTGTATATTTAATAGTAACTAAAACCCTCTATCTAAAAAAATCTCAAATACTATTAACAGAAAATCATTTAAGTTTATTCATCCCACTCCATTCTAAATTTTTGTTCTAATTTTATAATTCCACTTATTTTTCAAATAGAACTTTTGATAGAATTCAAAGGTAACAAAAAAAAAGGAAGATAAAGTAGATGTAGTAGATGACAGAATCAATGAATGAGAATTATCAACATTTCTAAGATCTTAAAAAAAATAAATAATTAAGGGAGGGAATAGTTTCTACAAAAGAAAATTTGAAAGATTTAAGAGGAGCTTATTGGTTCCTACAACTTTAGATGTTTGCTCAATTTAGTCAATTAAATGAGGCAGGGCAAACCCCTGAAAAAACATGGAGGATTTACTAAAATATAATTTGTGTTCTGTTGTAACTGACTGAACTGATTTCTAATAATGTGGGAAAGGGGTAACAGCCAGAAGGTAAACCCAAAGTAGGCAAAGCTGCTACCAGGATTTTCAACTTTGTAGCTAGATCTCAGGAAGGATGGCTACAGATGAAAGATGTCAGTGGTTTTCATTCATTTTGGATAACCAAAGCCCTGAGACAAATTTGCCAACTAATTCTAAGCCAACAGCAAATTTTCTGGATTTCCTAAACTAGGAAGATTTCTCACTTTCCATATAAGTTAAGTTTTTTACTATCATTACAACATTGTGATGAAGAATGTTAAGGCTGAATTAAACAAAATGTCAGGATCTGAAATCTAGGTATTTCAGAAATATGGGCCTGAATAAAATGAAACACATTAAGTATTTATGGAGAATCTCTTGAGTCTACTGCCTATGGGTAATAAAATAATGCCTTCATGCTCAGAGAACACACTATGAAACCATATATTATTAGATGGAAATATAGAATTATATAAAAAATAAAACTCAAAGAATGGCAAAATGTTCTTTCTTTACTTTCCTTTTAAAAAATGTTCAATCTAATTTATGTTCTTTGAATGGACAAGAAATAAATCACATAGCGTTTTGAAGTTAAGTCACCAAAATTTTATCTAATTTCTTCAGTGGAGGTCAATGGAACCTGATAGAGTAATATTGTTATAAACAGAAAAAGAGATTGATATGCAAACATATTATAGAAGTGGTTAGTAGTCAGCTCCAGCTGCCATAACAAAACACCTTACATTGGATAACTTAAATGATAGAAATATCTTTTCTCACAGTTCTGGAATCTAGAAGTCTGAGATCACAGTACCATCATGTTTGGGTTCTGGTGAAAACTGTCTTCCTGGCTCACAGCCAGGAACTGTCTCACTTTATCTTCAAATGGTGGAGAGAAAGAACATGAGAGCTTGCTAGCTCTCTGTTGTCTCTTTTTATAAGGGCACTTACTCCATCATAAACTCATAAATCTCATGACTTCATCTAAACTTAATTATCTCCCAAAAGGTCCCATATTCAATACCATCCTACTGGAGTTAGGACCTCAACATATGAATTCTGGTGGCACACAATTCAGTGCATTGTGTGGAGACAGAATTTGTGAAGATAGACAAAGTAAGAACCCAATGTTGGAATTCAAAAAACCCAGAGCAACAAATCACAATGATACAATAACTGGATATATTAAAAACACTGGCTGTGAACAATTTTAAATTGGTAGGTTCTGGATTCCTTCTTACCATGATAGCCATCTCTCAGGGGAAAAAGAGGAGAAAAAAGAAGAGATCCAAGACTAAGAATCAAACAGACATGGTGTGAAGAATCCAAGCAATTAAATGTTAGTACATATTTGACTGAAGAGGCATGGAATTATCCCTGTCCCTGCACGAATGACCTGGTACAGAACTATTTATTATAGACTCAAGTGGGATAGGCTCTTGGTGCTCCAAGCCTCTGAGTGCCTAAAGGAAATAACGGGCTTGCCCCTATTTGAGGCAAAGCCTCTCTTTGCCTCTCTATTCTGTGTTTTGTGATGTGTGTGTGTGTGTGTGTGTGTGTGTGTGTGTGTGTGTATTTTAATTTCTTAAACTTGGTCTTGATCTCCCTTTGATTTATTAATATATTTTTTTTCCTCTTCCTGGCTGAAGTTCTTTTCATTCTCAATGAGTAGTTTGATTTTCTTTTAAAGGACAAGTGAACATGGGATAATTTTACTTGTAAAAGTACAAAGCTGAATGAAGTTTGAGCTGGCAGGCATCAACTATAGGAGGATTGTGCTCTGAGTTTAACCATATCCCTCACAAGAGAACTTTAAGAATGTTAAGAATAAAAAGATAAAGGTTAGTTAACAGGTTAATTGCATTGCACATGTTAGTGATTAGATTAGTCAGCAACTAATCTCTAGAAGGACTAAGTTATAATGACCCTCATAAGGCTGATTCAGTTGCATTTATATGTGCAAGAATCCATTCCCTTCATTAAAAGGGACCTGCATACAATCTTTGAAGTGTCCATGCTAATGGCAGAGATTTGGAAAAAAGCCTTAAGAAATCTCAAAATTTAGAATGAGAAGGAGTTTAGTTAGGGATATAACACACATTGAAAAGTTCAGTCTCTAGGTAAACAGGTCATCTCAGGAAAGGCCTGCATAATAACAACAGTTGAAACAGTTGTTAAGGATTGTCAGATGACAAAGCTGAAGCTATGTTTTCTCAAAAATATTATCCCAGTAATGGCAGATTAGCTTGTGTTGACTACATTCTCCACAGATCAAAATTACAAGGGGCATCTGGGTAGCTCAGTTGGTTAAGTGTCTGACTTTTGATTTGGGGTCAGGTCATCATCTCAGGGTCCTGAGACTGAGGCCCTGTGTTGGGCTCCATGCTGGCATGGAATCTACTTAAAATTTTCTCTCTCCCTCTCCCTCTGCCCCTTCTTCCCATACATGCAAGCACTCTTCTCTCTTAAAAAAAAAAAAAAAAAAAAAAGAAAAGAAAAGAAAAAAGATCTGGGCAAAATATTATGAAAAAAATGTTTGACTATACTAGAGTAATGGAAACCAGATGGACACCAGAGAAAATTACCAATTAAAGGAAAGAACTCTACTGATAAAGACCATTTGTTGACATGATTTACCACCTGAAGACATTTCCCCAATCTGCACCGAACAACAGCTAGAGGTGTCAGAAACTAGAAGTCAAGGGTCTAAGAATGTCTGAAAAATGAGTGGGAAGGAGGATTCTTGCAAAGAAGGGAATAAATAACAGTTTAGGAAGCCCCCATGTCTGCACAGGTTTATAAACATGGAAAGAAGAAAGAAACGAGATTATAAATGTGAAGATAAGAAAAAATAAGGATAAATTAGACAAATAGAAGAACCCAATGTTGAAACTCAAAAGCCTATGGAAATAAAACCAGAATGATGCAATGTCCAGGTGTGTTGGGAGCACAAGCTCAAATCCTTACTGAACCCTGGGCTATATATATGTGGAGTAACCTTCAAAGATCTTAACAGAAAGCAATAGCTGGCTATTTAAAGAAGCTGAACAGAGAGTTAAGTTTCAACCCATTATAGGGCAGGCAGAATTCAGAGTTTGAATTCTACAAAAAATATAAAAGCTTCAGGATCATACCTCAAGGACAACCTAAAGGGCTCACCCTCAGACTAAAAGACAAAACTGAAACAATGTATGCAGTAAAGCCTCTGTAAGTTCAAGTTAATTGTCCAGGAATTTTTTTTTTTAAGATTTTATTTATTTACGTGCAGAGAGAGGGAGAAAGCACAAGCAGGCACAGCAGGAGAGGGAGAAGCAGGCTCCCCACTGAGCAGGGAGCCCAATGCAGGGCTTGATCCCAAGATCTTGGGATCACAACCTGAGCTGAAGGCACATGCTTAACAGACTGAGCCACCCAGGTGTGCTGATAACCCAGGATTTTTAACAGCATTTTTGAAAAAAATCTCACAATATTCTTAATAGAAGGATAATAAAGTCCTGAATTCCTACAACATATTATTCTTGATTTATGTTTAGAATTATTAAAAAAAAATGCAAAGAAACATAAGAATGTGATCCAAAGTCAAGAGAAAAAGATCAATAGAAACCGGCCCCCACTGGCACCTTGGTGGCTCAGTCAGTTAAGCATCTGCCTTCAGCTCAGGTCGTGATCCTGGAGTCCGAGAATCCAGTCCCGCATTGGGTTCCCTGCTTGCTGGGGAGTCTGCTTCTCCCACTGACCCTCCCCCTTCTCCTGATATCTCTCTCTCATTCTCTCTCTCAAATAAATAAATAAAATCTTAAAAAAAAAAAAGGCCCCAAAATTACCCAGAATTTGTTGGAATTAGCAAGTAAAGTTTTAGAGAAGTTATTATATCTGAAATTTAAAGGAAAAGATGGTAAAATGAAGGAAAAAAGAAAAATCCAGCAGAAAAAAAGGAAACCCTATGAAATAACCAAATAGAAATTCTAAAACTAACATACACACACACACACACACACACACACACACACAGTATGTGAAATAAATTTTTTTTTACTGAACTGGCTTAACAGAATGCTGCACACAGGCAAAATAAATAAATAAATAAAATAAAATAAATTCACTGAACTAGAAAACAGATAAATAGACTTTATCCACTATAAATATGGGAGAAACCAAAAAGTTGAAAAAACAAAATGAACAAAACCTTAGTGAGCCTTGAGATAATCCAACACAGCCAAACACATGTGTAATTAGTCTTAGAAATAAAGGGGAGAATGGTCTAGAAAAACATATTTGAAGATATATTAGCTAAGTATTTTCCAATTTAAGGAAAATGCTTTCACTTACAGATCCAGGATGCAACAAACTCTAAGCAGGAAGAATATAAAGGAAATATAAAGAATATAAAGGAAAAAAAGAATATAAAAGAAAAAAAAATAAAGGAAAAAAGAATATAAAGGAAACCAGACCTAGGCACATCATAGCTGAAGTGTGAAAACCAAAGATAAAAAGGGAATCTTGAAAGCAGCTAGAGAAAAATAGCATGTTACATACAAATGAATATTTATTTGAAAAAAAAAAACAAAATCCTGACCTCTCTTCAGAAACAGTGGCAGCCAGAGTACAATGCATCAGCATCTTTAACTGCTGAAAAGATAAACTTTTAACAAAAATTACACATTCAGGAAAAAATATATTTATATGAAGTCAAAAAAATAAAAAATAAACACGCAAAAACAGCAACAACAACCAAAATAAAAAACTACCAGACAAGTAAAAACTAAGACAGTTGGTTGGCTGCAGAAGTGCACTCAATAAAAGCTAAGGCAGACATTTTTCAGGCTGAAAGCAACAAGGATGGAACAGAAAGAGAAATGGTAAATAGGTGGATAAAGATTTTCCCCCTAGTTGCTGCAAATGATAACTGAATATTTAATGCAAAAATGTTCACAACATATTATGGGACATTTAATATAAGTAGCTATTAAGTAGTTGACAAAAATATGACAAAGGATGGGAGCAGGTTAAATGAATTTATAATTTTGCAAGTCTCTCACATTTTATGTGAAGTTGTACAATGCTATCTCTAAATGGAATATGATATGCATATGGATATTTCCAGAAAAAAGTCATGGAAACACATAAAAAAATTATAGGCAAAAGCCATGAAAACAGTTTAGCCAAATGCCAACCATCTAAAAATATATTTCGTTAACCCAAGAGAAGGTGTAAAAAGAGGGAAATGGAATTTAAAAGAAAACAAAAAAAACAAAACAAAACAAAAACATGGCCTAGACTCATAAAAGAATGGTAGAATAAACCTTATCAGTGATTATACTACATGTAACTGTCTTAACACTCAAATGAACTGAGTAAAAAATAAAGATACAATTATATGCTATCCATAAGGTCTGCATTTTAAATCTAAAGACACAGTAAGAAAAGGAAAAAGGTAAGTCAGGCAAACCATAAGCATATAAAAGCTGGCAGGCTATATTAATATCTAACAAGTTCTCAAACAGAAAAATGTAAATTAAAACCAAAATGAGATATAAATACACACTATACAGAAAAGCTAAAATTGTAAAGACTGGCAACATCAAAAGTTGAGAAGCTGTGGAGCAACTGGAACACTTATGCATTGCTTGTTGGAATGAAAAATGGAATAATGACTTTGGATAATAGTTTCAGAGGGTTTTTTTTTTTTTTTAATAAAGTTAAACATAAAGCTACCTTATGGCCTAGCAATTCCACTCTTTAGTATTTACCCAAAATAAATGAACAATTGTCTACAAAAAGACATGTAAAGAACATTCATGGGATTCCTGGGTGGCTCAGTCAGTTAGGTATCTGACTCTTGATTTCAGCTTGGGTCATAGTCTCATGAGTTGTGTGATCGAGCCCCATATGAGGCTCCACACTCAGACTGGGGGTGGTAGGATCTGCTTGAGAGATTCTCTCCCTTTGCTCCTCCCCACAGTCATGCTCACTCATTTTCTCTCTCTCTCTCTCTCTCTCTCTCTCAAAATAAATAAATAAATAAATCTCTTAAAAAAGGACATTTATAATGGCTTTTTTTCACAATAACCAGTATATGGAAACAACATAAAATTCCATCAGCTACATAATGGCCTAACAAATTGCGGTCTACTTAGAAGATGGACTACAACTCAGCACTGAAAACAAGTTACTAATAAACAATATAAATGAATCTCAAAAGTATACTTTAAAAAATGTTAAGCAAAATAAGACACAATACATAATGCATTATCACTTTTATAAAAGCTTGAAGAACAAACAAAATAAATCTGTTCTGCTAAAAATGAGGACATGATTTGTCTTTGGGGTGGGAAAAGGTCAGAAAAGGACACAAAGAAGTTTTTTCCATTGATAGAGGTTGAGTACTTTATCTTCATGGGGGTAGTGGTTCTCTATCTTGATAGGAGAAACTGTTCTTATGTGTGTATATATTTATCAAAACTCAAATAATGCTACTTTCACAATTTGAGAATTTCACTGAGTTATTTTTTTTTTCAATGAGAAAAATCACATTTCCAAATAATAATAGAACAGGAATTTTAAAGCTCATCTAGGGGCACCTGGGTGGCTCAGTGGGTTAAGCCTCTGCCTTTGGCTCAGGTCATGATCTCAGGGTCCTGGGATCAAGCCCAACATTGGGCTCTCTTCTCACCGGGGAGCATGTTTCCCCTCTCCGTCTGCCTGCCTCTCTGCCTACTTGTAATCTCTGTCAAATAAATAAATAAAATCTTTTAAAAAAATTTTTTTTAATTTCAAATATTTTTTAAAAATAATAAATCTCAGCTAAATACAAGTCTCATGTTTTTTTCACTATTCCACACTACACTCATTAACATTAAACTGTGTCAGGGATTTTAGACTATGATTTCGGTTAGTATTTTTGGCTTATGAAAAATTATCCTATTTTTGTTTTTCTAATAGCAACATCTTCCTTTTGTACAGTTTTTTTTCTGTGGGAGAAAAAGAAAAGTGATTCCCTTGGGAGGCTGCATCAAGCTCTTTAAAACTGCAGGGGTGTCAATAAACAAAGTTTCAGCAAGTGTCTGAACTTAAATCCCAGAGTGACATTCCCTTATCACCCAGTACAAAGTCCATGAAATACCATGTTGTTTCCTAAGCTGATATAGTTCAGTAGTCATCTAAAGGAAATAATAGTTATACAAAACATAAAAGTTGATGAACCCAGTATGTCATAAAATTTTAGGTTTTTAACTCTGTCCCATTTTTCTATTGCATTTTTATATCTACATTGAAGATTTAAGTGAGTCAGTGCCTATGGCTCTCTGTGGAAAAAGTAAAGATTTTTTTCTTCTTTTACAATTAAATCTGTGAATTTAATTTAAATCTGTGAAAGGCCCAACGTCTTTCTCCATTCCTTGTTCATGCATGCATGCATTAATTCATTCATTCTAACAATCATAACAATTACTAAACTATTACTATAAAAGAATATTAGGTCTGAAACAAGTTCAGGGGCAAATAATGTATAAGTCCTGGCCTTAAGAAACTCATAGTCTCATAGAAATGAAGCATAATTAAAGGATAATGCTAAAACTGCATAATGAGTACTGGAATAAAGAAAGGCCCATGAGCACCAGAGAGCATATTTCACAGCTATTTAAATATACCTGTGTCTGTGTACTGTGTCTCAATGGGAGAAAGACGGCGATGTTCATCTAACATGTATGCACAGCAAATGTCATTTCTTCCTTAAATGGAAAAATGCATCATACACATAGCCCATACCTAAGGAGCCCAGATTGTGACATCTTACAGTACTAAAAAATTAAGCCCAATGAAGTTGTTGTCCATCTTAGATGTCTTTGTGTGTTTTGTTTTGTTTTTTAATGGCACCAAAAATATTTCCTAAAGCTTTCTCCACTAGAGCTATAATTGTAGTCTTACTGAAGAATAAAACTAAAAATTAAGAATATGTATTTTTACCTTGAAGCTCTTTTTTAGCTGATGTTTTCCTTGCTATTTAGTCAACTACATAAAGATGTGGGACACATAATATCTGAAATTAATTCACAGATGAGGAAATAAATGTCATATCTGATTCTAAATTTTAGGGTTGGGCATTTCTTAATGACATCATCTTCATTTTTTTGATAGCTCAAAATGACCTTAGAAACCACTAGTTGAACCAAGGAATTGTGTTATATAATATAAATGGTGAATTAAATTTCCAAGGTAGTCCAATGCATCCTTCAGGATCACAAATGTAGCTTTTATTATTGTTATTTTAACATAAAAAAGACCCAACAAATATACTAGATCGATTTGAAATTGTTACTTCATTGATCAAGCTATTCAAAGTGCCATGGATTCCATTTCCTGGCATACCATTTCAACATTCATGACACACAAAGTTGAATCACTAGAAGACAGAAACATCTGTTACTGGGGAAATAAGGGAACTCTATAAAGGATTTAAAAATTATTCTGGGTAATCAGCTTCAATTTTGGAAATTAACAGCTGCTTTGAAAACACAAAATCTATACGCTTCAGGCTTTATTTTGCTTTTGTTCCTTTGCCATTTTAATGTTTGTCATCAGGATATAACAGCTGAGAATATGCAATATATTGGGTTTTCATCAGTTACTCATCTCCTCAAAGAGATTCAAAGGCTCCTATTGATTTCTATAAGTCATAAGCATGATAAATTCAAACAGTGTTGGGTAATAATTACAAGAGAAAAAGTTTCCATACAAAGGGGGAGGTCGCAAATGTTATATGAGTCAGAAGAGTCAAGGGTTTTGAAGTGTGTGACCAGACCATGGAACTTGTCAGTTGGGAAGTTCTGAAGACTTCTCACAGAACTCATCAAGAGTATAGTGTCAAGAGTATAGAGACAAAGCTCTAGCAGCATGTTGAAGGAAAGGAAGCAAAGGAGAGGAGTCTATCTATAACTCTTAAGTGAATGGAGGATTCTTTATTCCTTTAATTATTTTACTGATGCTAATACTTTTATATTTCATACCACTCTACTGCAGTTCTTTGTAGATGAGTTCAGTGCTATATCAATGTTTCACTGAGTAGAGGATCCTTCTTCACTACTCCATAGAAGAAAGAAATATTTTAATGACTAGTTATAGTTCTCCATATAATACTCCTTTCAGGCCAAAGTTGTAAGAACAGTGAATTTGATTGAAAAAAGAGACTAGCATCAAAAGTTCATATTTTTTTCACTAAGATAGATTGTTATTATATTGAAAAACACAGCTGTAACCACTTCCTGGTTGTTTCACATCATTTTAGGCATGCCTATGTGTAGGTAAAATGTTCACCTTGATTATTGATGTAAGTGGTGAGGGAGGATAAAGTTTCCGACAATGTCTAGGGTAGATGTATCTACCATTCTCCATCTTATTTACCTGTCACAGGGTAAGTGATCAAACTGGCTTTGTTCTGCATGCATGAGTGGCTTCAGTGTAAAGGAAAAGTTTTGGGAACATGAAATCAGGCCTCAGATTCTTGCCATATGCTCATTTGTTCCACATTTAGGACTTTCATGTTTCTTATTCATCACTTATAATTTAGATGGAAGGATACAAGGTAGCATAACTCCACTATTAATATACACTTGTCTTTGCCTTTATTTCCTGACTAAATGTTTATTTTGAGAGAGGGAATCTGTAGTATGTATGCATATATGTATGTATGTGTGTATATATCTTTGTCCCTGTTTCCTAGCAAGGGTCTTAGGGGTCTTAGAACGTTTTAGCATTTCCTGAAAGGTAGCAGTGTCTTTGGTATGCTAATGAGAGAACTCAAGGTAGGCCCCTGGATGGCTTCAGAATAAAGGTTTGTCTACAAAAAGATTAACCATATGATTAGGACATTGGAACTCTGGACAATCTCAACCTCATGGGAGGACAATGGGGGTTAAAGATTAAGCTCAATCCTGTGGCCAATGATTTAATCAATTATGCCTAGGGAATGAAACCCCAAAATAATTTCTGGATATCAAGGCTCGGTGGAACTTCCTGGTTGGTGAACATGCTGATGTGCCTGGAGGATGATACACCGTGACTCCACGGAAAAGAGCATGGAAGTTTTGTACTCCCTTCCTGACTTTACCCTATGTGTTGCCTTTATAATAAAACTGTAATCTTAAGGGGGGAGGGGTCAAGATGGCAGAGAAGTAGCAGGCTGAGACTGCTTCAGGTAGTGGGAGATCAGCTAGATAGCTTGTCTGAAGATTGCAAACACCTACAAATCCAACAGGAGATCGAGGAGAAGAAGAACAGCAATTCTAGAAACAGAAAAATCAACCACTTTCTGAAAGGTAGGACTGGTGGAGAAGTGAATCCAAAGCGACGGGAAGATAGACCACGGGGGGAGGGGCCGGCTCCCGGCAAGCGGCGGAGCAACGGAGCACAAAATCAGGACTTTTAAAAGTCTGTTCCACTGAGGGACATCGCTCCAGAGGCTTAACCGGGGTGAAGCCCACACAGGGTCAGCGTGGCCTCAGGTCCCGCAGGGTCACAGAAGGATCGGGTGGCTGAGAGTCGCAGAGCTTGCAGGTATTAGAACGGGGAAGCCGGCTACAGAGGCAGAGCCGAGGAGTGAGCTCTCAGCTCAGGGTTACCTTGAACCGGTTGCAGGCTCGGTAGGCTTGGAGCGCGGGAGGAGGCCAGGGTGACGGGAGTAATTGGGCGCTGTTCTCTGGGGGCGCACTGAGGAGTGGGGCCCCGGGCTCTCACCTCCTCCGGGCCCGAGACTGGGAGGCCGCCATCTTCATTCCCGCCCTCCAGAACTCTACAGAAATCACTCAGGGAACAAAAGCTCCCGAAAGCAACCTGAGCGGATTACTCAGACCGCCCCGGGTAAGGGCGGTGCAACTCCCCCTGGGGCAAAGACACTTGAGAATCACTACAACAGGCCCCTCCCCCAGAAGATCAACAAGAAATCCAGCCAGGACCAAGTTCACCTACCAAGGAGTGCAGTTTCAATACCAAGGAGAGCAGCGGAATTCCAGAGGAGGAGAAAGATAAGCACAGAACTCATGGCTTTCTCCCCATGATTCTTTAGCCTTGCAGTTAATTTAATTTTTTTTTTCAATTTTTTTTTCTCTTCTTCTGCCAATTTTTTTTTAACTTTTACCCTTTTCTTTTTAATGTTTTTAAACTAGTTTATCTAGTATATATATATATTTTTTCTTTTTTATACTTTTTCTTTATTCATTTTCTTTTTTTAATTGTTTCTTCTTCTTTTTTTTTCCTTTCTGAAGCTCTTTTTATCCCCTTTCTCCCCCCTCACGATTTGGGATCTCTTCTAATTTGGTTAAAGCATATTTTCCTGGGGTTGTTGCCACCCTTTTAGTATTTTACTTGCTCCTTCATCTACTCTTATCTGGACAAAATGACAAGGCAGAAAAATTCACCACAAAAAAAACAAGAGGCAGTACCAAAGGCTAGGGACCTAATCAATACAGACATTGGTAATATGTCAGATCTAGAGTTCAGAATGACGATTCTCAAGGTTCTAGCTGGGCTCGAAAAAGGCATGAAAGATATTAGAGAAACCCTCTTGGGAGATATAAAAGCCCTTCCTAGAGAAATAAAAGAACTAAAATCTAACCAAGTTGAAATCAAAAAAGCTACTAATAAGGTGCAATCAAAAATGGAGGCTCTCACTGCTAGGATAAATGAGCAGAAGAAAGAATTAGTGATATAGAAGACCAAATGACAGAGAATAAAGAAGCTGAGCAAAAGAGGGACAAACAGCTACTGGACCATGAGGGGAGAATTCGAGAGATAAGTGACACCATAAGACGAAACAACATTAGAATAATTGGGATTCCAGAAGAAGAAGAAAGAGAGAGGGGAGCAGAAGGTATACTGGAGAGAATTATTGGAGAGAATTTCCCCAATATGGCAAAGGGAACAAGCATCAAAATCCAGGAGGTTCAGAGACCCCCCCCTCAAAATCAATAAGAATAGGTCCACACCCCATCACCTAATAGTAAAATTTACAAGTCTTAGTGGCAAAGAGAAAATCCTGAAAGCAGCCCGGGAAAAGAAGTCTGTAACATACAATGGTAAAAATATTAGATTGGCAGCAGACTTATCCACAGAGACCTGGCAGGCCAGAAAGACTGGCATGATATATTCAGAGCACTAAACAAGAAAAACATGCAGCCAAGAATACTATATCCAGCTAGGCTATCATTGAAAATAGAGGAGAGAATAAAAGCTTCCAGGACAAACAAAAACTGAAAGAATTTGCAAACACCAAACCAGCTCTACAGGAAATATTGAAAGGGGTCCTCTAAGCAAAGAGAGACCCTAAAAGTAGTAGATCAGAAAGGAACAGGGACAATATACAGTAACAGTCACCTTACAGGCAATACAATGGCACTAAATTCATATCTCTCAATACTTACCCTGAATGTTAATGGGCTAAATGCCCCAATCGAAAGACACAGGGTATTCAGAATGGATAAAAAAACAAAACCCATCTATATGTTGCCTATAAGAAACTCATTTTAAACCCGAAGACACCTCCAGATTTAAAGTGAGGGGGTGGAAAACAATTTACCATGCTAATGGACATCAGAAGAAAGCAGGGGTGGCAATCCTTATATCAGATCAAATAGATTTTAAGCCAAAGACTATAATAAGAGATGAGGAAGGACACTATATCATACTCAAAGGATCTGTCCAACAAGAAGATCTAACAGTTTTAAATATCTATGCCCCTAATGTGGGAGCAGCCAACTATATAAACCAATTAATAACAAAATCAAAGAAACACATCAACAATCATACAATAATAGTAGGGGACTTTAACACTCCCCTCACTGAAATGGACAGATCATCCAAGCAAAAGATCAACAAGGAAATAAAGGCCTTAAATGACACACTGGACCAGATGGACATCACAGATATATTCAGAACATTTCATCCCAAAGCAACAGAATACACATTCTTCTCTAGTGCACATGGAACATTCTCCAGAATAGATCACATCCTCGGTCCTAAATCAGGTCTCAACCGGTATCAAAAGATTGGGATCATTCCCTGCATATTTTCAGACTACAATGCTCTGAAGCTAGAACTCAACCACAAAAGGAAATTTGGAAAGAATCCAAATACATGGAGACTAAACAGCATCCTTCTAAAGAATGAATGGGTCAATCAGGAAATTAAAGAAGATTTGAAAAAATTCATGGAAACAAATGATAATGAAAACACAATGGTTCAAAATCTGTGGGACACAACAAAGGCAGTCCTGAGAGGAAAATATATAGCGGTACAAGCCTTTCTCAAGAAACAAGAAAGGTCTCAGGTACACAACCTAACCCTACACCTAAAGGAGCTAGAGAAAGAACAAGAAAGAAACCCTAAATCCAGCAGGAGAAGAGAAATCATAAAGATCAGAGCAGAAATCAATGAAATAGAAACCAAAAAAACAATAGAACAAATCAACGAAACTAGGAGCTTGTTCTTTGAAAGAATTAATAAGATTAATAAACTCCTGGCCAGACTTATCCAAAAGAAAAGAGAAAGGACCCAAATAAATAAAATCATGAATGAAAGAGGAGAGATCACAACGAACACCAAAGAAATACAGACAATTATAACAACATACTATGAGCAACTCTACACCTACAAATTTGACAATCTGGAAGAAATGGATGCATTCCTAGAGACATATAAGCTACCACAACTGAACCAGGAAGAAATCGAAAGCCTGAACAGACCCATAACCAGTAAGGAGATTGAAACAGTCATCAAAAATCTCCAAACAAACAAAAGCCCAGGGCCAGATGGCTTTCTGGGGGAATTCTATCAAACATTTAAAGAAGAACTAATTCCTATTCTCCTGAATCTGTTCCAAAAAATAGAAATGGAAGGAAAACTTCCAAACTTGATCCCAAACCTTGATCCCCAAACCAGACAAGGATCCCATCAAAAAAGAGAACTACAGACCAATATCCTTGATGAACACAGATGTAAAAATTCTCACTAAAATACTAGCCAATCGGATTCAACAGTACATTAAAAAGATTATTCACCATGACCAAATGGGATTTATTCCAGGGCTGCACGGTTGGTTCAACATCTGCAAATCAATCAATGTGATACAACACATTAATAAAAGAAAGAACAAGAACCATATGATACTCTCCATAGATGCTGAAAAAGCATTTGACAAAGTACAGCATCCCTTCCTGATCAAAACTCTTCAAAGTTCAGGGATAGAGGGCACATACCTCAATATTATCAAAGCCATCTATGAAAAACCTACCGCAAATGTCATTCTCAATGGAGAAAAACTGAAAGCTTTTCCACTAAGGTCAGGAACACGGCAGGGATGTCCATTATCACCACTGCTATTCAACATAGTACTAGAAGTCCTAGCCTCAGTAATCAGACAACAAAAGGAAATTAAAGGCATCCAAATCAGCAAAGAAGAAGTCAAACTATCACTCTTTACAGATGATATGATACTATATGTGGAAAACCCAAAAGACTTCACTCCAAAACCTCTAGAACTTGTACAGGAATTCAGTAAAGTGTCAGGATATAAAATCAATGCACAGAAATCAGTTGCATTGCTCTACACCAACAACAAGACAGAAGAAAGAGAAATGAAGGAGTCAATCCCATTTACAATTGCACCCAAAACTATAAGATACCTAGGAATAAACCTAACCAAAGAGGCTAATAATCTATACACAGAAAACTATAAAGTATTCATGAAAGAAACTGAGGAAGACACAAAGAAATGGAAAAATGTTCCATGCTCCTGGATTGGAAGAATAAATATTGTGAAAATGTCTATGCTACCTAAAGCAATCTACACATTTAATGCAATTCCTATCAAAGTACCATCCATTTTTTTCAAAGAAATGGAATAAATTATCCTAAAATTTATATGGAACCAGAAAAGACCTCAAATAGCCAAAGGAATATTGAAAAAGAAAGCCAAAGTTGGTGGCATCACAATTCCGGACTTCAAGCTCTATTACAAAGCTGTCATCATCAAGACAGCATGGTACTGGCACAAAAACAGACACATAGATCAACGGAACAGAAGAGAGAGCCCAGAAATAGACCCTCAACTCTATGGTCAACTAATCTTCGACAAAGCAGGAAAGAATGTCCAATGGAAAAAAGACAGCCTCTTCAAAAAATGGTGTTGGGAAAATTGGACGGCCACATACAGAAAAATGAAATTGGATCATTTCCTTACACCACACACGAAAATAGACTCAAAATGGATGAAGGACCTCAATGTGAGAAAGGAATCCATCAAAATCCTTGAGGAGAACACAGGCAGCAACCTCTTCGACCTCAGCCACAGTAACATCTTCCTAGGAATATCGCCAAAGGCAAGGGAAGCAAGGGCAAAAATGAACTATTGGGATTTTATCAAGATCAAAAGCTTTTGCACAGCAAAGGAAACAGTTACCAAAACCAAAAGACAACTGACAGAATGGGAGAAGATATTTGCAAACAACATATCAGATAAAGGGCTAGTGTCCAAAATCTATAATGAACTTAGCAAACTCAACACCCAAACAACAAATAATCCAATCAAGAAATGGGCAGAAGACATGAACAGACATTTCTGCAAAGAAGACATCCAGGTGGCCAACAGACACATGAAAAAGTGCTCCATATCACTCGGCATCAGGGAAATACAAATCAAAACCACAATGAGATATCACCTCACACCAGTCAGAATGGCTAAAATGAACAAGTCAGGAAATGACAGATGCTGGCAAGGATGCAGAGAAAGCGGAACCCTCCTATGCTGTTGGTGGGAATGCCAGCTGGTGCAACCACTCTGGAAAACAGCATGGAGGTTCCTCAAAATGTTGAAAATAGAACTACCCTATGACCCAGCAATTGCACTGCTGGGTATTTACCCTAAAGATACAAACGTAGTGATCCGAAGGGGCACGTGCACCCGAATGTTTATAGCAGCAATGTCTACAATAGCCAAACTATGGAAAGAACCTAGATGTCCATCAACAGACGAATGGATAAAGAAGATGTGGTATATATACACAATGGAATACTATGCAGCCATCAAAAGAAATGAAATCTTGCCATTTGCGACGACGTGGATAGAACTAGAGGGTATCATGCTTAGCGAAATAAGTCAATCAGAGAAAGACAACTATCATATGATCTCCCTGATATGAGGAAGAGGAGATGCAACATGGGGGGTTAAGGGAGTAGGAGAAGAGTAAATGAAACAAGATGGGATTGGGAGGGAGACAAACCATAAGTGACTCTTAATCTCACAAAACAAACTGAGGGTTGATGGGGGAAGGGAGTTAGGAGGGGGGTGGGGTTATGGACATTGGGGAGGGTATGTGCTATGGTGAGTGCTGTGAAGTGTGTAAACCTGGCGATTCACAGACCTGTACCCCTGGGGATAAAAATATATGTTTATAAAAAATAAAATTAAAAAAAAAAGAAAGAAAAATAAATAAATAAATAAATAAATAGTTAAAAAACAAAACAAAACGGTAATCTTAAGTATAGCACTGTCTTGAGTTCTGTGAGTCATCCTAGCAAATTATTGAACCTGACGGAGTTACAGGAACCCTCAAATTTATAGCCAGTATGTAAGAAATGTGGGTGGCCTGGAGGCCCTCCAAGTGCTGCCAGTGTGTGAAGTAAGAGCAGTCTTGTGGAACACCAAGCCCTTAACTTATGGGGTTTGTCCTAACTCCAGGTGGTTGACATCATAATTGTATTGCTGTATGCCCTGTTGATGTTGGCCAGTGGGGAAAGTACAGAATAGAACCTTCAGGAGCCAGCTGGCTTGAAGGACCTTTTGGATAAGGAAGACCAGACTGTTTTTGCAGACTTGACAGAAGTTTATAGAGAAGATACTTGAAAGAGATCCCCCCAAAATAATTGATTCACACTATAAAGTCAATATATTATTTTCAAGATTCTTAGTTTTAAGCAATAGAAACAATATATATATATATGCATATAGACACAAGTACTTTATATGTATAAAGTATATATATATATATATATAGCAATATTTTTACTATATTACATATGTATATGTGTGTATAAATTGTGTATAACACATTCACACACTCTTACACATTTATACACACAACTCTATACACATATACAATATTCATATACACATGCAAACAGGTATATATTCATACATGCACACACATATATTCTCAAAGGGCACAGGACATTAAGTAGTTCCAAGAATTCCAAGAAAGCCAGAGAGCAGGAAATGAACATTTTGAAAATGAACAGTCAAAATCATGTCAAAATTATCTCATAGATAGAGCTCATGAGGAAGGCCATCAACAGCTGCAAACGTCGTACATCAGCGTCACCACCAGCATAGGACAGAGCTGTCCAACACTATGACCACACTGGCTTTGGAAACTGGTTGTTGCTGCCAAAAGTAAGTTCTCAGCACTGTATTTTTTATTTGTGAGCTTGAGATTCAAAGCCTAAGATTGGCTGAGTCTGACTGGCTAAGCCTTGAATTCTTATCATCAAACTTGCAAGGGTCTTCAACCAAATTGCAGGGAAGCACTTTTAGCTTCTTTATTGGAAGTTAGGCTTTGCCTTCAAACAAGATTCATGTGGTTTAGAATTTCCTATATATAATGAGTGTTTCTTTTTCAAGCAATCAAAAATTTACAAATCTGTATTTCAGTTATCAAGCAATTTTTTTAAGTGAAATAAAACATTTGGGAGTATATAGCTTCTGAATCCTGAGTCCTCTTGAAATCCAACCCCTTGTAAGTTCCTCGTTCTCCCACTTTATTTCACATACAACCAATATTTTATTACGGATGTTTTCAAACATGTAGCAAAGTATAAGAAATTTCACAGTGAATACCCATATGGCTACTACCTAGATTCTACTATTGGCATTTTATTATACCACTTATCACAGATCTCTCAGCCCAAAGTATTTTTTAAGATCTGTTTACTTATTTTAGAGAGAGAGAGGGAGGGAGCACAAGCATGAGGGGCAGAGGGAGATGGAGAAAGAACTTCAAGCAGACTCCAAGCCAAGTGCGAAGCCTGATGCAGGGCTAGATCCCACAACCCTGAGATCACAACCTGAGCTGAAACCAAATGCTAGACACTCAACTGACTCTGCCACTCAGGTGCCCCTCAGTCTGAAGTGTTTTTAATGCATTTCAAAGTAACCTATAAACATCAGTACACTTTTCTCTAAATATTTCAAAGTGCATATAATTAACTAGTGTTTATGTAAAATTCATGTTTATGTAAAAAATTACATGTTTATGTAAAATTCAAATACACTGGAAGATAAAAATCTTTTTTATTTATTCATTTATTTGAGAAGGAGAGCATGAGAGAGAAAGAAAGAGTATGAGATGGGAGAGGGTCAGAGGAAGAAGTAGACTCCCTGCTAAGCAGGGAGTCTGATGCAGGACTAGATCCTGGGGCTCCAGGATCATGACCTGAGCTGAAGGGAGTCACTTAACCAACTGAGCTACCCGGGTGCCCCTGGAAGACAGAAATCTTAAGTAACAATTGAGTTTTGACAAATGCATACACCTACATGATCCAAGAAATAGATAACCTTACAATCACACCAACATGCTGATTCTCTCTTCAAAGCCCCAAAAGCAACAGCTATTATGATTTTTTCCAGCATACATTCGTTTTGCATAATATAGAATTTTTTATAGAAGGGATTATACACTATTTATTATTTTCAGATAAATCTTTTTTCACAAGTATTTTGAATTTTTAGTAAGTCTCCTACTTTTCCTTGAGAAATTGAGCATCTTAAAGGATCAAAAGAGAAGTGAACAAATTTAACCATCAGCAAAAAGAAATATGGCAAAATGAACACAGAGGAGATAACTTCCTCTGAAACCAATATGCTGACCACATTTTTAATGACATTTTGCATTTTATCTCATCTCTGTATTCCATGAAGATGATACAGAATACATTCCAAATGAAATATGAGAAATGTCTATCTCCATATAAAATAGAAACATGGAGTTATTCTTCAGGCAACCAATGAAAAAGAATGTTGTTTTTGCATCTCCCAAAGTCCCAGGTTCCCCAGAATGTGTACACTCAATGTGAATGAGTTCTGGTGAAAGGAAGGCAGGAAGGAAGGAAGGAAGGAAGGAAGGAAGGAAGAAAGGAAGAAAGAAGGAAAGAGAAAATTCAAAGCAATGACAGACATTAAGCTTGAAAATTTCTTAAAGAAGGGGCATCAATTTGGTGATTAATTTCTCACTGAGGAATTCCTTAAAAAAGAAAATACAAAGTATCGAATTAATGAGTTTATAGAAAAAGTCAAGCCATTTAGTAATCTCAGAAAAAGAAGAGAATCTGAGGACTCATTATTTATATTCATCCAGCTGTTTGATAATTAAAGTTATTCAATTTTGAGAGGTTTAGGGACAATTAATTTATTTCTTCAAGTAATTTGAAGGTGAAAACTCCGTTTATTTTTAGCAAGTCTCTTCCTCATATTTACTAGGTTGGGCATGACTATAAAGCATTACTAAAGACCAAGAGATTCTACTACAGCAACCCAAAAATATAGAGGATGGCAAGAAACTAAAGCAAAAGGCATTGGCCCAGACTCACAGATTTTTAAAATATACATACCTTTGGTACCCACTGAAGTACCATTCTTCTATCTTATTCATCAAACATTAATAAATGTCCCTACATAATTATTGTAATGAACTTATTAGAGTTCCTTGATTAAATCAAGATTTAATAACTTTTTAACATTTATTCTATACTAGGCTATGTGTAAAGTGACTTACATGTATGAATTTTCTTCCCCAAATTAATAGTATATCTAATACATTTTATTACTACCATTTACAAATTATGGCATTGAGGCTGCACGAGTTTAAATTTTTTCCCCAATTTACATAGCAAGAAGTAGAAGAGCCAAAATATAAATTCTGTAGCCTACAGTTTTAAATATATTGCCTACAAAAGCTATTTAAAGTATTTCTATATGATAATTTAGTTTAGGCAAAAATATAGCCCAGATGGGAGTCCATCTGGTGCAAGGAACAGATAGGCAATGTATTTTAAGCCTAGTTCTGCCACTACCTATCTCTTTGGTTTTGATCAAGTTAATTCTTCATTTTCTATTGTAAACTAATAATGGTGTGGGAGATTTCCTGTCTCTTTGTGTTCTATGTCATCCTTTTTGAGGCAGAAGCCATTTCCTATGGGAAACAATATGCCATAATGTGGTATAAGCCTCGCATAAGTGAAATAGTTTGTATGATCATTTATGTAGGTAGAATGTAAAGAATGGAACAATATAATGTGCCACACTTATTCTTTGTTTCAAGGAATTGTGCTTTGCTTAGCCTACTTTGTGTACAGAGCCACCTCTACTGTCTGATGATAAATTAGTGATCTATTTATTGTTTGTCTCTTCCAGTGGAATGAAAGCTCTTTGAGGACAATAAATTTATTTATACTGTTTCCTGCTATATCTCTACCTCCTAGAATAGTGCCCATCAGACATTCAATAAATAAATACTGCAAGAAGAAAATGGCTAAAGGATTCAATGATGAAATATAGTTTTCTAACTCCTACATTTGGGCTAACAGCTCATTCTCTGGTTGTTAATTTCTAACCACACTCCTTTCAATGATACAGGATGGGTGACAACATCTACAGCAGTTCCTGGTACACAGTTGGTGCTAAATAGGTGTTCCTTGGAACATAACATAAAACTCTCTACCTGGTTCCATTATCTTTTCACATTTTAAAAAGCAAAAGCAATTACTTTATACAAAGAGTGTAAGAATTCCCTCTTTTCTCCCGATACACACACACACTCTCACCCCTATGCCATCAACCCAGTAATATTTACCTTCTCTGTCATTGTCTGTCCATATAACTTAGGAATATCAATTAACCAAACTCAGTTTTAGTTGCCTCACTGGAAAATTAAAAATATTTTAACTGCCTGAAGTCTCCAAGCAAAGGAGAGTGATTGCTAATCTTCTCTGTGTCACTCCCAAATCAGAGTTTAAAATTTCAGTAATTTCCTTTAAGTTTAATATTGACAGTAGGAGAGGGTCCACTTTTCTGACTAAGGCTAAATATTCTATTAGGGCTTTATCAACATGACAACCACTTTTCTTATAAATGTTAACAGTTCTTCTGACCTGGTTATAGTAGTCTTCAGAGTTTACAATGATACTTCAGGATCCCAAGGAATTTATGAACATATCGGATCCCTACATTCAAGGAATATTATTACAACTGAAAACAACACAAAGAACAATCAATAGGGCCCAATATTTAAATGTTCATAAAGTGTCAGTCAGCTTTAATCATTTAACATAAATCATCTTATCTAAACCTTCAATAAGCCATTTTACAAAAAAACAGAAGTACAAAATGATTATTACCTGACCAAAAGCATGAAACTAGGAAGCAGTGGATCACAGATTAAACTAAGAAATTACAACTGTAACTAAAATCTCTGCTGTTAACATTATAGATAGATCAATAAATGCATCTAAGTTAAGATCAAATAAGGAATTATTATCTATTAAGAATTCCTGTCCTAGAGGAGGAGCAAGATGGCAGAGTAGTAGGAGACCTTAATATCCTCAGGTCCCAAGAATTCAGCTACCTAGTTATCAAACCATTCTGAATAGCTACAAACTCAACAGGAGAGAGAAGAGCAAAGTAGCAATTCTAGGAACAGAAAATCAAACACTTTCCGGAAGGTAGGACATGCGGAGAAGTGAATCTGAGGCAACATTCACGAATATAGGGCCCGCTCCTGGCAAGTAAAAGAGCAGCCCAGCACAAAATCAGAACTTTAAGAAGTCTGCTCCACTGAGGGACATTGTGTCAGAGTCTAAGCGGGGGTTAGGAGCCCTTGCAGGGACAGTATGGTCTCAGGACTAGTAGGGTCACAAAAAGGCCAGGGGTGAGGTAGTGTAAGAGTGTGACCGAGCTCCCAGATATTGGAGGGGGGAAGCTGGCTAAAGAGACAGAGCCGAGGAGTGGGCTCTCAGCTCAAGGTTACCTTAAACTGTGATCTAAGGCACAGTTAGACCACTGCACTTCCAGCAGGGACTGCACAAGTGGCAGGCCCAGGGAGACTCACCATCCTCCTCCAGGAGGAGTGGCACAGGAGAGTGCTACTGGAATCTGCTCAGTTTAGAGATTTCAAACGGGGATGTGTGCCATAGATAGAAATGCTCGATCACAGTCTGGGTGAGATCAAAGTGCAGCCAGAGACCAGGGAGATGGGAGGGATTGCCTGCTTTTCTCTGAGGGTACATTGAGAAGTAGGGCCCTGAGCTCTTGACTCCTACGAGGCCAAGGCCGGGGATTGGGAGGCTGCCATTTTCATTCCATCCTCCAAAGCTCAATGGAAAGCATTCAGGAAACAAAAGCTCCCCCAGACCAAAACTGAGCAGATTAATTAGCCTGGCCTCTGGAAAGGGCAGTGCAATTCTGCCTCAGGCAAAGACATTTGAGAATCACTGCAACAGGCCCCTCCCTCAGAAGAATTAATACCTATTCTCCTGAAAATTCCAAAAAATAGAAATGGATGGAAAACTTGCAAATTCATTTTATAAGGCCAGGATTACCTTGATCCCAAAACCAAACAAAGACCCCCTAAAAAGGAGAATTACGGACCAATATCCTTGGTGAACATGGATGCAAAAATTCTCACCAAAATACTAGCCAATAGGATCCAACAGTACAATGAAAGGATTATTGTCCATGACCAAGTGGAATTTATTACTGGGCTGTAAGGTTGGTTCAACATCCACAAACCAATCAGTGTGATACAATACATTAATAAAAGAAAGAATAAGAACCATATGCTACTCTCAATAGATGCTGAAAAAGCATTTGACAAAGTACAGCATCCTTTCTTGATCAAAACTCTTCAAAGTGGGGCACCTGGGTGGCTCAGTGGGTTAAGCCTCTGCCGTCAGCTCAGGTCATGATCCCAGGGTCCTGGGATCGAGTCCCGCATTGGGCATTTCTGCTCAGCAGGGAGCCTGCTCCCTCCTCTCTCTCTGACTGCCTCTCTGCCTGCTTGTGATCTCTGTCTGTCAAATAAATAAATAAAATCTTTTAAAAAAAGAAACTCTTTAAAGTGTAGGGATAGAGGGTACATACCTCAATATCATCAAAGCGATCTATGAAAAACCCACAGTGAATATCATTCTCAATGGGGAAAAACTGAGAGCTTTTCCACTAAGGTCAGGAACACAGCATAGATGTCCACTATCACCACTGCTATTCAACATAGTACTAGAAGTCCTAGACTCAGCAATCAGACAACAAAAAGAAATTAAAGGCATCCAAATTGGCAAAGAAGAAGTCAAACTCTCACTCTTTGCAGATGATTGGATACTTTATGTGGAAAACCCCAAAAATTCCACTCTAAAACTGCTAGAACTCATACAGGAATTCAGTAAAGTGTCAGGATATAAAATCAATGCACAGAAACTAGTTGCATTTCTATATACCAACAGCAAGACAGAAGAAAGAGAAGTTAAGGAGTCGATCCCATTTACAATTGCATCGAAAACCTAGGAATAAAGATAAACCTAAGATACGTAGGAATAAACCTAACCAAAGAGGCAATCAATTTGTACTCAGAAAACTATAAAGTACTCATGAAAGAAATTGAGGAAGACACAAAGAAATGGAAATATATTCCATGCTCATAGACTGGAAGAACAAATATTGTGAAAATATCTATGCTACATAAAGCAATCTACATACTTAATGCAATCCACATAAAAATACCACCACCTTTTTTCAAAGAAATGGAACAAATCATCTTAAAATTAATATGGAACCAGAAAAGACCCCAAATAGCCAGAGGAATGTTGAAAAAGAAAACCAAAGTTGGTGTCATCACAATTCCAGACTTCAAGCTCTATTACAAAGCTGTCATCATCAAGACAATATGTGCTGGCACAAAAACAGACACACAGATCAATGGAACAGAATAGAGAGCCCAGAAATGGACCCTCAACTCTATGGTCAACCAATCTTTGACAAAGCAGGAAAGAATGTCTAATGGAAAAAAGTCTCCTCAACAAATGGTGTTTTGAAAATTGCACAGCCACATGCAGAAGAATGAAACTGGACCATTTCCTTATACCATACACAAAAATAGACTCCAAGTGGATGAAAGACCTCCATGTGAGACAAAAACCCATCAAAATCCTTGAGGACAACACAAGCAACAAACCTCTTCGATCTCACCTGCAGTAACTTCTTCCTAGAAATATCGCCAAAAGCAAGGGAAGCAAGAGCAAAAATGAACTACTGGACTTCAAGATCAAAAGGTTTTGCACAGCAAAGCAAACAGTCAACAAAACCAAAAGTCAGCTGACAGAATGGGAGAAGATATTTTCAAATGCCATATCAGATAAAGGACTAGTATCCACAATCTATAAAGAACTTTTCAGGCACCTGGGTGGCTCAGTCATTAAGCATCTGCCTTCAGCTCAGGTCATGATCTCTGCGTCCTGGGTTTGAGTCCCACATCGGGCTCCCTGCTCAGCGGGGAGCCTGCTTCTCCCTCTCCGACTCCCCCTGCTTGTGTTCCCTCTCTCGCTCTCTGTGAAATAAATAAATAAAAACCTTTAAAAAAAAAGAACTTATCAAACTCAACACCCAAAGAACAAATAATCCAATCAAGAAATGGGCAGAGGACATGAACAGACATTCCTGCAAAGAAGACATCCAAATGGCCAACAAACACATGAAAAAGTGCTCAACATCACTCGACATCAGGGAAATACAAATCAAAACCACAGTGAGATATCACTTCACACCAGTCAGAATGGCTAAAATTAACAAGTCAGGAAATGACAGATGTTGGTGAAGATGCAGAGAAAGGGGAACCCTCCTACACTGTTGGTGGAAAAGCAAGCTGGTGTAGCCACTCTGGAAAACAGAGAAATGAAAAAAACAAACAAACAAAAAATGAAACAAGATGGGATTAGGTGGGAGACAAACTGTAAGAGACTCTTAATCTCACGAAACAAACTGAGGGTTGCTGGGGGATGGGGGGTAGAGATAGGGTAGCTCGGTTATGGACATTGGGGAGGGTATGTGCTATGATGAGTGCTGTAAAATGTATAAGCCTGATGATTCACAGACCTGTACCCCTGGGGCAAATAATACATTATATGTTAATTTAAAAAAAGGGGGGGGGCGCCTGGGTGGCTCAGTGGGTTGGGCCTCTGCCTTGGCTCAGGTCATGATCTCAGGGTCCTGGGATCAAGCCCCACGTTGGGCTCTCTGCTCAGCAGGGAGCCTGCCCCCCACCGCCTCTCTGCCTACTTGTGATCTCTCTCTTTCTATCAAATAAATAAATAAAATCTTAACAACAACAACAACAACAAAAGAATTCCTGTCCTGAAGGTGTTCAATTAGCAATGGAAAAAGATGATTTAGGGGCTCATAACTAGATTCTAGTTTGATTATTAGATCTAGTTTGCTATAATACTGTATCATGATTCCTTTATTTTATGGCTTAAAAGCAGTTTTATTTTATTCAATATATTCTTCCACTTTACAAATAAGGAAATCGAAGGCCAGGTAACAAAGTGACACCATGTGACTGCTTTGAGTTAAATAATTGCAATACAGGTCAAGAAAGAGCTTTCCTACATTGCGTGAAGGCAAAAACTTCACTATAAAGTACAAAGCAGCAGAAAGTAGCTACCGTATTATTTCAGCTTCAAAAATTATTCTGAGTTTTTAAACTCAGTCTGCATCATCCTGTCAAAAATATTCATACTGACTTTAAATACCTGGCTTTAATTAAGTTATTTATATAGGCTTTACTCCAAACGTGTTTGTCGAAAAGGCAGAACATATCAAAAGCAAATAGTGAGATTTTGCTATTCATTATTGCATCTCCCCTCCTGCACATAAATGATTTAATGAGATAATGGGACTCTAGATGAGAGCACAAATCCAAAAGGGAACAGACGCTGCCAGAAAGGTCATTTTTTGATGCCTGTAGCAAAGGAAAATGTTCAAAATGGACTAGTGTAAACACACCAGGAGGCACAGCACAATGTGCTCTACAGCCATTTATAAGGTATTTTATGTGTAATGTCTGATGGAAATAATAAACATCTTATATCCAGAGGTGGAAATGATGTTGTGTGTTTCTGTACTTTGCTGTAGTATCTCTTTCTGTGGCTAGAGAAACCTAGAGGATGTTTATGTCCCAGGAGAGTGCCTTTAGTCCTCAGCAATTAACAAATGCCCTGGCTGTTTCATCACAGGTCCTTCTAGTAGGTCACTGCTGGACCCACACACAAATCCCTTTGATACCCATTAACCTGTAAAAGTTCTGTACCCTCTGCAGAGTTGGAGAATTTGCATCAACTAATTTGTACATCACACACATTCCAAAAGATGGTCCCAAATAGGAAACATACAAGGTCAGTATCTTGGGACAAATAAATAATCACAGTTACATTTAATATGCTAATCATTTTGAGTCAAATTCTTAATGTTCAGCTCAGCATGTCCTTACTATTCTATTTTTTAAACTCCATGTAATTTTCTTAAGTAATTGTTTGCAAAAGCTCTGTAACGGGATCTCATCACAATTTAACATTTTTTTTTTAGAAGCCAAACGCATTTTCTTAAGGACTTCAAAGACTCACTGCTGCCCTTGAGTTAGCTACTCATGTATAACAAAGAATCACTTTCTCAGTCTTAGAGGTTCCTCTCTCTCTTGTTTATCTTCAGTTTGGAACACTATCAACTCTCTGTGGCCATACTAATCAGAAGTTTTAATTGGCTATTGACATTATAAGAATAAACAGGCATTATCAATGAATTAGGCAGTTATCAGAGTAGAGTGGCACTCGATCAAATCTTCAATTTGTTAAGAAGAAAGTGGAGACATCTAGTAGCAACACTGTTGGGAACACTCTTGCATTTTGAATGAAAACCATGTTCTGGAAACCATTCCTTATTTCATATATCCACCCCCTGCACCAATCCTAATGCCACTTCACTCAAGCCAACATGACACTCATACAATCTCCTCATGGGTCTACATTTCCAGATTGATCTGTCCTCAGTCCAGTTACATTTTTCAGATTAATCTTCCTCAGTGGCTGCTCATTGTTCACACATAAACATGCACACACACACACACACACACACACACACACACACCATCCCAAACCCTCATTACATTTTTTCAAGTTCTACTTATTGCATGCCGATCCTTTAAAAAAAATCCCCAAACCCTACGTACCCTGTAATCCATCTCTTTTAAATCAGTATTATACTTAGCTATGTTTTCCATCATTACTCTGGTCAAGCCCACATCTCAGCATCCCTTGAAATGTACTTATTTTCCAACAGCCAGCACTTTTTTTATGGGTGTCTTCCTCTTTCTCTAGCAACTGAAACAAAAGGTGTTCAAAGATGTAGCTTAGGTTCCAAACTCTCAAAGTTTACAAGTCAATCCACATTGATAACCTCCTTCCTGAATGTCTATATGATTCAGGGCTTTTATCAACTATCATGGTGCTGAGACACTTACCACCTTTGGTTTTAATTTCCCTATACATATAGCCTCCCCTCCTCCAAATAAATAAAAACAAAAGCAAAAAACAAAACAAAACAAAACAAAAAAAACCCACAACACTACTTAAAGGGCAGAGATAATAAACACAATTCTTCTGATGCTCTCACAGCTCATGGTCAGCATTTTGGTTGACTACATACTATTTAATAAGGAGGAATATATGTCTGGAGAATTATGGAAGTGAAACAGCTTAGAAAGAACTGGATATACAAAACACTCCTTTTTTTTTAATTTTTAAAAAAATTTTATTTATTTATTTATTTATTTATTTATTTTCAGCATAACAGTATTCATTGTTTTTGCACCACACCCAGTACTCCATGCAACACGTGCCCTCCCCAATACCCACCACCTGATTCCCCCAACCTCCCACCTCCTGCCCCTTCAAAACCCTCAGGTTGTTTTTCAGGGTTCATAGTCTCTCATGGTTCACCTCCCCTTCCAATTTCCCTCAGCTCCCTTCTCCTCTCCATCTCCCCATGTCCTCCATGTTATTTGTTATGCTCCACAAATAAGTGAAACCATAAGATAATTGACTCTCTCTGCTTGACTTATTTCACTCAGCATAATCTCTTCCAGTCCCGTCCATGTTGCTACAAAAGTTGGGTATTCATCCTTTCTGATGGAGGCATAATACTCCATAGTGTATATGGACCACATCTTCCTTATCCATCCGTCCGTTGAAGGCCATCTTGGTTCTTTCCACAGTTTGGCGACCGTGGCCATTGCTGCTATAAACACTGGGGTACAGATGGCCCTTCTTTTCACTACATCTGTATCTTTGGGGTAAATACCCAGTAGTGCAATTGCAGGGTTATAGGGAAGCTCTATTTTTTAATTTCTTGAGGAATCTCCACACTGTTCTCCAAAGTGGCTGCACCAACTTGCATTCCCACCAACAGTGTAAGAGGGTTCACCTTTCTCCACATCCTCTCTAATACATGTTGTTTCCTGTCTTGCTAATTTTGGCCATTCTAACTGGTGTAAGGTGGTATCTCAATGTGGTTTTAATTTGAATCTCCCTGATGGCTAGTGATGATGAACATTTTTTCATGTGTCTGATAGCCATTTGTATGTCTTCATTGGATAAGAGTCTGTTCCTGTCTTCTGCCCATTTTTTGATATGATTATCGGTTTTGTGTGTGTTGAGTTTGAGGAGTTCTTTATAGATTCTGGATATCAGCCTTTTGCCTGTACTGTCATTTGCAAATATCTTCTCCCATTCCGTGGGTTGCCTCTTTGTTTTCTTGATTGCTTCCTTTGCTGTGCAGAAGCTTTTGATCTTGATGAAGTCCCAAAAGTTCATTTTCGCTTTTGTTTCCTTTGCCTTTGGAGACATATCTTGAAAGAAGTTGCTGTGGCTGATATCGAAGAGGTTACTGCCTATGTTCTCCTCTAGGATTCCTATTTGGAATCCAAAGCTGATGCAAGAAAACTGCAGAATATCAGAAACCTATATACCTTTCTCATTGATTTTCTGACTTGATGTTCTATTTATATTATTTCTTTATCCTACTGCCTTTCTTATAGATTTTATAGTATCTCTGGTACTACTGAATTCTGCGAGGCACTTGGTAAATACTTTGAGATAAAGTAACTCTACCAAGGGAAATTGGAATTTCTCAAAAGATATACCTTTTTTAACCAAAACCATTAGAAAACTGGGAGGCTAAACTGAAAGTAATGAAAAGTTCACATGTGATTTTTGTCACTGACATTTGAATTTGTTTGGGGGAAAGCTGTTTTTTTTTCTTTCTGAAGGAGAGCAATAACAAACAGATGATGGTATAGTATCTTGCTTTTAAGAGAACAGCTGTACATCAACACTGAAATACATCTCCTTGGGATATCAACTTCACCAAATAGCTTTGAGAAGCTCTGAAAAAGGTTCTTTTAAAAAGCCCCTGTTCCATATTTTACATGCTGCTCTAAAAGTAATTTCTAATCCTTCAATCTTTGGCTCAAAAGGACAGGGTCATGGGGGTGTTGTGCCTGGAACCATCTGTTTTATAGCACTCCTGCTTAGCACATCAGTCCTCCTATGGAATGAGAAATCAATAAACTTCTGGGAGCCACCAAGGCTTTAGGTGACTTTCTGGGGAAAAAATGAACCAAATGATCATTCAGCAATGCACATTTATGTGGAAGCTATGACCATGAACTTTCTGAGGCCACACATTTAGAAGATCACTGACCTCCATCCTTTACTGGTACACTATAGCCATTAACAAAAAAAAAAAAAAAAACCCAAAACCCTTATTCTAGCTAAATACGCATTTATAATCATGGGCCATTTTTGCTATTTTTTTAAAAGATTTTATTTATTTATTTGACAGAGAGATAGGTCACAAGTAGGCAGAGAGGCAGGCAGAGAGAGAGGAGGGAACAGGCTCCCTGCTGAGCAGAGAGCCTGATGCGGGGCTTGATCCCAGGACCCTGAGATCATGACCTGAGCTGAAGGCAGAGGCTTTAACCCATTGAGCCACCCAGGCGCTCCCATTTTTGCTATTTTTTAATTCCATATAAATCTTAAATTTTTTACTTCATTTTACAGATATTTTGAAGAATCTCTCAGCTGCTTCTTCTAGATATATTTGAGTCATAATTGGTGATCAGTTCCACACACTTCCCAGATTTTGGTAACCATCAAGAAAGGGAGAACTGACTTTTTCTTACAGCATGAGTCCCCCACAACCCAGTCTATGCCCCAGGAGTGAGGAAAGGGTGCTGAACTCTTGGCAACTGAACTGAGTAATGAATGACAATAATAGTTACTTTTTATGGCTCTGCCACAGGTTTATTGCTAGATTCTCCACATTAATCTTCCCAGTATGTTAAATAGGGGTTGCTACTATTATTTTAATAGATATGAAAAATGAGGGTCAGAGATGTTAACTGTTCTTCTCAGTTACACAATTATTAAGCAGTAGAGAATCCACACCTGTCTGAAAGCAAAACTTATGGTTTATGCCATTGTTTTGTGCACTAAGCCATGTTGTTGCTCTTATAAGTATTAGCCAATGTTGGCCAACTAGTAGAATGTTTTTATATCAATACTAATAAAGTCATTTCACATTTATAGATCATTTAATTGCCACACCCTTTGAAATAGGTGAGCAAGGTATCATTTGTTAAAAAAAAAATAATTTTAGAAACTCTAATGCCACAGTCCTTGTACTTCATCTACAAAACATTGTCGTTAGGGAGCTTTTCAGCTCTTAGATCATTCATTCACTCACTTAATCTCTTTCATCTCTTCACTCAGGGTTTTAGAACAAGTACTGACTCATAATAGCATTTAAAATTTTGACCATGTGAATCAACACAATCAGGAAATACAGATATTGAAAAGTCTGTCTTCCTCATCCCTCAGCTGTCTCTCTCAAGTCCACAGACCCTGAAAGTTTTCTTTTTCTCAGCTGTAAATAAGCTTGTTTTTGTCCTATCAATTAGAAAAAGGTCATAATAACTATAAATAATTGTTCAGTTAGAGTGAAAAAATTTAGTCTATTCCAACCTAAAAGATATGCAGTCACTAAACGGAGAATTTGGCACACATCAGATAGAACCATTAGGTGTACCCAAAACCTTAATGAAATTAAGATAACCATTAACTTGTAGAGGGAAGGGATATATTCCAAAACGTTTAAGCTCCCAGAAAGGTTATTTCATTTAACAAACTTAGAATAACTCTCTTGATAAACTAAATCTCTTAATCATTAAATAGATCTCCTTTTTAAATTAATATATAATGTATTATTTGCCCCAGGGGTACAGGTCTGTGACTCATCAGGCTTACACATTTCATAGCACTCACCATAGCACATACTCTCCCCAATGTCCATAACCCAGCTAGATCTCCTTTCTTAAGATTGTTTTTAAGCTCCAGTTACATAACATACAATGTAATATTCATTTTAAGTGTACAGTTTAGTGATTCAATACCTGGTGCTTATCACTAAAGCCCTCCCTAACCCCCATTACCTGCTTAACTCACCCGCCTCCCCACTGCTAACGGATTCCCACTAGATATGTCTCCTGAGGCAAGGGAAACAAAAGCAAAAATAAGCTATTGTGACTTCACCAAAATAGATAGATCTCTTAATCATTAAGAAGAAAAGGCATGGTTATCAATGAGATATGTTGGGAATTTTAAAAATGGCCCCTAAACTTAAAAGTGAACATTTTTTACTTTCTTCTATTTGCTTTCTTTTTGACCTCCTGAAATGCCTTCCTTTATTTAGCACTCATTGCCTCACCCAGGAAATGTGTCTCTTTCATGTCCTTATTTACTTTTGGAAAGAAGCACCAGAAGGGCAGCTCCACAGACTGAAATCCTCATTAGCCTCAGAAATAGTAGCATGGGCTCTGCCATCTGACAACAGCCAGGAGCCAGAGAGTCACCTCGACCTGAAGCAACATTTCCACTCCTGAGTTCTTGAGCCTGGATCTTTCCTCTTCCTATTCTTTTATCTTTTTCTTACATAAATGCAACAAGAAAGGACAAAATGGAGACTGATCCTTTATGTCTTTCAGTTCACTGACACCTGCTAAGGCCTGGTGGCCTTCTGTTCTTCTACCCGGCTAGGTTCCTTGGCCACTTCTCTTTTAAAAAAATCAACAAAGTGCTGAACAAGAGAATAGTATCTAGCTGCCAACCCCCTAGACCTTCATATCATCAGTTTTCTATACAGAAGTCACCAGGGTATTAGAAACTATCACGAAGTATGTGAAATATTTCCTTGGAAATATTTCCCTTCCTTCATATCCTTCACTTTTGTCTTCTAGAAACCCTATGCGCTCACATACTCCTCTACTTAAACAAAACTTCTGAATGCTCAAAGCCAACCTAGTTTGACTGACCTATGGTTATAAAGAATACTAACTTGTGTCCTAAAGGGCTTTTTAAATTTTAAGATAAACATTTATAAACACATAGATTTATACACACACACATGCCCTCACACACTATTTTTTTTATTTATACTGATAAAGCACCACATGGAAGATTATTCTAGATAAATTCAAAACCCAAGTAGCTGCAAAATGTAAAAGTATTAAATAAAATGCCTTGGGGGTAGATTTCCCCATCACTGGAAACAGTAAGGAAGAAGTCTTACTGACTACCTACCAGGAGTGTTGAAGGTATTTGGAGAGGATTGGCCTAGAAAATTTTGTAGGTTTCTTACATTCCTAAGATTCTGGAATTGTATAAGTATTTGGATTTTTCTAATAACTGAGGTAAACAAGAGCTAGGATTTTCATTCCTATTTAACATTTTAAGAAAGAGCTCAACAATAATATTGAAAGGCTCAAACTCTATAGTGGCAAAGCTAATATTCAGTTCTAATTCTTTATGGTTCTCCAAAAATATCATATATCCCTTTTCTGCTTTGCCCAGCAAAAACTAAAACTAACATTCACTGTTCGACTAGATATTAGAAAGAAAACACATTGCTTTTAAGGATAACCTATTCTATGTTTGTCCTCCCAAGGGACACGTGTATTTTTAAAAAAGGAACACAGCAGTGTAAACTATACATACTGATAGATAAAATGTGGAAAGCAGTAAGGAAACACCATCTATGACGAAAAAGAAATCACCCAAAATTTAAAGTGATTTTCTTTTTCCTTATGAGTTCAAATTTAATAAAATAAAACAAAGTATTATTAGCCACCTCAACTTTATATGCCACACAACATATAATATATACATATATATATATATGTTTTGAAATGTTTTGATCATATATATGCAATGGTCAGATTCCTACTTGTATTTATTTAAGGTTGAGTATTTAAAATGTAAATAAAATTATATAAGTATATATTATATATATATTATTATATGTCTGTATAGAGATTTATTTATACATTTATTATTTTCCTTCCCAAGATTCATGAAACAATTTTTTAAAAGATTTTATTTATTTATTTGACACAGAGAGAGAGAGAGATCACAAGTAGGCAGAGCAGCAGGCAGAGAGAGAAGGGGGAAGCAGGCTCCCCACTGAGCAGAAAGCTCTATGTGGGGCTCGATCCCAGCACCCTGAGATCATGACCTCAGCTGAAGGCAGAGGCTTAACCCACTGAGCCATCCAGGTGCCGCTCATGAAACAATTTTATTTTATTTTATATATATATATATATATATATATATATATATATATATATATTTGTGCCTTCAAAATTAGCCTCTTTATCTTCACTAGAGCAATGTCTTTTAGTACATTTTTCTTCAGTAAATTTTTTCTTTCATGTTTTTGAAATACAATGTTTATTCAATTTGAGTATAATACTATTCATAAAAAAATTGTATCCCAAACTGAAACATAGAATTACATAATATTGGAATCTCTTGTTTTTTGTATCCACCCCATAAACATATAACAATGATTTCTGCAAGATAACTGTTTATTACTTTGTAAAAGTGAATTTGAAGACATGCTTAGAATGACACCAAATATCTCTAATTCTGAGGTAATATTTTCATGAGTATATATAAAATCTGTCTTAATTTTTCTTCCCAATGTTTTTTTTTATTCTTGTTATATAACCTCCTTAAGCATCCAAAATAAGCATTGATTTGGGTAATTTCAGGCTACAGTGTATTCTCTAAGCAGCACCTTGTTCCTTTAAATAAAGAGCCTTACATTATGGGAGAGTCTGTAAGAAATCCAATACAAGATACTTATCTTTTTGGCAGATGTATTATTAGTACTGTTGTTATTTTAAAACTTCTTCTGACATTCGGGCATTGTGATATTTATGCGTGCTAGACCACACCTCTGCCTAAAACAGCAGACGTTAATATTTGACATGTCACTTCTAAAACAAACCCTCCTGCCCTTGTTCACATTTCCAACTAAACCTAAACCTGAACCTTTGCAGGTCCACAGAAATAGAGAACAAGGAAGAGGTATGCAAGGCACATCCATCACCTGAAGCATTTTTCACAAACATCACTTCTCAGTCTCACTGCACACTGAATGACAAGACAGAATCACCTAACAGAGTCAGCTCAGCAACACAGAAGCGATCTTTTCTGCAAAACATGAACCAGAATGCCAGCTGCATGTTCAAGCAGCTAATGTCAAGTTGGAGAAGCTCTGAGCTACGCTGGACGTGAATGAAAATGTTAGAAGACACGGTGAAACACAACTGCAGAGTACATGAGGTTAACCAGGATCTGCGATGGCCATGAACACGCACCCCTAGCAATTACTACACACATTAGGTTCAATGGATCTCTCTTCAAAGATGTTAATTCTAGCAAGTTTCCGATCCAGGAAGCAACTTTATCCTGACCAACTCAAAACTAAGTCATGACAATTCAAAGTTTGTCAACACAGTTTTTATCGCATTAAAATTATGCATATCACACATTGTTTTTATGCCTGATTCACACATTTGCATCATTAAGGCATGCTGACATTTCTATTGGATTTGAATAGACTTTAATTACTTTAAACAAGTGAACAAAATCTGTATTTCAGTGGGCTGGGTAAGTTCCACATCTAGATGAAAAGGTAGATATTTTTTCCAGCTACCTGTGTCCTTGTGAGAGGCTCAAAGGGGCCTTGGAAACCACTCCAGGGTTTTTAGCTTACTAGCTTCCACCTACTAGGCCAACCACTCAATTCTTTCTTGGGTACTCAGCAAAACAATTAGTTGAACTAAACAAATCTGCATTCCATCTTCAATATGCCTAGAATAATTAGCTTGAAAGTTTACTCTATTTTCCAGCACTTTTCTTGAAAGTTTGCAACACTAAAATTCTAGAGCATCAAAATATATCAAAACCATAATTAAGGACAGAACTAGGCAAATACTGTTGTTTATAATTAGGTAGAGAGTAATGCTATTACTTCAGATTCTTAATTCTGTAAAAGGTCTAAATATAACTAACTATCCCACTATAATTCAGGTATATTGTTAGTTGAAAAATAGCAAACATTTGATTCTTTAAATAGAAAGAAAATGTGTTATACTTCAAACAAAGGGGAGACTAAATAACATGATACATAATTCAGACATCCAAATTTTACAAAATAATAAATTATGTATCAGCAGCCAATATAACTTTGAGCCTGGGCTGTTCAAAATTAAATTGATTGGTGCAAGTTAGGCCTAGCAGATTCTGAAAATATCTGATGTGAAACAGATTTTACAGACTATTAGGATCTTTAGTTGCATCTTCACAAAAAATTTCACTCTGTGGATTTCTAAAGCAACTCAGCCCTTCAGCAAGCTGTTCAATCAGATATAGAATACTACCTGAAGATCTGAAATGCTCATGACACCTTTGTCTTTCAAAGCAATAATAGAATAATTTTAATTTCTGGGTTCATTAAAAAATAGTCAGTTAAGAGATTCTATTAGCTGATCCCTAGCATATGACAAGTTAGAGGAATTAGACTCAGGAAAAATTTAAAAACTCACTTTTCTTTTAGAGCTAATTTTAAAAATGTTGACCTACATAGTTCTTTAATATCTATGGATCCTCATCTAGTTTTACTTCTTGAGCAAAAAGAAAAAATTCAGAGTAGCAATCGAAGTCTCCATATATATAACAACTGAAATAGACTTATTAAAGAGAAAAAGAACTCCAGACATGAATGCCCAACTGCCTACTCACAACTTCACTTGGACACCTGATGGACACACTGAAAAGAATATATTGGAATGAAAGTGATCCCCATTCCAGCTGGTCGTCTCAGGATTTCTCTCAGCATGTGGTAACTTGATTCTACCAGTTTCTCAATCCAAAAACCACACAATTATCCATTTCTTACACATACCTCACATACAATCATCAGTCAAACCAATCAGCTCCAGCTTCACCGTATGTCAGGAATGGGATGACTTCTTACTGCTTCCAAAATCATTCATGCCCCAAAGTGGTGGTTTTCAGATGGTGGTGAGCATCCCTATTTGCTGGAAAGCTTGTCACAACACAGGTTTGGGCTCCACCTACTTCTAAGGTCTCTAATTCAGAAAGTCTGGGGAGGGACCTATGCAATGTTCATGTTGCTCCAGAAAACACCCATGAAAATGACTGTCCTATACTAAGTCACCAATACTTCCTGACTAGACTTTTTCATAGACTCCTCTCTGGTTTCCCTTTTTTCAACCCTTATTTCCTTGAGGATTTCCTCCTATAAGTGTCACAGATGATCTGCTTTAAATCTAAGTCAAATTATGTCACTCCGCTTCTTAAAATCCACTCACTGCTCCCATCTTTGCCAGAGAGGAATCTAGAGTATCTATAATGACCTGAAAGACCTTACAGCATTGATATCCCCTTCTCCCTCTCTAAAATCACTAACTCTTCTCCGGTTGTACTGGGGGATGTACCATGAACATCCGAATGCCTTCCCACCTTAATGCTGTTCAGGTTGCTGTGGGTTCTGCCTGCACTACTCACCTCTACCTTGCGGCATGATACATTCTTTCAGAATGTTCCAAAGACAGCTTATCAGAACTACTGTTTATTTCCTCTTAGCAGTCACAGAGAATATATGTAAAGTTTAGTAAATGTATTCACTTATTTTATATTTGTCTCCCACTATGAAACTATAAGTAATCATAAGAGTGGAGATGTGGCCTATTTTGTTCACCACTGGATTCTCAGCACCTGAAATAGAACCTTACTCACAGTGACTGCTTATACATCACTGGGTCGATAAGTGAAAAAAATGAATATAAGCCTAGAAAAGGAGTGACAAATTAACATAAGATCATATACTATGCTTTTGTATCAGGCACTATAGTAGACACTATATGACATCATTTATATCCTTACATGGATTCTGTGCTATAGCTGTTTTTATATATTGTAGTAAGATGACAAGAGGGGTTTTTAGACATAATAATAAGGTGACAAGAAGGGGTTCAGAGAAGATACATAACTAGATTGTACAGGTATGAGTGGATGTCTAGGAATCCAACTCAAGTTTGTGTGAATCTGAGTTTCGTCTACGCTTTTGTCACTGAACTAGTTTAATCCACTTATTAAGTATTCTGAGTGCCAGTTATATGTCAGTCTTTATCTAGGTAGAGGGTGAACTGGGATAATTTAAGATGAAGAAAAAGAACAAAGGGAGGAAGGAAAGATGGAAGGGTGGGCAAGCAGGAGGCAGTGACCGCAAAGAAGTCTCCATTTTATAGTCCAGTAGACGGAAAATACAACATAATCACTATATATTTTAATGTCTAGTTATAAGAGGAGATGAAGCAAAATGGAATGTTAGAATCCTAGGAAAGTTCAGTTTATAACGAAGAGCTTCTTTCTATATTCAGGAATTTAGACTGGACTTGTTTCAGTTGCCTAGGAAACAGCTAAGAGGCTGAGTAGGTGTTACTGCCCATCAGTGTGAAGATGAACATCTGACTGAGGGGTCCACATCTTAGACTTGTCATAGGAGAGTTGGTCAATAACTTCATGACCATGAATGCTATTTCCAAAGGAAAGTGTACACAGTGAGTTCAGCAGGGGACCAAAAATCACCAAAGGAGACTGTGGTATTATAGGGTCCATGGAAAAGTGTTCTTTGAAGAGTGCAATACTTAACAGTGTCAAAAATGCTGAATGACTTGATATGATTAGACTTCAAGAAAATGTCTTTTGATCTCAAAGGCACCAAAGTGCCTGGTGATCCCATTTTTTGGAGTTTGTGGAGAAGAAGGCAGTTTCGAGAAGTCTGTAGAGTAGGAAGGGGAAGGGGTAGGGGAAGAATAGAAACACCATAAAACAGGTTATAAAGGGATAGCTGAGGGATGTGCTGGGAAAGGGATGTCTTTCAGAAGCTTCTCTGGAATGGGGAGAGAGAATTAGAATGGGTCTCCTAAGGAAACCCAAATTCCTTAGGGTTTCACACAAATGTCATTTATTAAATGAACACTAGCACAGAGTTTCCAATTGTAAGAACAAATGAATAAACATCTTTGAACACTTGTTTCCTATCAGGAATTATGTTAAGGTTCTCCCTTGCTCATGACCACCTGGGATTCTCACAACACCCCAAAACGCACAGTTATCAAAACCATTAAATAACTTAATTGTGCTTTTTTTTGTAAATTACTTTCCAGCATGTCTATTTCACATGCATTTCCAAACTTCTGCTCCATCAACTCCAAAATCATAGGCTGGTATAGCCCGATCCACCTCTCTACACCAGTTACACTTTTCTCCTGCCCCTCACAGCCCTTTCCTTGGTACTCATACTCAATCAGACTAAATGCCCGCTAGGTGTAATGTTTAATCACCCAACTCTGACTGGAAAACTCTCCCGAGTCACCTTGGATTAATTTTTTAAAGAAAAAAAAATGGGATTTGTTTCAGCCTCCCAGTCATTAGACAAGTACCCATTTTTTCTTCCAATAGTCATCACTGCCTGCTTAAAAGGTTGAAATCAGATATTTCAATTTTAATGTTATGTTGGATTTATATAGTGCCATTCTTTCAGAGAGCATAGTGACCTTTATCATCTGTCCTCAACCATATCTGTGGAAGAACAGGCATTATTCTCATTTAAAGGCTGACAAAGCCACTGTGCAGGTGTAGGGACTGTTTGACTATGTTCTCTCCCACTCAGGCTTAGCAGTGAACTAACCATGTAGAAGTCTTTATAGAATGTACACTCCTTAGAAAAAGAGCTATTCAAGCTATGATCTGGATCACTACTCTAACATAAACCACAAACTTAAATTCATATGGAAAGCATAAGTCACTTAATTATGACTGCTACACCTCACATAGCAAAGTTAAAATAATGCAGTATTCATGTTTACTTAAATTCTGATTAACACTCCTTTGTTTGGTTTTAGTCTTTAAAGCAAAGTTTCTCAAACATAGTAATATATCTCCATTACCTTTTTCACTTCAAAGATGACAGCTACCTCATTCTGATGACATCTATTAATCCTATTTACCACAACCAAGTAATGGGGGAAAAAATACATCAAGATTCCAAGAGGACTAAGAAAATGCCAGCAGGAGGTAAACCTATCTTTCTCCCATTAATTGATTCCCAAAAATGACTTACTGATTACTGAGAGTACAGCCATGACTTACTGGCTGAACAATGGCACTAATATGCTATAGCCCCTATCACTCCATGACTAAATCCCACTCATTATTCAAGGGCAATTTCATATAATACTTTCCTAAACCCCACTAGATTCTGAGCTCTCTGGAAATCTTAGCAGAAGTATGAATGAGTAAAAAAAGTTGAGGGAGTGATTATGTTAGTCTTAGCATTATGGTAAGTACTTCAAGAGTATCATCTCAATCAATCATACAACACACAGGTGCTAAAATCACCAACATCACCTACCGCAGAGCTCCTCCCATTGTAAGGTGCCAAAAAAAGTACCTTGTTTGTACTTTTTTAAAAAGAGCTTGTTAAAGAGCAGAATCTGGATCTCCACCCCTGGGGCAAGGCCTGAGATTCTGCATTTTTGAATAGTTCCTAGGTGATACCTATTAGGATCTCACTGAGGAAACAAAGGCTCAGAGAGCTGATGGAACTGGTACATCACTACACACCTGGCATTGATACTAGAATCTGTTACTTAGTGTGATTGCAAAGCCTGTACTCTTAATAAGGGTTCAGCGAGCCACAGGCTGGCATCACTGTGACACAGCCAGGCTAAGTGGGTTCAGTGTTGCCTCAGGCTGTCTTCCTTCAAACTACTGAAGGCAAAGTTGGGCTGGGTGTGACCAAGACAATCAGCTCTGAGAACCTCAAGTATTTATTTTCAGGTTACTTTTTAGAGAAAGTACGCTGAGCTTTGCTCTTAGTCATTTTACTCTATGTTATACACATTTTTTTTTCAATTCCCAGACATAGGTGCATAGAGAGAACTGTGAAATAAATGCTTAGAATCCATTCAATTTGCAGTAATAGCTCCCATCTATCACTGTGCATCATTACTTTTATAACTGTCACAATAAATTATATTCTACTTTGTGATGTATTTACGTAATACCTGTATGATCCCACCTTTGAAGAGTGGTCTTTACAGTAGTACACTTGTCTAAGGAGTATTCCAGGTGACCCACAGGGATGCAAAAAGAAAACACTAGAATTTCTATTTGTAATTATTTTGTCTTATTCTACTTTTATTTGGGTATATTTTAGAATTATTCCTAATGCATATTACAAGGACCTTCCCAGTACACACTGCAAGAGTCAGTGACCCATATTTGTATGCTCCCTGTGTCCAGCAGAGAGGCCTGCACAGAGCAGGTACATGGTAAGTCTGTACAAAGTATTCATTCATTTAGTAAAGGATTTTTCTTTAATTTTAAAATCCTAGATGTGATTACTTTCATATGGTTTCATAATCTGAGATAGAGGGCCACAGCCAGAAAATAAAAACTCATTTTTTAAGCATGGAGGAAAAATTCAATCTTCCAGGCATATGGCAGAGAGGATTACTCAAATAGGCTAGCATTCAGACCCAAAGATTCTATGAAAGACTCTATAATATTCTATGAAAGATATATGGAAATTCAGGTCTTAAAAAGAAGGAAGTTTTGTAGGGGAGGAAGATTTAAGAGGAAACCAACCCTGTGGATTTAAAGGAGGGGAGAGAAAGGCCTGGGAGGCACCTAAATTACAGAGAAGAAAGACCTTAAAGATGAACCTGGCAAAACAGCACATCAGGCTGAAATTTCTGAAAGACAGCAGCTAATGCTGCCTCCTTGATGCTCAAAATCTTCCTGTTTGCCTCTAGTGGGGAAGTCTGGGCATCAAGCACCAGGAACGTCCCCTGAGCAGTTATAACTCTCCAAGTGCCCGAGTCATCATTCTAAAGCACTAGTTCTCATTGTAAACGACAGAAGATGGATCTGAGTCCAACCAGAATCTAAATTCTTTACAAATTGTTTTTGACATAAATCCCTTACATGGCCCTTTTTCTTCTCATTTGCCCCCCTCCCCTAGGATCAAATCACAAAACTAGACTGGCTAAAGGAGGCTCTGCTGAAGAAAGGAGGTTCTGCTTCAGGACCCTTCCCCTGACCAAAATGTTCACTGGAGTGAAATGCAATGAAAAAGCTGTTAAGCAATTCTTGGTTTTTATTCTTGTGGTAACATGCTTAGCTGGCTGTGACTGAAAATCTACCACGTGCTAAACACACTGCTAGATGCTAGCTACTACGTTCCTGCTTTTACATTCTGCAGCAGTCTTCCGAGGCAGGGACTAAACCCACTGAAAGAATAATAGAAATAAACAGACACCAGGATGGCCTCAAACTACATACAATGAAATACCCATTGGCTTTGTTCTGATTTTAAAATTTCCAATCTGTTGTTGGTTGTTACTTATAACATACACCAAAAAAAAGTCCTGGAAATATGAAATAAAGTGTAAGATGCAAGCTTGATTTATTATTATAATATTCAATACACATAAAATTACTGTCAAATAGTTTTGAAGTGTTGATTCTTAAATTTTGTATTTATATTGCCTCAGCACGGTAACAGATATAACTAGCAGAAATTCACTGACCACACCTGGAGTAGTGCTCTCTACATCCCTAGGAAGAATGTTTCCATCCTTAGCTCCTCTGGTTAACTTCTCTTTATCTTGTGATTCAGGCAAAATGGATGTAACTCCAGGCTGACATTCATAGGATTTACTGGATCTGCAGGTGAGCTCTACCACTCACTGACTGTGTAACCTGAGTCAAGTGCTTCAACTACTCCGTTTCACCTTCCTTTGGCTACAAAATTGCAACAATGATAGAACCAACTCCATAAGTGCTACTTTGCCATCTGACAGAGTACAATACATATAAAATGCTTAGAATACATTTTAGTCCATTGGAAACACTCAAATATGTGTTGTTGCTACTCTTAATAACAAACATAACTGCAGAAATATCTAAACATAACCACAGAATTACCTTTATCCCTGTCCTTCCTTTCTTGCAATATGCATGGCCAGAGTCCCTGCTGTGTAGCCTATCAACACTATCTGGCAATCTTTCTCTTTTAGTCCCCATGATCTATATCCTTAAACAAGAAGCGAGATTCTTTTCTAAAAATCCCATAATAAGGGAATGTCTATGGAATGTTTCATTTCAGTGACATTTCCTTTCCTCCTCACTCAGGGCAGGTGGCTCTTGTCTAAGGCATTACTTACTCGTTTATTTTCTGTGGGTCCAGGCCTTTGTAGGTAAGGGCAGGGAAACTATGACCTCTTCACCTTCATCAGGAGAACCTAATATACCCTGAACTTAGAGCTCAATAAATACTTACTGAAGTAGAGTCTCAATAACCAGTCAAACCTGGAAATTTTAGCATAAACTCTCTACGATACCTATCATGTAAGCTTGACAAAACTCATCAACAGCAATAATTCTTTTTACATTAGATGAACACAGCCTGTTTCTTTTTCTATGATGAACTATTAGCTTATGCAACATTCATTTGGGAATCAAGGATTTTTTTGAAATGTGACTTGACAATCAACTATTAGAGGAAGATTACAATTGTTTTTACCTTCAAATAAAAAAGAAGATAGCCTACTTGTCAGTAATACTAAGATACTAGTGCTGTCTTGAAACAAGGGGATTAATCAGACATTCTTTATGAATTCCTTCCAGCTCCAAGGATTTCATGGAGTACCTGAGCCATTATTTTCAAACTGCATTGCCATTAGCTAATCAGCATCCATTCTGACAAGGCATGAGGTGTGGTACAAAGAGGAATTATTCTGAGATATGAAACAAAGTATTCTAAGTGTTTCTTCCTATCTTGAATCTACTTAACTATTTTATCACCATGTCAATCTGAAAGAATTTACCACATTGGTTATGCATTTTGTATATTTGCCATTAAAGTTGAAAATAGTAGCACTTGACCCTTTGTTATATGGAAACAAGTAACATATAATATAAAAAAATATGTAGTCCTTCACTAGATAAACTACTATAAAAATTATTTAATAGAGGGACCATCAAGTTCCACTTTTGAACCCTTAAATCCTTCTTACAGGTCTGCACCAAAGGGATATGACAGCAGGCACATTGAGGAATGTTCAATATCACAGTCTAAATTTAGTCAGACTTTAGCCAAGATGGTATGATTCAGGAAAATAGCAATCCTTGAAATACATTTTAAAACCCTTCAAGCATTAGTATCCTTTCACAGAGTTTCTAGACACATAGGGGAAATTTTACAACTCAGTTAACTTGAGGTAACAACTTTAGATCTGATATAATTTGGCAGATATATGAATGTATAGACAACAACTTAAAAATATTTAAGGGTTCATGAGATCACTGAACCCCACCTATGATAGATGACCTTTCCAGCTTTGCTGTGAGAATTTGAAATAGCTAATGGGGAAGGGATTATACATCTATACCACACTCTCCTACAAGAGATGGTACAGATTATTCTCACACAGGAATCTCTCCTCGGTAGAAACTGAGCATCTTCCTGTCACATGGAGTTATCCAGGACTATCAGGGGGAGCATATACAGAAACATAATGTGAATTCATCCATGAAAGGGGAAGACAGGTTTCTTCTTTTCCTTGCAGTTGTCATAGTAACAGTGGGACTGAATTTAACATTTTACTCAAGCATTTTTTTTTTTTTGGTAGACAGTTCTCTGAGATTCAGATATAGTTAGTAAATATTAAATGTTATGACAAATCAGTGTTAATGTTATTGTAGTTTTAACATGACCAAATGGAATCCATTCCCACATGATTCTAACACTAACTTGACAAATCAGCTGCTTTTAGAGGAATTTTCTTTAGCCACTGATTGATACCAAAAATTATAAAATAATTGTCAAGAAAGTAAATGTTGTGTGACTTTGAATTAATACGTATTTTACAAACATACTGCAAAGGACCTAGCCTCACTAAGAGTCTTTTTTTTTGTCCTAGGGTTCCTTTTATGATACATCTTTTTCTCCTCAGTGTGGGGAACAGTTTTTCATTTATTTCTTGGACATTAATCAGTCTAATGCAAAGATAGTAAGTCACTAGAGCATTTCAATAATTGAGAAGAAAACAGAAAGAAAGTAGAGTAAAAAATATTTAGAAAGTAGAGGAAAGTATGTCCTCAACTCTGGAATGTCTAGAGTATGTTCTTCTTTAATACCAAGGACAGAACCTGGAAGTTTCGTGCAGGTGAAACTAGTTGGGTGTCCAAGTCTTGGATGTTTCTTTGAAAGGGGTTCAAACTTATTTTAACAGTGACTTTAAAAAATACCACCTATGGGATGCCTGAGTGCTCAGTCGGTTGAGCGTCTGCCTTTGTCTCAGGACATGATCCCAGGTCCTGGGATTGCGTCCCACATCAGGCTCCTTGCTCAGCTGGGAGTCTGTTTCTCCCTCTGCCTCCCTCTCTGTCTCTCTCTCTTTTTCCCTCTTCCCTTCTCTCTGACAAATAAATAAAATACTAAAAATTTAAAAAAATTAAAATGTCACCTATTTCATTTCTATCAACTCTTTCCAGGCTCTTTTTATGACTGAAATGTGGAAAAGCATCTAATGTGGAAAGCATCTAATGTGGAGAAGCATCGTAAAACCAAATGCCCATGCATAGGCAAATTGGTGTAGGTAAGAATCAAACAGAACAAAGTCACCATCCCTTGCTAAGCTTCACTCCAGTGGGGCCTGGGAGTTTTGTGACCCTCACAATGGGAGGCTGAGTTTTTCAAATGAACACACAGTCACTATTTTCTGTCTTCCCAAAGGGTCTTGAAGAGAAAACCACTAGCACTCTTCAAATGGAAGTCTTGATCAATTTTAAAAAGCAAATTAAAGAAAAATAAAAGGTCATTTCGGTGACGTTAAACCAGTTGACCATTCATGAACCAGTTGTTATAGTAGGACTCTTTGAATATACATATATAAATCAGGAGGCTTCTGTCTACTGGATATATGTAATTTCCATTAGCCCTGCCTGTATTTCTTAGTTCTTCCACTTAATCAATCATTTCAACTTAGATTCTCATAATACAAAAAAGAACTTCTGAGCAACTGATTGGATCTAGATGGTCAGAAGCTCTCAAGATACAAATTACTGTGATAAAAGAGAATAGACAGGGAGAGAAACCAGCTTGATGTCCATTATAATCTCACAGTGACTGGTTTGTTGCTTTGTTTTGTTTTCTTTCTTTTTTTGTTTTGTTATATGGCAATTTTCACCAAACCAAAGGAATAATCCTACCTGAAAAAGAGTTTAAGTCCTTATACTGGAAGAGTATTTACAAATGGCTACATTTTTCTGTACTGTTAACTATTAAAATAAATGCTTTAGCAGAACATGACTTCTATGTTGAACATTCATTTAGAATTAAGGTAAACCTTCATTCCATAATGGAAAAAGTTTTCAGCATTTGGCGTGTGGATCTGGATCCTACATGGTCAACAGCAGGTAACTTTCATTTTCCTCAGCTACCTGGGAGATTGCAAACATAATATAGTTTAGAAACTGTTGTTCAGACAATTAGCCATTTCATAAAACATTTATTGACCAGTTAGTCTTTCTCAGGTCTTGGGTTACAATTTGAGGATATAAATATTTTTTGAAGTATGAGGAACTATCCTCTTCTTCCTTCTTCTATACATTCCTCTCCCCCCAAAAAACCCCAAAACAAACAAACAAACAAATAAAAACTTAGCTCATCTTCCTAAAGGAAAGTACTATGGTTAAGACACATTTTTTCACTCTCAATATTACTTCCTCCTTCTCTGTGGAAAAGTGAATTTTTAAATTGCTGTAAAGTACAAAGCAGCTGGGATCTACTGGGCTTTCTCACCTGTAGGGGAAAACGTGGATCTTAAAAACCAGATAGAGAGTCTAGTATGCCAGCTTCTTCGATCTATAAAAGTACTTTGAAAACTCCTCCCAATATACAAGTTATTGGCCAGTTGTTAATCATATTATCTAGACACCAACACTGACAAGGTATTACAATCAGAACACCACATTTCCTTGGCTACCCTGTGTGGACATATGGTCTATGGAGGGCCAATGAGAACTTCCCCTAAAAATTACATCTGGCCACAGGAAGAAACCCTATCTACTTACTCATGGGGCTAAATTGGGCATGTTGGATACCCCCCATTTTCCCTTGTGTACTAAATTCCCACCTTGCTCTGTACCCTCGGAAGTTGACCTCTATGGGCTGCATCACCTGGATTCTCTTACATTCAGTTAGATTTGGCTCATGGGAGACATTTGAAGACTAAGAGAGAAAGAAAGAAATTTTGATATATTTATTGCTTCAGTTCTCTCCCTTTGGGCTGCAGTTTGGCAGTAGCTGTGTTTTTCTACTACCACAGTTCCTGTTGAGGGGCCCTCTCTTACAACTACCATAATCACTGGTTCTGATAACTCATTCTTCTGTTTATTTCTTCAGCCTAGGAGTGCAAACATTCTCACCAACCCTTGTAGCTGTCTCTAGACCTACCTGAAACTTGCAAATATCTTCCATATTAATTCTCTTTGATCATCCTTTTGACTATGCTATTTTTCTCTTGCTAACACTGATATATATATCATGACACCATGAACGAGCCTTAGTCTGAATAAACCCCCTTAATCTGCCTTATAGAGAAAGCTTGCATTCAAACTAAAGTCCAGCTTAGTTTGAATTGAGAGAAGTCCAGCTAAGAGATAAAGAAAAAGAGATGAATACTTAAAATCCTATTTGGTTTTTGTTTTATTTTGTTCTATTTCAAGCCATGGCTACAGATGTGCTTGAAGCCAACAAAATCCTTGAGCAATCCAGTTACATGAATTAATACATTTCCATTTTCTTAGAGGTAGTTTTGACTGCGTCCTTGACACTTGTAACTGAAAAGAGAGGTGTATTTTCTGTAGCGGAATATATGCAGTGCTGAGAACTTCACATTCTGCAACATCAATAAAAATAATATGGTTGGTAAAGAAAAGTAGGTTTGAGAGAGTGTTCAAAACCTCCACAACCACAGCTCTGTATCTCACTCACTAGCTCAAACAACCCTAATAAAAATACACTTTATCATTTTTTTAAAGACATACTATATTTCCAGTAAAATTAGCTACAGTAAGCACTGTTGCATATAACACCTAATAGAGAGCATAGCCAAAAATAGTTCCTGCAGAAATGGTGAAATACAAGGGTGTCTTGGACAGAATATTGCTCTGCAGTTTACTGCAACCAGCTGTATTAATATAGTTTGTGTTTAACTACTGTTACTTGATGGCAGAAATCCTTAATGGGCTGAGAGAAAAAAAGCGTATAAATCAGTGTGACTTGCATATTATGCTGATATCATTATCCTATTTACAAATAACAAATGGGTTAATTCAAACTATAGAAGCATGCACTGTCCCAGGATAGACAGTAGGCCTGTAAAACTATATATTTTTTTCTTTTGCTCAGTTGTTTGACTGATTTAGAAAGATGTACATGTTGCATTTATTTTATCAGTAATTACCTCTAAGTTTTCTAAGAACACATCTGAATGTTTTCCATTTCCATGCAATCTCCCAGTCTCAGATGATTTGTCATAAAGACTTCTACTTTCAGCAACAAGATTTAGTATCTTTATGTATTATGAATTAAAGCATATCTAAAATGTTCTATTTTTTTTTAATACCACATCATAGGGTGGCAGCTGTTCTGAATAGGCTGGATGTGGGTTATTTCCTCAGTATTTATATGATCAGTATTACGTTGCAGTTTGACAGAGCAGGTATTTCAGGCAATAAAATATTGGAAGTTGAGATACTACATCACAAAACTGGTTGTTCACAAAATTTATTTCCTTTCCTTCTAGACAGACAACTAAATGATGCCCCCAAGTTTATTTTCCTTATCATTAAATTCCAGCCAATGGACTTTAGACATGAGTAATATATTATCTTTCCAAATTTAACCATGGAGCTCCTTTCTGGTCTCCCATTTTTCTCTTCACCTTGTCAAGAGGAAGCCAGTCATCAAGACTTGCCAATCATCAGAGCATTCTTGGGAGTCATGCACTAAAATGGGACCCCCTCTACCAGCTTAGGTCCCTGAATGACTGGGTGTGTCAGAGGCTTCCACCTAACACAGACACCACTCTACATGGAAAAGAAACAAACTTCCATTGTGATAAGTCACGAGACTTCCAGATTTATCTAGGATATCAGCTTGTGTGGCTTTAACTAACATGTAAAGCTTCTGTTGGTCATCTACGTTATTATTCAAAAACTGTAGACCCAGATAGATGGGGGGAAAGAGGTTTTTGTTTTTGTTTTTTTAATTTTTCAGTTACTTTGCATGTAATCCAGCACTAAAGTATATAAGGACCAATTTGGGGGTGGGGGTGTTCCAGTAGGAAGTTTCACCTATATACCAATCAGTTTCTCTTTTCAGTTGATAATGATTTTTTTTTAAGATTTTTATTTATTTATTTGACAGAGATCACAAGTAGGCAGAGAGGCAGGCAGAGGGAGAGGAAGGGAAGCAGGCTCCCCACTGAGGAGAGAGCCCAATGCAGGGCTCCATCCCAGGACACTGGGACCATGACCCGAGCTGAAGGCAGAGGCCTTAACCCACTGACCACCCAGGCACCCCTCAATTGATAATGTTTTAAGACATTTTTGGATTCAAGGATTAAAGACCAATCAAAATTATCTCACAAAGAAAGTAATTATTTTAAGGTATAGAGTCTTACTGAATTCATGAAGAATGAACTTTCTGCAAAGAAGTTAAGGTATATCAAGACCTGAGGAACATACTGCCTCTAGGTATAGCTAGATATAGCTATACCTAGAGGCATGTTCATCCCATCCTTTAACAACCTCTTTCTGCATGTTCATCCCATCCTTTAACAACCAGCTATTAGACTCATGTTCTAATACTTACTCATTAAACTCATGGTCCCACATGGCCACCAACCCAGCATTTACCAACATAGCTCAATTGTCTCTGAGTTCTTGACAGAATTCTTGACAGAAGGCAAGTGAATGGATATGAATGGAGCTGATAAATTAAAATAATTACTCATTCAGTGAATCTTGCATAACGCACCTTAATTAGGTCTTAACTGTCCTTAGTTTAGTCAAGTGTTACTCTCTAGACTAATTAGTCACGGCCAAAGAGGGCTGGGATACAAGATCAATACTCATGCATCAGAGAGTAGGTTTAAGACAGACAACAGTGAACATGTTTGGAACAAAATGGCATCCAGATGAAGTAACTGCCTGTCTTACTTTGAGGGGAGGCAGGAATCAAATGTTTCTAAGTACTCTCTCCTCAGTGTGACTTTCTGGTGTTTATCGTGGCTCTCCAAAACATCAGTAGGAAACAGATGATTTCTCAGACAATAGTTATATCTTTCAATTATGACTATTAGTATAGTTCTTCCAGTGATATTTCCAACCATGAATTATCTCTCTTATAGAACTATTTCTCTTTAGAACTATCTAGGAAGAGGCACAGAAAAAATAAATATTTTTTGAAATTCAATCTCTTATGTACCATATTTGACCGAAATTACTCAGATTTTTTTAGTTTATTGATGACAACCATCTACGGTTGATATAGATTGTCTCAATTCTTGTAAATCTATAATTTAATTGAATTTAGATGTGAAAAGGTGAAATTAAACAAATATACTAAAAGTCAACTTTTACTTGGAATTTTCTATTATTCATTATCAGTACCAAATGATGGGCTGACCCATTATCTACAGCACATTTTTTCAAATGGCAAACACCTTGGATTGACTGGCCAATTAAAGATACTGAATTATAGAAACCCTATTTTATATTTCTTTGTATTGTTTCTAAAGTTTAGCTTAATGTTGTACATATAATAGGTACTCTGTTTCCCTTTTTAAAAAAAAGATTTATTTATTTGTTTTGATAGAGAGAGAGAGAGAGAGTGTGTGTGTGTGTGTAAGTGGGAGGGGCAGAGGGAGAAGGAGAGAGAATCTCAAGTCAACTCTGCACTGAGCAGCCTGATATAGAGCTTGATTTCATGACACTAAGATCATGACGAGCCAAAACCAAGTGCTTAACAGACTGTGCCACCCAGGTGTTCCATAGGTACTCTATTTTTTAATTTATTTTGATTCTCTCTTTTCAGAATGAAATTCTCTCTCTCTCTCTCTCTCTCTTTTTTTTTTTTTTTTTTGGCTCTTCATTTCTTCCTTAATTTGTGGATGGGTGCTCTCAAATTTAATCTACAGCCCTACTGTCTGCCTAAAATTCTACATCATCACTTTCATGTCCACTGAACATAAACTCTTCAGTATAATGTCCCCCATCCATTAACCAACCCATCTCCTGATTCCCATTGATTTCTCCCTCATCTCCTAAGATCCCTGTACTCTGAGCAACTCAAGATGCTTGATTCTCACCATGTTCATATCTCTAAGAGTTCCCACACCATTCGCCTTCCTGCAAGACCCTTTAGCTGGATAAATAGTGGAAAATCTCATATTTTGTATTTAAAAAGGCTGAATTTAAATTCCAGCTCTTACATTTACTCTTACTTTGACAAGAAAGTTATTTAATTCCCTTGTGCTTCAGCTGCCTTGCTTAAAAATTCAATGATAAAATACTATTTTGCTGGGTTGACATTTTGGGAGGGGGTATTAAATGAGAACATACATATAAAACACTCAATCTTGTTAGTTCCTGATCCTCTCTTTCTGTGTCAAGTCCGGCTTATCCCATCTAGCACACAGATCAAATGTCACTATTTCTCATTAAATCTATGCTTAATCATTTTCTTCACTGAGTATCTAATTCATGTGCATGCCTGGCTGTCTCAGTAAAGAAAGGTTGAAATATAAAACTTTTCTTCTTTTTTATCACAGTTCCCAAGTCTCAGTGGGAGGTTTTACAGTATAGTGGCTAACAATGGTCAGCTCCAAGTCTGAATTCCAGCTTACTCTCTGTGGAAACATGGACAAGTTAGCTAACATCTCTTTTTTATTCATCAGTAAATGAGGTTATGTTAGTAACCCACCTCATCCATTTTCTATGAAGATTAAATGAGTTAATATATATTATAAAATTGAACAGTATGTAATATATAGTGAATCCTCAAAAATGCTGGCTACTATTATTTTTACTATTACTAATATTATATTACCATGTTTCATAACCAACAGTCACTCTGCAAGTACCTAAAAACAATTCAACCAATATGAAAGTGACGCATCCACATTATGTGGAATTTTCATGCACAGCCTTACATGATTTATCTTATCCCAAATCCTAACATGAGGGATGTGCTTTTCAGCACATATAAATCTTAGTATTTTTATGAAAGCGTGTCACGAAATGCCTGTACTAACACGACAGTGAATTCTAAATAAAGCTTAAAGGGCATTATATTACATTCACGGAAACAGCTTGGGAGAAGGCTTATGGATTCAATGGCAATGTGTTCTATAAATCAGTCACCCAGTATGACAGTAGGCATGGGAAAGGGGATGATACATCTCATGTGAGATGGGAAAATTGCTTGAGAGATAAATAATGACATGCCTTATAAATATAAACATATGGTTCAAAGACATTGTCTTTATCTCTCCTCATGACATTTTTTTTTCTTTCCTACTTTTCACAATAAAAATAAGACTATTTCTTCCTTTACAGACACAGGGAAACATCTAGGCAGTAAAACTGACATGACTAATCCAGAAAGCCATTTGAGTCACTGTAATGTTAGTGGCTATAGCAAATAAACACCAAAACTGGAGTGGCTTAACATAACAAAGGTTTATTTATCATTCTTCTAACAGCTTATTAAGGATGTTCCTGATTCATAGGCAGCTTTCTTTCTGAAAGTAATTCCTTCCATTCTGCACACTGGTGACTCCTACAGCCAGAGATTTCTCTGTGCCTCAGTCAATGAAGAGAGGGAAGGTAGACAGACACATTGGTGTCTCACCATCTTGTCCCTGCAATGATATATCCTTTCTGCTCTTACACAGTTAGCAAAAACTAGTCATAGAGTCACATCCAAAGGCAACTTTGCTGTCATGGTGGTGGTGATGGTAGCTATAAAGTTAGTACCAGACAGCCATTTCCAGGGACTTTCTACCAAACCACAGCAAAGACAGCCTAGATCTTGGTAAACACTGGTCTCTCTGTTACAATTGCTCTTGAAATTATGAACGTAAGGGCCTTGCCAATCATCTTAAGGCATTTATGCTAAAAGACAGAAATAGAGGCCAACTGGAAGGAAACCCCTAAAAAACTTTGATCCACCTTCTTAAAGGTTCACTTTCTTCCTTCTGGTTCCTCAATCAATTACAGGATACAGGGAAGGAATTGAGACTGAATTTCTCTGAGCATATATACTTTCTATCTCCTCTAAGAATGGAAAATAAACTATTTTGGGAAGATTTAAGTTTCCTTTCAAGAAATCTAGCAATCTTCTGGGGAAAATTTAGGACTAGCAATGATCAACAGAGCTAATATAGACATATCTCTTAGTCTTTAGAGATGTTCTTTCTCTTATCTTATAAAAGATAAAGATTAAATAGAAACTTTTCTCAAGACCTTTCTAGTTGTAAAAATCTGTGAATTAAACAATGGCAGGGAATGAAGGAGAAAGAGAAAAAGTGTAAAAAGAGGAAATATATACTAGCTCTTTAGATCCTATTTACAGGTATGAAAACTTTTGCTTTGGAACATTAAAAAAATAAAAGTCTCTCAATCCTATGTGAATTCACTTTGTTCTATTTAAAATAGATATCATTAAAACACTAATACTTAAAGATAAAAATCTAACCAAATAAATGACGATTGAAATTTCAGTGCAACTGGCACTTAGAATCATAAACACATGAAGAACAACAAAAAAGTCAGTAAAACAAAATAGAGTCAACTCTTTCCAAACCTGTTTTTTAATAGTAATCAATGTGATATTCCAAACTAACCAATTAACATGGAACAGAGGCTTTAATATGATGTTTGTGTTGAACATTTTTCAATTGTAAAATGCATAAACATAAATATGCAAGTAGAAAATTATCTAGTTCACACTTTCTAGAATTAGTTTACGGACTCTCATAGAGCTAGTTACCTAGAACTATGGGTAGCCTAAAGAAAGAAAATTTGATATGATCAATCATCTCACAAAGGCCAAAAATCTCAACTTCTGAATTTCAATAAAAAGGTATCTGAACTTACAAAATGGAGAATGTTTCACGTGTTTATTTTCATAGAAGTTAAAGACAGAGTCATTCACACACAATTCAAACAAGGCTATCACAGTATCCCCAGGAAATTTAATTAGGTCACAGAGGGGGCACTGACCAAATACTAATGGAATGTCTAAGAACTAAAAGTCGCATATTATATAAAACATATCCTATCTTGGGACGCCTGGGTGGCTCAGTTGGTTAAGCAGCTGCCTTCGGCTCAGGTCATGATCCCAGTGTCCTGGGATTGAGTCCCGCATCGGGCTCCTTGCTCGGGGGGGAGCCTGCTTCTCCCTCTGCCTCTGCCTGCCATTCTGTCTGCCTGTGCTTGCTCTCTCTCCCTCTCTCTCTCTCTGACAAATAAATAAATAAAATCTTTAAAAAAAAAAAAAAAAAAAACATATCCTATCTAGATACTTGATGAATCCATGGCCTTACTATGTATCATTCATTTGCCTATGCAAGTCAATTGACTAACAAGATATTAAGCAATAAAGTATGCAATAGAGATAGAAGTGACCTAACTCATGACTTAGTGAACCATAAACTACATACTACACACTAGTCATTCTAAAATCTTGTTGAGCCTCAATTTCTCCATCTGGAAAATTCAATTTGGAAAAGATTTTAGAGATCAGCTCATCTAATCAAACATCCTAGTATTCTAAAGCAGATATGCTGTGGGTTATACATTCTTTAGAAACATATTTTTTTTTCTTCAAAATGCAATGACTTACCACAACTCAATTATGAAAAAGAAAATGTTTGATTTAATAGAAAGGAAGCTCTTGGGTATTTCTATCTGTAAGTTGGGTCAGAATTAATTGTTTAGGGAAAAGGTTATTAAATATATTTTAAAAATAGTGAAGTAACATCTAAAGAGAAAAACTTAAATGACCCATATTTCTATACCTAGTGATAACCACTGCATTACTTTTGTATTATACCAATTTAAAATAAGTTACTTGAAACGAAGGATCATTTATAAACAAACGGTATGTATAAATACAGGGGTAAACAGATTTCAGAGGTAAGACTCACAAACTATCGTTGAGTGTGAACCTTCCCAACATTCCCTTAAGTGACTGAGAAATCTTTATTTGCATAGAAACAACTTATATGTTAATTGAAAATCATTCCAATTTACCAATTCAAATAAGTTTCCTAGGGATCTACCACTGACAACACTTACTTTGTCAGCACAGCTTTTCACATCAAATAGTTTTAAAATGAACTTAATTGAACTTCTTTTAATATTTTCATTAATCATACCACATTTATACAGACTTTTCCTACAAATTCCAAATTAGTAAGTTTAATTGTACTGCAGAATGACTTAGAAAATTTAATCAGTTAAGAAAAACAAAATCCCATTTTTAAAACCTTGTAACAAATACAGACATCTATGAGGTCTACAGTAAAAAGCACTAAATTATGATATTAATGTAATATAATAATTCAAATTCAATTTAATGATATGGTGAAATATAATATTAATTTTAGGAGGAAAATCATTAAGATCTTTTTTCACTTTGTTGTTCCATTATTTGAAAACAGACATGAAATTTTCAGTAAATGTGGATAATATATCTAACAAATATAGGTAATATGGTACACACAGTTTCCTTGGAGGACACCATAATGATTTTGTTGGGGTGATAAATGGACCTCAAAGAAATAAGCTATCATCTTCCACAGCAGGTTCAAAAACTGAGAAACTACCAGGCTGCTTCCCACTTGAATAACTGAAAACACTTGTTCTGAGGTGAGTATCAGAGGGGATTTATTTAACAAGTTCTAATGATTCTCCTGATCAACAGTGAATGGACCATGAAAATATATATATACACATACATATGCCACATACATCTTTAAGTTCTTGATTTGAAAGCATAAGAGAGACAATGTAGCATGAATTCAACAAAATAGTTCACTACCTACCTATAAAAGAATGATCTGAGTAAAGATGCACCCAGCTTGTTTGGCTACCTAAGACTGGCTACTGATTTTGAGAAATAGCTAATGACAAGTAATAACCCTCACCAGCTGACAGAAGGAAAGAAAGAGAAAAAGAAAGAGAAACACTATCCTAATGAATTGTTTGGTATATTAACTAGAACCCTAGAGAAAGACTACAAATTTGTATTTGGTCCAAGTAAAAAACAAAACAAAACAGAAAAACAGAAAAATACCAAAATATGATACAAAACCAATAAATAGACTTCAACTTTGGGGTCACAACAGGATAACAGAGGCCCGATTTATAGTTTATATACTCACTTTAAACAAAGGAAAAGTAGAATATGTATATAATTCTTCTAAATATATGTGAATATGTACATATATAATATGCAGATGTACATCTATATAAAATGTATACATGTACTCATATATATTTTTTTCAGACATTAAATATAGGCAGGAAGAGGACAGTGAGCCCTGAGAGATGGAAAACAAATTAGATGAGCCCTATAGTCACCCCAGCTCATTTTCTCGACAGAGATTCTAGGATATACCATATGGAGGAGTAATCTAAACAGAGCCTGGTGCACTTCCTGAGTTGGAGAGTCAGACTTTGTGCTTCAGGGAGCCCAAGATGGCTAGAAATTCAAGAACAGAGGGAAGAGTTGGCACAAAGAGGAGGGAGATGCACAGAGAGGCCAGTAGTTGACAAAGACAAAGGAGTCCCCTTGAGTCTTGGGCCAAATAATGATCTGCACATGAATGTGTGGAAATCAGCTAGACTGTGCAAAGTACCATGGGGGAAAGAGTAGATGGTACAATATTCCGAGTCTACAGTAGGACTGAGGTTGTGTTCTGCACAGGGCATCAAGTAGCATCCTCAGAAAAGTACTGCTTTAGCAGCAGAGCCAAATTAGCCCTAGTCTAAAGGCTACACAGGATCTGACCTAACAAAGCTTAAAAGCAAACCTTAAAAGAATAAAACTGTGTTTCAAGCAACTTAGCTGTGCCTTAGAACAAAATCCTACAGTAATGAAAAGGATACGACAAACCCAGTGACCAACAAAGTAAAATGCACAATGTCAAACATCCAACCAAAATTGGAAAAAAACAAACAAACAAACAAACAAAAGCAAAAAAAACAAGGTAAGCTGACCCAAAATTAGGAGGAAAACACTCAACAGAAACAAATTTAGAAATGATGAATTTAGCAGACAGGGAGGGACTTGTTATAAAGACAAGGGGATTTCTATTATACCTATTCTCCATATTCAAGAAGATAGAGCAAAGAATGCCCATGAGATGAAAGAAATGGAATTATAAAAAAAACATCTAGATGGGACGTCTATAGATAAAAAATATAATATCTAAAATGAAAATTACACTAGGTGGAATTAAAAGCATATGAGGAGCTTAATGAAAATAAACACATTATAATAAAAACTATCCAAGATTAAATAGTGAGAGAAAAAAGATTTGAAAAAAAAGCAGACAGTTTATCAGTGAGCTGTGGGAAATTAACCAGCAGTTTAACTTGGTGGTTATTAGAGTCTCATAAGGAGGTTTCTTTAGTTTTGTTTATTTGTTTTTTGCTTGGACCAAATACAAATCTATAGTCTTTAAGTGATGTTTTTCCTCCTCTCAAGAGGAGGCACAGAGAGGAAAAAAATTGATAAAAACAATATTTTTTTTAATTTGATAAAAACTATAAAATAGAAATAAAAAAACTTTATGCAAAAGAGAAGGAACAAAAAGAAAAAAGTGGCACAGCATCAGCAAAATGCTGAAACTACTGATCAATAAATTTTAGAGCAGCAATAGAAAAAATATGTACAGAAAAACAAAAAGAATGATAGTAGACTTCTCTTCAGAATCAGTGTAAACAGATGGTTACTGAGTGAAATCTTTAAAGCACACAAAGTTTGTGTTGGGGAGGAAGCAGGAGATGCACACCCAGCAAAGTACCTTTCAAAACTAAAGATGAAACAAAGATTTTTTTCAAACATACTGAATTTGAGATTTGATTTCCCATATCTATACTTCAAAAACCCTTAGTAACCCAGACAGAAGAAAAATGAGACCAAATGGAAATCTGGATATATAATAAGTAATAACACCAGAAGATGTAAGAGAAAATATTAAAGGCTTGCTTTTCATTGTTTAAACTTCTTTAAAAATTGTAATTATATGAAATTATATTATATAAAATGAAAAGTCTCAATATATTTGAAAAGATGAAAGTCATACAAAATATGTGAATATATAAGAAATTGGAGCAAAAAAAAACAAAGAGATAAATGAAAAATACCTAAATATTTAGAAATTAAACAGCACATTATAAAAAGATACTAAAGCCAACCAAGATATCACAAGAAGAATTATAGAATTCCTTCAATTAAATGAAAGTACAACTGCCATATTTATAATTTGCTGGATACATGCAAATTAATGAATGTGTAAAGGGAAATTTCATAGCATTAAACACTTATTTTACAAAGTAAGTATACAAAAAAACACTTATTTTACAAACACTTATTTTAAACACTTATTTTACTACTTTTTCTTCACTAAGAAGATAAAATTGATAAACCCTTAGTCAAATGAACAGGGAAAATAAAAGACAAAAATTACCAGTATTAGTAATCAAACAGACGATGTCAGTACAGATTCCACAGAAATTAAAAGAGCAATGACATATGCAGAAAACCCACTGAACTTCTGAATTAAATCTCATTAAAAGAATCATAAAAAGGACATAGTAACAACTTTATGCCAATGGCTTGGAAAACTTAAACGGACAAATTCCTTAAAGAATCCAAACAACCAAAACTCACTCAAGAAGAAATAAACAATCTGAATAACTCTCCAAATAAAAAAGAAAAGAAACCTATCTTCAGCCAGTTCCCAGTTCCACATGTAAAAAACTTGGAAGCCACCAATCTCTCTTAACCAGCAAAAAACCTGAACAGGCTGACCAATCAACAATTTTCCTTGGATCCTTAAGAGAAGGAAGGACTCAGAGAAGCCCAAGGCCTCCAGGATAGAGAGTAGGACAACAATCACAGTCCTGCCTTACCAAGAGCAGAGACTCATATAATGAAACTGGCGGGGATGCGGTACAAGGACTTGGGCTAGGATAGGAAAACCTAGACTGAACCTTAAGAATTGCTGGAATAAAGAAAACAAAAAGAACTAAAAGCTCTAGGAACCCAGGGACAAGGAAGAGGAAGCCCACAATATGGTGAGATTTACCTCTTGGAGCTTCACTAGGTTAAATATCAGTAAATACCACCACAGTAAATATCAAAAGAGAAAAACAAAAAAACAAAACAAAACAAAACAAAACACCTAGTAATCCCAGCAGGGAGAGGAGGAAAGGAGCCACTTTAAAATCTACGGCAGCACTCTTTCTTAACAAAGCCCGTACTCAAGGGGAAACTAATTAACCACAGCCTGACCTGTTGGGGGAATTATCAGAGCCTAATTCACCTGAGAGAAGGGAAATGACGAAATCCAGCCCTCCTTAGGGCTAAAGTAGGGAGAAGAAAAGGAAAACAAACAAACAAACAAAAACCCAAAAACAAAAACTGAGAATTCTTGTGAAGCTCGCAGTCCAGAGGTGGAGGCTCGCTAAAATAATGAGATCTAGTCTGTCACTGGAAAGAAAGAAAGATATCCTGCCATTTGTTACCATATGGATGGAACTTGATTGAGGGCATTATGCTAAGTGAAATCAGCTAGACAAAGACAAATACTGGTTGGTTATCATTTTCACGTGGAAGCTGAAAAAACAACAACAAAAATAAACAACAACAACAAAACACAAGCTCAAATACACAGAAAGTAGAAAAGTGCCCACTAGGGGCTGGAGAGTGGGGCAAATAGGGAGAGGTTGGTAAAAGGATACCAACTTTCAGATACAAAATGAATAAGGTCAGAGGATCTTATGTAAAACATGGTGACAATAGCAACACTGTATTTTGTTATTGAAATTTGCTGGGAGAATAGAATTTAAATGTTCTCACACACACACACACACACACACACACACACACACACACCGGAAGAGATAATAGATGTGTTAAATAGAAGGGGAAAATCCTTTCACAATGCTTACATATGTCAACATGATGTACACTTTAAATATTTTGCAATTTTGTCAATTATACCTCAACAAAGCTGAAATTATAAAAATAAAATAAACCTGATTAAAAAATGAGCCAAAGACCTTAGCATATATCCCAAAGAAAAGATCTATAGATGGCAAAGTAGCCTATGAAAAGATGTTCCACATTATATGCCATCAGGGAAGTGCAAATTAATACAACAATGAATTTCACTATATACCTATTAGCATGAGTCCCAAACCTAGAACACTGACAACACCAAATGCTGGTAAGGATGAATAGGAACGTTCATTCATTACTTGTGAAAATGCAAAATGGTAGGGACGCTTTGGCAGGCAGTTTGGTGGTTTCCTAGACAAGTGAACTCTACTAGGTGACTGACGGTGAGCAATGAGTAACATATAGAATTGTGGAATCATTATATTACACACCAGAAACTAATATTTGTTAATGTTGTATGTTAACTATACTTCAATTAAAAAAAAAAGAAAACAAACAAAAAACTAAACATACTCTTACCACAGAATCCAGCAATTGCATTTCTTGGTATTTACACAAAAAAATAGTTGAAAATTTACTTTCACATAAAATCCTGAACAGTTTTATTCATCATTGCCCAAATTTGGAAGCAGCCAAGATATCCTTCAGTAGGTGAATGGATAAATAAATTGTGATACATTCAGACAATAGACTATTATTGAACTCTAAAACAAAATGAGCTATCAGGCCATGATAAGATACGGATAAACTTTACATGCATATTACTGAATGAAAGAAGCAAAACTTAAAAGGCGACATGCTGTATAATTCCCACTGTATGGCATTCTGGAAAAGATGAAACTATGGAAAGAGTAAAAAGATACATGAATGGAAAATAAGCACATGAGAAGATTCTTAATATTGTGAAACCTTAAGGAAATGCAAATTAAAATCACAATGAAATACCACCACACACCAAATCAAATAACTAAAAAAGAGAAAAAGCAAGTGTCATGGAAGATATGGGATAATTATACTCTTATATAACACTGGCTGGAATATAAAGTGGTATGGCGACTTGGAAAAGCAGTTTAGCAGTTTCTGGAACACCTGGGTGGCTCAGTTGGTTAAGCATCTGCCTTTTGCCCAGATCAGGATCCCAGGGTCCTGGAATCGAGTCCCACATTGGGCTCCTTGCTCTACCAGGAGACTGCTTCTCTCTCTGGCTCTCACCCTGCTCAGGAGTGCTCAATCTCTCTCTCTGACAATAAATAAACAAATTCTTAAAAAAAAAAAAAAAAAAAGGAAATGCAGTTTAGCAACAGTTTCTTATAAAATTAAACATACACATAACATAAAACCCAGCAAAACATTACTAAGTATTTACCCCCAAAATTAAGACATATGTCCACTGAAAGACTTGTTCAAAAGTGTTTATAACAGCTTTATTCTTAATAGCCCCAAACTGAAAGAACATAAATACCCATCATCTAGGGGATCTACAAATAGTGGTGTATCTAAACTACTCAGTGATATAAAAAAAAATCTTCTGATATTTGCAATTACAAGAATGAATATCCAAAGCATTAAAATGAAGGAAAGAAACCAGGTACAAAGATAACCTACTGTTTGTTAAGAGGCAATAGAAAGCAATCCAGTGGTTACTTGGGTCTATGGATAGGGAAGAAGACTAACTTCAAAAGGAGTACAAGATAAAAAAATTTAGGGGATGATAGAAATGTTTGATATTTTGATTGTGGTAGTGATTTAAGTTTTCAAAACTTATAGAATTGTACATGTATGTTGGTGAATTTTGTCTCTAAATTATACTTCAGTTAAACTATAAATAGAAAAAATCTAAAAGTTAATTTTTCTTAATGCTTAGATTTGGATAATTCTCAAAGAGTCCCATGCACAAACTAGTACAGGGAATTTTTTTATATTATTGTTAATATAAAACTGAACAGGATAGATAAATAGTTTAGACCAGTATGGTGTCTCTTAGGGAATGAAGTTCCCATATTAAAAATCAAGATAATGAAACTCAAAGACAATCATTTATTCATAAAACATTTTGGTCCAAATATTGTGTTACCTCTTTGTAATCTGAAAGGTCCAAAAGTAGACTCCTGGGGCAGAGTATAAGAAAAAAACAGAATTTCTAAAGCAATGAGATGACTTTGTTAACATGATTTATTAATTTATAGGTTAAAACTGTGCTTATATGTAGAGAGGGAGGGCTGGCATCGCCTTGCCTTCTAGCACAAAGACTTAAAAATTAATTCACATAAATATTTTTTACAGCTTAGCAACTTAATTAGATCAGATTTATTTAGTTTCTAAACCATAAAATAAAGTTGCCCATTGATGTAGAGATTATAGTTGATCTGACAGGTCAAGCCTCTCTTCCTGTTTTCATTATATACACTGAATCCTTCTAAAAATATTGTTCTGGTTGAAATCAATAGAAACTATTGCAGAATACAAGAAATGCTCTTGACCTTAAAAGGCATTTTAAATTGCTGACTTCATTTGAATCTCTAAAAAAGAAACTGATCTTTTAAATTACAGGCATAGGGAGGGCAAAAAGGAGAAAGCTTCCTATTTACCTAATACCTTTGGACACTTCTTAGTGAAGTGGGATTGGACCAACTTTCTCAAAGATTCCAAAGGATTTTCCACATTTTTCAGTCAAAAGGAAAAACTTGCCCATTGCCCAAGCAAGACACATTGCTTGTATGTTCTGGAGCTAGACTCTCTTCAGACTGGAGAAATGCTACCTGAGAGTCAGAAAGATAGAAGTGAAGGTTCTCATAGACAGCCACATGGGTTCAGTTTCACAATTATTTACCCTTACAATTCATTAGGAACTCCATGATCCCTCCCATCATGCTGAGCAGAAATTTATACTCTTGCAGTCACTGTACTTGAACTCTCTTAAGTTTAGGCCAACCACTGTTTTCAATTAATGAATCCATCTCATAGGGTTGGGTGAAGATTACATGAGAAAAGAGTTTGAGAATTTTTTTAAGGTTCAAAGAAGCTTGTATAAGGAACTTTCCTGTACAAGACGAAGCTTTTGATTCTGGACCTTAGAGTGTAAACCCCATGTATACTCATTTGCAAACAGATGTCAGATTTTTACCTTAAATTAAACCACTGATCTCCAAACTCCAAAAAAATGTGTGTATGTGCATGTGTGTGTGCGTGTGTGTGTGTATACATATATGTGAGAATTTTTTTTAGATCAGGGAAAATAAATTTCTAATACTTTTTGCCACACTTCCCTGAGGAGTTTTCCCAGGTGAATGCTAATTTAATCAAATACGATAGAAACAGAATTCCAATTTCAGAACAATTAAGTTTTCTTTCAACTGGCATCTAATCGGTGATCAAACACTGTGTGGAAAGGAGGAGAACTTATAAGTTGAATCCTACTGTCATAGTAAGAGATTATGGGTGCATATCAATACATGCAACTCCAAATCCTAGTGGATGATCATATTACATAAGCTATATGCAAAACAAAAACATTTTTCTATACCCGTGGGTAGTCAACTGGAATGAACTTTTGAGATTTACCTCCTGCATTTGTATGATAGGTTATGATTTAATTTAGCATTTAGGTTCTCAGCTCTACCTCTGAAAAGAAACATGGATTTACTTTCTGAAACTTCATTATATTTTATTAAATAATCTAATTGAATATTGATCCCTATTGAAATATTTACATTAGGAGAGGACTCTAAGGTGACTGTATTGGATAAATCATGGGTTTAGTGGTGAAACTGTCATGGATTTAAACTTTGTTCCCATGCTAAGAAGCAGTGTGACTTTGAGAGTCACTTGAGCTTTGTAAAGCTTAACTTCTTCATGTATAGAATAAGATTCTCTTGTATTTGTGAAGTTGATGTTGAACAGTTTGATGTATGTAAGGCTTTGATTCAGAGCAGATTTCATATTAGCATTCCTCCTCCTTCATTAACAAAGAAATCTTCTATTTCACAAACAGTTATATGGGTGAATTCCATAGAGAATTCCATACTTATGAAATTGTGGAGCATAAAGAGACATCCCATTGCACAAGTCACTTAACATAAACCTCGCCCAGGTCTTGTATCTTTCTTTCTTAGCCCTGCTCCAATTCATTACGAGCCTAGCACCAGGAATGGTATTTTCAATTCTTAAATACAGCCACATTACCTCCCTGGTGAACTCTTCACTGGTAGTATTCCTACAGTGAAGCCAAACTCTTCAGTGTGGTGAGCCTGGTGTGATCTCTATTTTCTATGTCCACTCCCTCTATACTGAACTAGCCTGGTGTTCATTTTGTAAATCAGCCATTATGCTTCCTCTTCCATGACACAATCTTTGTACAGGCAGCTCATTTTGTTTGGGGCATTCTCCTTCTGTCCTCCATCTACCTTGAATTAACTATTTGCCTGTCAGTTAGCTTTCAGCTCAAATAAACTCTGAGTCCCCAGTTTATAACAGGTTTCCTTTGTATAGTTTTTCACAGAACCATAGAAGTATTATCTTTTCCTCTATAACACTTTTATCAGGGAGTCACTCTACATTTACTTTTGTGGTATAATTTTATTAATAGCTGCCTCCCTCTCTATAACACAGTATGCCTCAGGAGAACAAGACAAGTGTGTGGTTTGGCTCACCATTTATTTCAAGTGCCTAATTGAGAGTAGGAGCATAGTGAACTGTCAATAAATACTTGTTTAACAAACAAGTGTGAGAAGAACAAATGGACATGGATGAGTAAGATGATTCATTTCAAACTTTTTTTTTTTTTTAAAGATTTTGTTTATTTATTTGTCAGAGAGAGAGAGAGAGCAAGCACAGGCAGACAGAGTGGCAGGCAGAGGCAGAGGGAGAAGCAGGCTCCCTGCCGAGCAAGGAGCCCGATGTGGGACTCGATCCCAGGATGCTGGGATCATTACCTGAGCCGAAGGCAGCTGCTTAACCAACTGAGCCACCCAGGCGTCCCTCATTTCAAACTTTTAATATTTATTTTATCCTTGAGTAATAACACTATGACAATACACTTTTTAAATTCCAGAGATGCCTGTTTTTTTTATCTAGATGAGGAACAGAATCATTAACGGAAAGACATAGTATAAAACATGGAGAGAGTAAGGATTATCTTTCTAAACTTGAGCCTCATTTAATTCTAATTAAGTTAACTCTCACCAATGTATTTTTTTCTCTTTCTTTCTATCTTTCTCTTTAAACATGATAACCCTTACTTCCTTTGGTCAGCAAAACAAAAATACAAACATCAATTTAGCATAAAATTCAATTAACTATTATTTAAAGTGAAACTTGAGACACTGATTTTAATGTCAAAGTATCGATTTTATGTGTACACCTCAGTGCAGACAAAATAACAATAAGAATGAAAAATCTATTCAGTTCTCTCACATCAGATGCTAACCCAACTCTGAGTTATGTGCTCTGACATATAAAAAGACAATAACTCAGTTATGCTTGGATCAGGAAGAGAAAACTTTGAATGTAATCTGTTACTTTGCTTACCTATTATGCTTGACAATGCAAGTCAGAGATAATTAAAAATATAGGAAATCAAACTTTTGTGGAGGAATTTAATAATCCAAGAACTCAATGCACAGATTTGGCTGTGTTCCATTTTGTCACAAAGTTGAACTCCAAATAAGGATTATTAATTACGTTCATGTCGGAGGCTTATTTAACATCAAAATCTTCACATTGGCAATACTTCTCATGAAGAAAGCACAGCTGGAAAGAAGGATAATTAAGCACCATGGTCTGAATTACATCAGTAGAACTGGGAATTCGAGGTTTCATAGAAATTTTCAAAATAAAGAGCAAAATCATCTTTTGAATCAATAAAAATAATCTTTGAAGGATCACTCAAGCTTTATGATAATGCTGACCCAAAAGTTACTTCCAGGATCTTATTAAACAAGTCCATGTTATAAACCAGTGGAACAGAGTAGAGAGCTCAGATATGGACCCTCCCCTCATCTCTATGGTCAAATAATCTTCAACAAAGCAGGAAAAAATATACAGTGGAAAAAAGACAGTCTCTTCAATAAATTGTGCTGGGAAAATTGGACAGCTATGCATAGAAGAATGAAATTTGACCATTTTCTTACACCATACACAACGATAAACTCTAAATGGATAAAAGACCTCAACGTGAGGCAGGAATCTATCAAAATCCTAGAAGGGAAGATGGGCAGTAACCTCTTCGACATCAGCCACAGCAACTTCTCTTGACATGTCCCCAAAGGCAAAGGAAACAAAAGTGAAAATGAACTTTTGGGACTTCATCAAGACCAAAAGTTTCTGCACAGCAAAGGAAACAGTCAACAAAACAAAGAGACAACCCACAAAATGGGAGATAGAAAAAGGGCTGATATCCAAGATGCATAAAGAACTCCTCAAACTCAACATGCACAAAACAGATAATCATGTCAAAAAATGAGCAGAAGACATGAACAGACACTTCTCCAAAGACATACAAATGGCTAACGGAAACATGAAAAAATGTTCATCATCATTAGCCATCAGGGAGATTCAAATCAAAGCCACATTGAGATACCACCTTACACCAGTTAGAATGGCCAAAATTAACAAGACAGTAAACAACATGTGTTGGAGAGGATGTGGAGAAAGGGGAACCCTCTTACACTGTTGGTGGGAATGCAAGTTGGTGCAGTTTTTTTTTTTTTTTCCCAAAGTGTTTGCCACTTCGGTAAACAGTGTGGAGATTCCTTAAGAAATGAAAAATAGAGCTTCCCTATGACCCTGCAATTGCACCACTAGGTATTTACCCCAAAGATACTGATGTAGTTAAAAGAAGGGCCATCCATACCCTAATGTTCATAGCAGCAAGGGCCACAGTCACCAAACTATGGAAAGAACCAAGATGTCCTTCAATGGACAAATGGATAAAGATGTGGTCCATATATATAATGGAGTATTATGCCTCCATCAGAAAGGATGAATACCCAACTTTTGTATCAACATGGATGGGATTGGAAGAGATTATGCTGAGTGAAGCAGTCAAGCAGAGAGAGTCAATTATCATATGGTTTCACTTACTTGTGGAGCATAAGGAATGACACGGAGGACATTGGGAGATGGAGAGGAGAAGTGAGTTGGGGGAAATCAGAGGTGAAGACAAACCATGAGAGACTGTGGACTCTGAGAAACAAACTGAGGGTTTTGGAGGGGATGGGGCTGGGGGTTTGGGTGAGCCTGGTGGTGGGTATTAATGAGGGCACATATTGCATGGTGCACTGGGTGTGGTGCATAAACAATAAATTTTGGAACACTGAGAAAAAATTAAATTAAAAAAAAAAAAAAGAAAAAATGAGTTCATGTTATAGTCAGGTCTCCCTATTATTACCAAGGGTTAAATCATCTTTAGGTAGTATCCAGGAGACATGAACAAACATTCCATTATGCAGCAGCTTCCCAAACTGTGAGTGATTCCTGTCAAATACTAATCAAAAGGGACCAACTTATCTATTCAAATTCATAATGTAAACCTTCTTTATCAGTTTCTAGAAACAGTATTGGCTGGAATTGTAGCAGCCTGGAGGTTTATTCTCTTTGTCTCTTACTTGCTGTGCAACCTTAGGCAAGTCATTTCACCTTTCCTGCTCTTGGTTTTCTACTGGCAGGAGAGGTAAGTGTTAAACTGGATGATCCCAATGAAACTTTCGGCTCAATTATAAAGTCAGACACATATTTCCTAGTGCCATGGTAGCTCTAACCATTCACATGGGATTTTGGTAACAACAATTTCCTAGTTTTTAACCATGTACTATATAAAGCAGGTGTTGACAAAATTTTTCTATAAAGGCCTAGATAGTAAATAAATACGATCACTTTTTCAGGCCATACAAACTCTGTGTTGCAACTACTCAAATCTGCCAATGTAGAGCAAAAGCAGCCATAGAAAATACGTAACTGAATTGTTTTTCCAATAAAACTTTACTTATAAATATGGGTAGTGGGCCAGATTTGATCCATGGACTGAATTTTGCCAGCCCCTGTTATATACCATAGCAAATACAACGAAGGAATTGGGATTTAAAAAAAAAAAAAAAAAAAAAAAAAAACCTTCTTAATCATATCCCTAGACTTGCCCAAAGGGTTTGGACTTATTAAATAAATAATTTCATTCTTTTTATCAGAGTTCATTTTTAATCCTTCTGTCTTCCTTTTTCCTTTTAAGAACTACTTCATTGTTCCTATAGTTCCTATCTCCCAGAATTTACTTTGAACCCAGTTCATGGCAAAAATGCAGTATTTTCTGGCAACGACAGTCACATCATATTCTCCTTTACAGAAACTAAAGTTTTATCACTCAGGATTTTTTTTTTAAGGACCCTCGTGTAAGTATCCATTCTCCCTCTTGTCATAATCTGACTGCCTCTAGTTTCAGTTATTAGCTAACTTTGCCTCCCAAAACAAACTCCTCAGGGAAAACACCTAATCACCCACATAATCTATATACGTCTCTTGAACAGGAGTGTCTCGTGTAAACACCTGAAAATGACAAAACTGCAAACCAGAAAATGCAACAAATGTGGCTGTTGCTAGATTCTGCAAAAGATAGTAAGCAAAGACAAATTCTAGAAAAGGTAGTCTGTCTTCCCACCATATCAACCAACCAACGGCAAGCAAACAGCAAACAACTTTGTGTTGTTGACATGTTGAAGACGTGTTGATATTTGTATAGAAGCCATAAACACGGTGACAGTTAAGTTCCTCAGAATGAGTCCAGCTCCAGCTCATCAAGATCCCCAATTCTGCCAACTGCTCACACTCACCTGTTTAAACTCAGCTTACAGTCCCATTTAGAAATGTCTACCAACAGTGCAAAACTGAGCACTCCTAAATTTTAATGAATACCTCAAGAGCAAGGTCGCCTGCAGTATTATCACTCATAAAGGGCAACAGAAAGAAAAAGAAGAAAGAGAATTTACTCGGTTTTTGAGGGAATTTTTCATCAAACACTTGAGTTAGTTTGTTTCAGTTATGAAAATTTTATCCTAAGATACATATACACAGGGTGATGGGTATTATGGATGGTGCGTGTGGCAATGAGAACGGGTGTTATATGCAACTGATGAATCATTGAACACTACATCAAAAACTAATGATGTACTATATGTTGGCTAATTGAACATAGTAATAAAAAAATAAAATAAAATAAAAATTCTTAAAGATGAAAAAAAAAAAAAGAAACATACAATAAGGCTCAAAAGTCAAAAGATAGAATGCTTCCCCTGCTATATTTCTGCAAGTTTGTAACAAAGAAGCAAGAAGCAAGTTTATAACAATACTACTGAATAAAATGATAAAAAACCATGAGCAAAGCATGGTTACCCTGCTAGCAGCAATATGGACAACAGTGTGTATGTGTGTGTGTGTGTCTGCGTGATTATGTTATGTTATGTTATGTTATGTTATGTTATGTTATGTTATGTTACGTTATGTTATGTTATGACATTTCCATAACATGAGGTGAAATTCAGCATTCCTGGCTTGCATTAGCCTAAGAAATAATCTGAATAGAAGGGTAACACACTGCTTTGTCCAGCCACCCAACTTGGAGAGGATAATGACAGACAGCTGAGGCGGAAGTCCATGAGGTCTATGCCCACCTACATTAGAAATACTGATACTTCTGTGCATGGTGTCAGGATGGAATGGAGAAATGAACAAAAGATGGAGTCATCCAATTATAACCAAAGAAGATAAACATGTTAGAAACTCTTAGCAGTGTGCTAGGACATGTGCAAGCCAGTGAGAACAATTAAAAAAGGCTTTTTTCCTGTGGTCAAATCTGGCTAGCAGCTCAATGATTCCTCTTTTCCCCTCCTAGTGTTAAAGACAGAAGTCATAGCCTCGCTTTCATGCAAGGTGGCACATTGAAATGTGATGCTTCTTGAGTCCTCTCTTTGCTTATTGTCCAGGCAAAGGCAGAAGATTCAGAAATCAGTCTTAAGTTGGATGAGATAGATGGAAGGAACTTTCCATGGAAGGCTGACTGCCAAATATCTGATTAGACTGTATGTACTTTGATGCTACACCATGTAGATTTTGTGCAGTTTATTATAGCTGATGCCAACAGACTGAACACAAAAACTTGTGCAATTCAACCTCATAACACTTCACAGATATGAACAAGGGCAGGCTCCATGTCAAAAGCATACCACCTTTCCTCACACTAACACACAGCTTCAGCAGTCACACTCACACCTGAGAATAGCTTTTAGAAAACATCATCTACTGTATGCAGTCTAGTTTCTATATTAAAAACAAGAAAGAAAAAGAAAAACAGGACTTTGTGACAATGCTTCAACAATAAATATAAACAGGATGGAAATGAAATGCTTCCACTGACTCCACCCAAAAATTTTTGACAAGAAGTAATAATAATAATAATGATGATGATGATAATGATCATTTAAAAAAAATGACCTACAAACTGGTCTGGGTAAAATAAATATCAATGTAAGTTCAGTGAAAAGAAGGAAAGAATCAGGATCTTTATGAATGTGGGTGATTTTTTACCAGATAAGGTCCATCTTACTGCCAGGAGGCAATTAGATATCAAGAGATATCTTGAATCTTTACCAAAAACCTAAATGACATCAGAAATGTTTTGTGTTTTTAATGCATAAAAATGTGGATTTAATGAAATTACTAATTGTAGTTGTCTCCTGCCAGTGGGAAGAGAGGTGACCTTTGTTTTTTATTAGTTTGTTTTTATATTTGTCTTTGGAGTATTTTTTACATGGACATCAAGAATTTGAATATCTGGTAATGATGGACAATGGTCTCAGAAAGATAAAAAATAAATGAGGTTGAGTCCAACGATTGCCTTAGGTTACTGGATGGAAAGAGTTTCCAAGTTGTGACAGAGAGGGGAAATGCAGACAGAGCCCAGGGGACTTCATCAATTGAAGAGACAGAGATGAGAGTCCAGGGAGACAAAGGCTCTTAGAGTTCCAAGACAGAATATCATAGAGAAAAGAGGAAACTCAGAGAGAGAACTCTGACCATGTTCAGAGCACCCCACAACTGCAGTACATAGCTTAGGACTACTCATTTCATTAATATGAAGTCATTTTCTCAAGCCAAAAGAAGAACCACTTAAAAGTATTTGAGAGAATAATAGCAGGTCTCACAAAGCTAAAACTAGTTTTTGTTCCCACTATCCAAATTGGAAAACCTCACAACTCATGGGTATCATATAGAGTACTCAGAAGAGTGTTTTTCTCAGCAGTGAAGCAAAAATTAGCTCTTTACTTAACACCAATCTGGTTCCATATGTCAAAGCTTAAAAGAAAAATGAGAAAAGATCAAACTGGCTTCAAGTAACTGAAATATACGCTAGAACAAAGCACAAGAATATTTGCAGAAATACCAAAATATCCAGTACTCAGCAAATAAATTCACAATTTTCGACAACCAATAAAAAATTACCAGGTAAAGGTCATATATGACAAACACAGTTAACATCAAACTCAATGGTGTGAATCTGAAAGCTAAGATCAAGACAAGACAAGGATGCCTCCTCTTGCCACTTTTATTTAATGTTGTACTGGAATTCCTAGCCAGAACTAGAAGAGAGGAAAAAAAAAAAAAAAGGCATACAAATTAGGAAGGAAGAAGTAAAACTGTCTCTATTTGCAGATGGCATTATATTATAAACAGAAAACCTTAAAGACTCTACCCTAATTTGATAAAACTAATAAATGAATTCCATAAAACTGTACAAAATCAACATATAAAAATTAGTTGTGTTCCTATACATTAATAGTAAACTATCAGAAAAAGAAATTGAGAGAACAACCCCATTTATAACTGCATCCATGAATTAATTAATTAATTAAATACCTAGGAATACATATAGCCAAAGAGGAAAAAGGCCTACACACTGAAAACTGTAAGACATTTGTGAAAGAAATTGAGGAAGATGCAAATAAAATGAAAAGATATTCTGTGCTCAAGGATTGTTAAAATGTCCACACTACCCAAAGTATTCTATAGAGGCAATTCCTATCAAAAGTCCAATGGTATTTTTCAGACAAATGGAACAATAATCCTAAAATTTGTATGTAACCAAAAAAAGACCCTAAATAGCCAAAGCAACCTTGAGGAAAAAAAAGTTACACTTCCTGATTTCAAACTCTAAACTTCTAAAGCTACAGTAATCAAAATAGTATGATATTGACATAAAACCATATACAAAGAACAATAGAACAGAGTAGAGAGGCCAGGGGAAAAAAACCCACATAGATACATTCAATTACCTTACAACAAAGAAGCCAAGAATTTACAATGGGGAAAGGACAGAATAGACTCCAATAAATAACGGGAAAACTAGACGGCCACATTCAAAAGAATGAAACTGGGCCATTGTCATATATCATACATAAAAACCCACTCAAAGTGGATTAAAGACTTGAATGTAAGACTGAAATCACAAAAGTCCTAGGAGAAAACAAAGGGGGTAATCTCCTTGACATCAACCTTGGCTATGGTTTTTTGAAAATGACAACAAAAGTGAAGGCAACACAACAAAAACAAATGGGACAAAAATTACCATGTATGCAAAAAGAAGGAAAATATGGCCTACAGTGAGGAGGAAAACCAGTCCACTGAAATAAACACAGGAATGACACAAATGATGAAATTAACAGACAAATATGTTAAAACAAATACTATAAATATATTCTACACGTTCAAGTAGCTAGAAGAACACATTGCATGTTAAGTGGAGACTTGGAAGATGGAAAAAAATCCAAATAGATATTCTAGAGATGAAAACTATTATCTCTAAGATGAAAAATATTCTGGATAGAAATAAAAATAGATTAGAGATTATAGAGAATATTTTATGAATTTGAAGATTTTTAAAATGACGATTCAGTGTCAGTGATTTGACACGTGCCTGAAAGCATGTCTAACATCCCACCCAATGAGGGCCACACTGGTGGTTCCAGGACAGTATTTTCAGTAGCAAGGGATCAGGGTCTTACTTGAGACCCCAAACAACAGAACTAGGCAATTAGGTTAAGATTTTAGGGAGGAAGAAAAGATCAAGGTATGAAATATATCCCACTATTCCATTAGAAGTGTTGAGTCATCAGCGTTCAGCTATGTTGCGGAGAAGATAGAACTGGAACATTTCTGAACTTCCTTCCAATGCTAAAATAAGAGGATTCACTAAACTTGAACTTCAAGTATGTTTTATAAACTGGTGATCTTGGAATATGGCCACAGAAAGGATATACTGGCTTTGTGAAAACAACACAAGGGCAGCAGTCTGGGGAATAACTTCACTGGCGGCAGCATTGCCTACCCTTCCAGTGGATACTTATTAAGCTATTGCTATATGCTTAGTACAGTGGATACAGTGGATGGCAAGACTGGCATTCCTGAACTTGGCAAAATCATTGTTTTAAAAATGACATCGCTAGGACCAGAGAAGTCAGATAGGCTTTCCTACTCATAAACATTCCAAAACACTGAATAAAATAGGAAATAACCAGTTTACATATTCACAAGAGACACTTAGTCATGAAAGACAGATTAGCAACAACAAATCAAATCCACAGTCAGTGGAACAGCTTCTAGTTTATCTAGGAATTCTCAAAGAATTTTTTCTCAGTTGTTCTGCCAGAACATTGCAAGAATGACGCTTTCTGTGAACTGAATTTCAACTTCGTATTGATTGACATTTCCTAGGTGGAAATTATGCCTTTTACTTTCTCCTATCATGGCACATCCAATATTATCCATGTACCATGCGTTTGCTATACTGTCATCTTTACAAGCAAAATGATGCCACTATAGATTGATTAGCATATGCATTGCTCTAATCCCCTGAAAGGGAATAAGCCACCACAAATGTTCAGGATAAAGAAGGTTACTTTTTACCTCAGTGCACTTAATTAGAGAAATGAAGACATAAATGTAATTTCTTGATCCATAAAATACCTGTCACAAAACATAAAAAACACTTTGTCGTTTAAGATCAAGCCAATTTTCTCCACGTCATCTGTCTTCCTACATAATTACGATCATAAGTATCATGCTACAGGGTGAAAGTAACTTGGAAAATTTGGAAGGTTTGTGTGTTTTTCCTATGTTTTTCTTGACAACTTATTCTTTTTTCAAAGGAACCACACATATTCCACAATTTCAGGCTTGTAAAAACAAAACAAAACAGCAAGCTTAGCTGGGTCCATGAGGTCATTTTCTGACATTAAACTAAGACTTCTTCTTTTTTTTTTTTTTTTTTTTTTTTTTTAATGTGGGAGAATACAGCACAAAGCAGTGGTCCTCAAACTGGACATCAGAATGGCATCAGAATTGCTGGGAGCTCAGTGGAGCCATAGATGGGTGGACCCCACCCCCAGAGTTTCTAACTATCAGTAGGTCTGAGATGGAGCCTGAGAATGTGCATTTCTAATTCCCAAGCCATGCTCTTGTTGCCTTCTGGCAGCACTTAAGAACCACTGGCAGCAAAGGTAAGAACATGGGGGTTGGTATCAGAAAAGGGGGGTTGAGTCTTTATTAATCAATGATGACCTGTCTACAACCCCGTTGAGCAAGTCACTAAAATTCTCTAAGTTTCAGCCTTTTTACCAGCAAAATAAATATAATAACTGAATCAGTATCTTTTTATGAATGAGAGAAATATCTAGAATAATGCCTGTAAGAAACTTCTCATTGGATGTCAGGCTCCAGGCATAAAGAAAAGTTAGCCAACTAGCCATCATTAATAGCAGTTAATAATATAGGTAGGGAGCCTTTGGGGAGAGTATCCTGGGTCTTGTAACCAGATGAGTATTTTCCTAGCTCTTCACTCTATAAAGCTTCTCCCTTCTGACCCTCAAAGCAAAGGGTTCTCTTGGGCAGCAGCTAAGTCAATGAGCTTTGCTTTTGCTGTCTCTCACCTGTTGATAAGATCTGCTTGAGTTTAGTGCCAAAAGCTAGGGAAAGGAAGAATTGAGCAAGTCTGCCGAAAGTTTATAGAGTTGCAAGGATTTGGGAGGTAGAGATTCTTTTTTATTTTTTTTTAAGATATTATTTATTTATTTGATAGAGATCACAAGTAAGCAGAGAGGCAGGCAGAGAGAGAGGAGGAAGCAGGCTCCCCGCTGAGCAGGGACCCTGATGCCAGGCTCTATCCCAGGACCCTGGGATCAGGAGCCCAGCTGAAGGCAGAGGCCTTAACCCACTGATCCACCCACGCGCCTGGGGGGTAAAGATTCTTAAGACTGTGTGCTAATGAATACCTTGGAGCCTTCCTTCCTGGCTAGTTGTTGAGTGGAAGTTGGTCAGGCAAAGATTTTTACTAAAGATGATCCAAAAGAGTTTAAGATTTAAAGAAAAATAATAATATATCCTCAAACACGTCACGGGGGCACTAGGCAGCAATGGCCTGGTTCCTACTTGAGGATAGTGCTATGGTGAAGCCGGGCTGGATAAACCCATCTTTAGTCAACAGAGGAGTTTGTATATAGGAAAAGAAAACTTTTCTCACTTCAGATGTCTTTTTTTTATTGCCTGAAATTATATTATTTATTATAATTCATCAGCAGAAAAAGAAAGTGGCAAGGTGAAAAATAAAATAGTGGCTATCTGTTTAATATGGAAAGCAATTAGACTTTGGTTAAATTAGTAGAGCAGAGCTCGAGTACTTTATGTTTGGAATACATTTCCATGCTTATGAGGTCTCAGTTTCTTACTTAATAACTAGAGACTTGGAAATCTGCTTAAAGTATAATTTCCCCTTTGTGGTTTCTATGACTACTCTCCCTTTTATTTTATGAACTCCTTGTCATTAGATGTACGGCTGTTGCTGCAGTAACAGGTTCTATTTCTTGAGGCAATTAAAATATTTGTACCAAATATATTTTCCCTGTTCCTAAAGGCATTTAGCACAATATTAAATATATCACATGCTTGTTGGTTCCTTCGTTCAGTCAGACATGGTATGTTTAAATTTCTTTTCAGTTCTTCAAGAAGTGTGGGAAAATATTGCATGTCTCTGCAGAAAGGCACCCCCATTCCAAAGAAGGTGAGAAAAGTAATAGCAATGCTTATCTAGCACTTTCTGTGTGCCAGGCACTATTCTAAACCCTTCCCATACATGAACTTACTTAATCCTTAAAACAAGCCAAGGATGTAGTTTCATTATTTCTATTTTTAAGATGGGGAAACATGAGACAAGAGCACATTAAATAATTTGTCCAAAGACACACCGTTATGAAGTGGCAAAGCCAGGTTCTAAAACCCATACAGTATGGTATCCAGACTCCTTCATAACTTAGTATTGTATAGAGTATATTTCTTCCTACCCAATAAGAATAACTTTGTTCTAAATGAGAATGGAAAGCCCATTAGCATTCTGTCAATTGAGTCAGCTAGTAAACTGCAGTAAAACACTGCTATTTTCCTTCTGCTTTGGGAAAAACTCATACAGCTGTTGCAATATTTCTAGGTATTTACCTAAAGCCAAAGGTATTCTTTGGTACTTAGTGAAGCATCATTAGAAACATTAATAAACATTTCAGCACCTAAGACATGCATCTACTGATTACCCATGCCACCATGCCATCTGTATTACAGGTAATTCAGGGGTTCTAATGGGGAGACTGTTTCATGGATGGAGACATCTGAGACTCAAGAAACACCGCTCATCCATGGATCACTTGGTCTGCCACACCCTCTTCATTTCATAAATTTCAGGAAACATTTTGGCCAGACTCTTTGCGGATGGAGCAATTTGAAACATAGGACAGTTCATGATTTCTCTGAATCTTATTCAAAATTTGTGGCTGAGTTTGTAACTGCTCTACAGCATGCTAAAAGGCAGTAAAGATGTTCCTAAATCTTTAGAAGAACAGTGATTTAAACTGCCAAATTGTGGGGCAATAACAAAAAAAATTGGAGTTTACTGTAATTTCTGTATTAAATAGGGAACCCTTTCTAGTCATTCAGTGGAATTAAAGTATATAAGATTTTAAAGAAAAAAAGTCAACCAAATAAAATGTCTATTTTATAGTTCAATTAGCTCTTCATTGAACTCTAACTGGATTATACTCCACATTCTCCCCTCTCCCAGATGATATTTTTAATGAATTAGATGTATAAATTAGAGATTCCATAATCATCTCTGAGTTATCTCTTGGTTATCTGGATGTTATCCTGAAGATTATAACCTCCAGAGCTCTTCCCATTTTCAAAATCATCATCTGGGCGGTGGTCAACAACATGAAGTACATTCTCACCCCACAAAGCAAGTAAAGTAAACTCACTCCCATAAATAAAATTAGCCATGGAAATTACATTGTAATGTCATAATGTTGTAATATGCTTCTTACTCTTCCCTTCTCAAACTCATTCCAAACCAATGGCCACAACTCAGCTGTCAGAGTCTCCTATTTATCTGCCCTTCTCAGTGATATTTATTATACAATCATAGCACACTAACCTCTGTGGTTATACCCACAAAGCATGGGTAATACAAACAACTGGTTTGAAGTTTGATAGACTTGGATTCATGTCCCAGTTCTGTCCTTCTCTGGTTTTCTGATCTTAGATAATTTAATTCACCTGTCTCCTTATCTGTAAAATGGGAGTAAAATACCATATCTGTTGTCAAGAATAAACAAAATGATGCACACTGAAGGGAGTAGAACATTTCACCCCAGTATATGATGCAAGAATTCAGAACACGCCACCCCCAAATAAGTCACATTGATATACTGGTTATTTTGAGCTCTAGGCACTACAAAAACAACATATGTGGAAAAAGGCATTCTCTGAACTCCTCTTATCTACCTAAAGAGACAAATCCTCCAAAAAGAAATCGATTGCCATAAATTCTCCCTCTGGGGATTTTATCCATCAGAGAGGGTCAACTCATCACAGCAAAGGAGACTAGAAATGGACAAAACACACACCCAGATAAACTTTGTCACAAATTAACAAACTTCCCATCTATTCTTCTAAGGGCTCATTCAATCTTTCCTAAAGATCATTTATTCTTCCCTGAGAGGCCTACATCCTCCACCACGCCACCCCCCTGCCATCCCACCCCTACCCCTCACTTCCTTTTCCCTATTAAGATGGTATTTAATCCTAAATTCTAAAGCCACCTCTTTGAGAGTCACTCACTTTTCCTGGATCACCCATACACACATGAAGGATGCATGTTAACAACATCTCTGTGTGTTTTTCTTGGCAATATATCTTTTATTATAGAAGTATCAGCTAAGAGCTCAGAAGAATAGAGGAAAAATTCTTTTTCCTCTTCTACAAAGTCTTAACTTTAGTGACAGAGCCTAATACATAGTACATGCTCAATAAAATGTTAGCAAATACTGATGCTTAACTCCATGTGTGTTTTACCTGGGCTAAAACAACCCATGAATATTTTTAAGACAAGGGGGCTGAGAGGGTGATTCTGAAATTAGTCTCTGGAATGGCCCCATATCCTTGATGTTTTCTCACTTTACATGTCTACAGGCTCATGGGAGGCCAGATGAACTGCTATCTTCTTTTTTTTGTTTTAAACATTATTTATTTACTTAGAGAGTGAGAGACAGCATGAATGGGGGGGCAAAGAGAGAGGGAGAAGCAGACTCCCCGCTCAGCAGGAAGCCCCACATGGGACTTGATATCAGGACCCCTGGGTTCATGACCTGAGCAGACACTTAAATCAACTGAGTCACCCAGGTGTCCCTGATACCTCCTTTTAAATGAGTTCTTTTTTTTTTTTTTTAAAGATTTTATTTATTTGACAGAGAGAGATCACAAGTAGAGAAAGAGAGAGAGAGGAGGAGGCTAGCAGAGAGCCTGATGTGGGACTCGATCCCAGGACCCTGAGATCATGACCTGAGCTGAAGGCAGAGGCTTAACCCACTGAGCCACCCAGGCAGCCCTAAATGAGTTCTAAGAGGACATGCGACATTCAGGTTGTTTCTTACAGGTGGCACCCTCCTTATGTAACTCGGTATGGGCCTTGAAACAGCATTCTCTATTGTGTATTTGCTTTCCCACCCTTAATAGGACAATGTTTTATTCCAATGGGATTCTTTCTAAGTCACTGGCTAAAGTATCTGAAACATCTTCTTTCCTAATTAGGAAGCAAGAAACCCTAATGAGGCTCTTCTGCTTCCATTTTCTTCTGTAGCCATTTCCATAGTCCAGGACTCTGGAGTCTCAGGCACTGCATGTCTCTGAGGTCAAAGAAGTATTTTCTTTGACCTGCCACAGGGTGCACCCACAGTCCCTCACAGGGTGCAGACACTCAGTCCCAAAAAAGTGGCCAGGGCTAACACTCATACCTCCACTCGATCTTCTAGTCCCAGCCAACCCAGTATCCACGGACCTCCTCAGAACCTAACAAAGATCAACCCCCCATGAAGCCAAGTGTTCTGTACAAGGTGACTCACCCAGACCTGGAACCTCGGGCTTCTTTTATTTCATCTGGTCCTATCCTTTCTGAATACCTAAGAGATCTCCCTCCATACTGCCACACTGTCCCCTAGCTGCTATCATAGCCCTCCCCCTCCTGAGCTAGGGAAATCAACACAGACTGTCAGGCTGAAGTGGACTCAGCCAGTCACCCTCTAATTGTTTGGGGTCCTGGCTCCTATACACAGATCATTTGATTTTTTATTGCTCTTCATCACAAACATCTGTCCCTGATTCCTGGTTTATATTTGCCAATGCTGAGAACACAGCGTAATTTGTGATGGACTGAGAGTTCTCAAATTACATGACTAATAAAGTCTAGAAGGAAGTCATAAGATTCGAGTTTTATTATTATTTTTATGCTTTCTTCTAGAGTAGCTACAAATCAAGTAGTGATGCAGTGATGCTTCTAGTGGTGAGAGTTATTTGTCCAGTCAATGCTTTGGTGTCGGTCCTTTTGTTGATAACTCAAATGTAGGCCAAATATTTCGGTCATTGAACTATTTTTCCCAAACTCAGTTCATTATCAGAGTCACCTGGAGTATCTGTTGATAAACACAAGTTCCTAAGCCCACCAGAGACCCATTAAACTTCTGGTTATGGGGTCAGAAAGAACCTTTTTTTTTTCTCCAAAATGATCCCCAAGTGACTTGGGTAATGAGCCCAGTTTTGGAATAAACAAGCAATGATGGAATGACACCAATTCAAGAAACCTGGTCCAGTCTTACCCAGAGGAAAATCCTCCCCTCAGCCCACCCTTAGCTAACTCCTGTATCATGCTGTATGTCTCTTCAGCTGACTGGAGAACAAAGTTTTAATCAAACCGAAGGGGACAGCTAGATGAAAGATTCAAACTCTATGTCCTATAATGATGCCTAGGCATGGCTGCAGATAATCACACTTGAATATTTTAATCATTGTGGTTTTGTTTTGTTTTGGTTTTTATTTATTTGACAGAGAGAGAGAGATCACAAGGAGGAACAGAGCCAGGCAGAAAGAAAGAGGGAAGCAGGCTTCCTGCTGAGCAGAGATCCAGATGAGGGGATCGATCACAGAACCCTGAGATCATGACCTAGGCTGAAGGCAGAGGCTTAACCCACTGAGCCACCAGGTGCCCCATTCATTGTTTTATCATGCAAGTAAACTAAGGCAATTCCCAAAAGCAAGCACTTTCAGAAATATAATAAATTCACTAATGAATACTAGTTAGTCCTCTTCATCACTTTAACCCCCTTGGGTCACCTTCCCACAAGACCCCCTGCCAGGGTGACCAGCTCTCCCAGTTTGCTAGGGAGTGAGGGGTTCCCCAGGACTATCAATATTAAACACAGGACATCCTGGGAAAATTGGAATGGCTGGTCCCCCTCATCAGCTCATGTTTCTTAGGCAGAGAGAAAGAAATCAAAGAGACCTGGGGCAGAGGGAAAAAGTAAGGGGGATAGCCCACCAGCAGCCTTAGGGGGCAAATACCTTTCAGAAGCCTTTTGTATATGGCTGGGCGATGAAGAAAGCACATCTCAGGGAAGAATAAATCTGAAAATATATGTGTTTAGAAACTATAGTTTTAAATCTATATTTTGAAATTGTTTTTCACAAATATTACTGCTTTTTAATGTTAATCACTAAGTAACATTATAAACAGAAAAAACTTGATTTTAAATACATTTTATTTTTTAACAGTTCAGGATAATTTTCTGTATTTTGTGATTTGAATAGCATACTCCAAAATTCATGGCCACATGGAACATCAGGATGTAACCCTTTTGGATATATAGTCTTTGGAGATATGATTAAGTTCCAGTAGATTCAGGTGGACCCTACACCCAGTGGCTGGTGTCCATAGGACACAGAGACACAGACACACAGAGAGAAGAAGACCATGTGATGACCCAGACAGAAACTAGAGTGGTGTGTCTGTAAAGCAAGGAATGCCAAGGATTGCCGGCAACCACCAGAAGCTGGGAAAAAGGCATGGAACAAATCTTCCCTCAGAAGCTCCAGAAGAAACCACTCCTGTTAACACCTTAATATCAGGCTTCTAGCCTCTGGAATTGTGAGAGGAAAAATTCCCACCCAGTTAGTGGTGATTTGTTATGGCAGCCCTTGCAAATGAATCCACTGTACAAGTGAGTACATTATAGAGTACTCCCCTGGAATGAGAACAGTGTCTAGGTTCTAATCCCAGGATTGCCTTTGACTCACTTTGATACTTTGAACAGGTTACTGGACTCTGATTTTTTCATTTGTAAAATGAAAGAATGATTAAAACCAGATGATTTTCAAAGGGCTCCCCTACCCCCCAAAAATCTGTGATCTGAGTATCATGACTCTTTTCTACCATTTTTGTTGTATCATTGCTGCATCATTTGTACAGTTTACAAGTCACTTCCTACTTATAACCCATACAATAGTATCTCTGAGGAAATAATTTGAAATCCCAAAGATCTATCAGACCCTGTTATAAAAAATATCCTAGGAAATGGATCCAAAACATGGTTAGGGAAACAATACTAAGCATGAAAGTAATAATAACAATAATAATAATAATAATGATACTTGTATCTATTATCTCCTTTAACACTTATACAACCTTACAAAATTGTAAGAAAATATTATAGAATTACCTGTGTTTCCTGCTCATATCTAACGAATAACTTACAGACCATATAAGCACAGTTTGGGCTAAAAGCCACATTTTCCCACAGCTACTTAATCAGTCATGCATTTGGGTATGAAGTATATATTCTACATTTCTCTCCAGCAGAAGGCCTACATACATTTTTGAGAGAAAAATCATCACTTAAAGTATAAGAACATATTGTTCCACAAGCTGGCTTACCAAATTAACTCCCATAGTGGCTGACAGCTATGTAAGATGTCTTTTACATATTTTAGGAGATCAGATGCTTCAAATGTAATATTCATCTGCAATTCCTTCCCTTAGACATAGAGGCATTGATTACTATTTCCCTCAATGTTAGAGGCTGAGAGGGTTAATGGAGAGGGCACAGGTAAGTTAGTACATCATGGTAGTACACTCAGCTGTGTTTCCTTGGGCAGGGCACTACCTTGTTCATGTCTGAGTTTGACTGGTTGTTTTATTTTCACTAGAGATTTACTAGAAGCCTATGTGTGCTAGATCTTATACTATACTCTAGGGATAAATTATTGAACACAATGGAAACAGAGCATATGGTCTTGGAAAGACAGAAATTAAGCAAAGTTAGATATTAATGTGTTAACATTAACAAATCAACACAATAATTACAACACAAGATATTAGCAATGTCTATAAAGAAAAAAGTATTCAGGGTAATTCTATAAAAGAGAGTCCAAATTCAATGGCATTCAAGGAAGGTCACTCTGCAGACATGAAAGTAACATCCAAACAAGGGGAAAGTGTCCAAGGAGTATTATGTGTGAAGGTACTTAGCATTTCGAAGAATGCTATGGGAGTTAATTTGGTAAATTTATTTACAAACTTCTAAAGAAAGGCAGCATATCAGAATAGAAAATACAAGGACAGTGGCATGGTATGAAGTGACTGCATTTTTTATCTGGAGTTTAATTTGCATATAATGAAATTTTAAAATCTCTAAAATATGGACAGGAGTATTTACTACATAGTCTTTTTTTTTTCTACCTAAGGAAGAAAGTGATAGTATTAATGAATATGCCTTATACAAGTGTCATACAAAATAAGGTACTTCTTACTACACATCTTTTTCAATAAGAACAACATAGAATCCGTTCTTTCATCTGTTTCAAAAATTGTCCAAAGAGGGCCAGTTGAAGAGGATGCTTTAACATCACACTCCAAAAGAGTTAGAGTTTTTGGCAAACTTGATTCTGAATCATTTGCTTCTAAATAATAGATGCTAGACAATTTTATGACATACATATTAATTATTCATTTGGATAATTTAAATTGATTTCAAATTATACTGTATCATTTTCTATTAAATTTCAATAAGCCTGCAAGGAATCCATTAAATTCCAAATCATTATCATTAATTTTCATTAAGATGCATGGACAACAAATATATTCCATTTCTTAGAGTCAGTAGTTTCCATGATCCATCCGATTAAATTATAGTGAATAGGAGCCAGGTCTTGGCTTGTGCCCTTCATAAAGAACAATGGCTTTTGGATCAGATGCATGTAGATATTGTGATAGTTTAAAATCCTTTATTTGGGTATAATTAAAATACAAAAAACTTCACATATTTAAAGTGTTAAATTTGATGAGTTTTGACATAAGTATACATTTATTATAATAGCACTACAATCAAGTTAATGAACATATCCTCCTCCAAAAGTTTCCTAGTGGCTCTTTGAAACGCCTCCACCTCAACTTGTCTTGACACCACCCTTGCTTTCCCTCACCCACACGCAAATCTGTAGGCCATCACTGCTCTCCTTTTGTCACTATAGATTCGATTTTTTCTATATGTTTTTCTAATGTTTTCTATAAATTTTCTAATGTTTTCTATAAATGGCATCATAGAGTATACACCTGTCTTCTTTCACTCTGCATAATTATTTTGATATTCATCAAATTTGATGTGTGCCTTAATAGTTTATTTCTTTTTATTACTGAGCATTATATTATTGTATAGATGTACCACAATTTGTTTATTCATTTATCTGTTAATGGATATTTAGAATGTCCTCAGTATTTGGCTATTATGAGGAAAACTGCTATGAACTTTCATAAACAAGTCTTTGTATAGATATCTATAATTGTGACTATTCTATGTACCTTATATATCTAGAATAATAAAATATTTGTCCTTTTGTGTCACAGTCATTTCACTTACCATAATGCTTCAAGTTTCATTCACGCATGTACACATTTTGTTCATCCATTCATCTGTCAGTGGATATTTGGGATATTTCCCATATTGTGAAAGACTATTCTGAATAGTGATGCTATCGACGGTGGTGTACAAATACCTTTTCAAGTCCTGGCTTTCAGTTCTTCAGGGTATATACCCAGATGTGGAATCAATGGGTCATATGGTAATTTTATGTTCAATTTTTTGAAGAAACACCATATTGTTTTTCCAACAGGCCATACCATTTTACATTCCCACAAGCAATGTACAATAGTTCCAATTTCTTTTGTCTAGCATTTTAAGAAACTGCCCAATTGTTTTCTAAATGATTGCATTATTTTACATTCTCACCGTCATTTCCAGTTTCTCTGTATCAGTGCAAACATATGGTATGGTTAGACTTTTTCATTTTAATGATTATAATCATTGTGTAGTGGTATTTTATGGTGGTTTTAATTTGCACTTCCCTAAATGGCTAATTCTCTTGAGCACCTTTTCATGCATTTATTTGTGCAATAAGCTAACACAAACATAGGTATCACACCTTGCCTTTTTTCCCTTCCCTCAGGAATCTTTGTCCTTAGTTGCTCAATTTTTATTGTCTTAAAAAGACATACAGGGGGCATCCGGGTGGCTCAGTCAGTTGAGTGTCAGACACTTGATTTTGGCTAGGTCATGAACTCATGGGTCCTGAGATGGCTCCACATTGGGCTCCGTGCTCAGCAGGGAGTCTGCTTGAGATTCTCTCCCTCTGCCCCTGCCCCTACTTGTGTTTTCTTTCTCTCTCTCAAATAAATAAATCTTAAAAAAAAAAAAGACCTACAGATGGCCAAAAGACACATGAAAAGGGGCTCAAAGTCACTAATCATCATGGAAATGCAAATTGAAACCACCATGAAATATCACCTTATCTCTGTCAGGATGGCTAAAATAAAAAACACAAGAAATAACAAGTATTATTTCTAAGGATGTAGAGAAAAAGGAACCTTAGTACACTGTTGGTGGGAATGCAAGCTGGTATGGGTGCTGTGGAAAACAGTATTGAGGTTCCTCAAAAAATTAAAAATAGAAATATTATACAGTCCAGTAATTCCACTACTGGGTATTTAACCAAAGAAAACAAAAACACTAATTTGAAAAGACAGATGTACCCCTTTGTGTATTGCAGTATTATTTACAATAGCCAGATTATAGAAGGACCCCAATTGGTGCCCATCTGTAGATGAATAGATAAAGAAGATATGATACTATATATGTATTACGCAGGCATAAAGAAGAATGAGATCTTGACACATGGACAGACCTAGATGGTATAATGCTAAGCAAAATAATTCCGTCAGAGAAAGACAAATACTGTATTTGGCGGGTGGGGCGCAGAGGCAGAAGGAGAAAGAGAATCCTCAAGCAGGCTCCCGGCTGAGCAGTGAGCCCCACAAAGGACTCCATCCCAGGACCCTGAGATCATGACCTGAGCCAAAATTAAGAGTCACATGTTCAACTGACTAAACCACCCAGGCACTCCAAAATACTCTTAACTGGTGGTTGCCAGAGGGGAGGTGGGTGGGAGGATGGATGAAATACCTGAAGGGAATTAAGAATATACTTATCGTGATGAGCACTGAGTAATGTACAGAATTATTGAATCACTATATACTACACTTGAAACTAATGTAACACTGTATGTTAATTATACTTCAATAAAAAAAAGAAAAAAACATTACTTCATAAATGTTTTGGTTTTTGTCTTTAAACAGTTGTTTCAAACAAGAGGGTAAATATGGAACCTGTTACTCCAATCTTGGCCAGAAGTGGATATCTGAATTGACTATTTTTAAGCTGCGAATGTCATCATCCGAAAGTTTTAAAACTAACGTAATTAGCACATTTTTTTCACCCTGGCCTTTTAAATCTGTTCTTGAATAAATCTATAAACATATTGTCAAATGTCTACTAAACATCTATAAAGAGCTAACTACTTTGTACTTTTCAAAAAATTAGCAGACAGGTATCACTTATAAGATGCTTACAAACACATTGGGCAGGAAAAGCACAAGTATCTGTTCTAAGATGTTATAAACCAGGAGTCAGGTAGGCACAAATATTCAGTAAGCTGTTCACCTATGATTGCTATACTCCATGGTAGGCACTGAGAAAACTGCAGTGAAAAAGATAGACATGGTTTCTGACGTCCTGGGGCTTATAGTCTAGTGGAAGGAAGTAGAAAAGATAAGGATTCAAATACAGAAATAGGATCATGTTAGATATATAATCAAGGAAAATAAGATAGGGTAAGTGCGCAAATATGATGGGGGGGAGAATGAGGGTGACTTCATTTGGGTGATAAAATAATTACTAGCACTTAAATAATGAGAAGAAGCCAGCCATGTAAACATTTGGAAGAAAACCTTCAACATTACTAATAAGTACAGAAATGCCAATCAAAGCCACCATGAGATATCATCTCACACATTTTAGAATGGCTATTGTCAAAAGGATAAGAGATAAATAATATGTATGGGTGAGGATGTGGAGATAAAGGAATCTTGTGCACTGTTGGTGGGAATATAAACTGGTGCAGCCACTGTGGAAAGCAGTATAGAGGTTCCTCTAAAAATCAACAATAAAAAACTACTGTATAATCCAGCAATTCTACTTTCGGGTATATATCCAAAGGAAACAAAACTACTCTCCTAAAGAGTTATCTGGATCCCTATGTTTACTGTAGCATTATTTACAATAGCCAAGACATGGACAACCTAAGTGTCCACCAACAGATGAATGAATAAAGAAAATGTGAAGGATGTGTGTGTATATATTTGTGTGCGTATATGTATGTGTGTGTGTGTGTGTGAATTGTATTCAACCATAAAAAGGAAGTAAATCTCGCCATTTGCTACAACATGGATGGACCTTGAGGGTGTTATGTTAAGTGAAATAAGCCAGGCAAAGACAAACAGTACATGACCTCATTTATATGTGAAATCTGTAAAACAAACAAATAAATAAAAACTCACAGGAAAAGAGGTCAAATTTGTGATTGATAGAGGAAGAGGGTGGAGTGGGGGATAGGGGATGAAGATGGTCAAAAGATACAAACTTTCAGTTATAAGATATGTAAATACTAGGGATATAAGTACAACAACATGACGACTATAGTTAACATGGATGGTATATTTGAAATGTGATAGAGAGTAAATCCTAAAAGTTTTCATCATAAGAAAAAAAATGTGGTTTTTGTTTTGTTTGTATCTATATGAGATGATGGATGTTAACTAAATTATTGTGGTAATCATTTCATAACACATGTAAGTCAAGTCACTACACTGTACACCTTAAATGTATATAGTACTGTGTCGATTATATTTCAATAAAAATAGAGAAAAAAGATTTGAAAGAAAAACAAATTTATACAGACTGAACAGCTTGGCATATTCAAGGGAGAGAAAAAAGGGCAATGTGGTTGATGCATAATGAGTAACAGGGAAATGGGTCTCAGCGAAGGGACGGTATCATAAGAATATGCAATTTATCTAAATTCAATGGAAAATCATTGGGGGAGGTGGATTAATGGAAAGAGAACAACCATTTATGTACTTTTTGTTTTGTTTTTCTTCCTTTTTAAAAGATCATTCCACCTCCTACATAGAGAGTAAGCAGTGGGGAGGCAAAATAATGAATATGAGAAAAACAAACAACAACAACAAAAAGAGTAAAGGCCAATGTGTGTGCTATCATTGTCCTGGGACAGATAATGATGAAATAATAAAAATGAGTAAAGTTGGCTGTATAAAATCAAAAGGGAATAGTGTCTAGCAAACTGAAGTAAATAACTGTATGTATAAGGAATGGGTACCACTCAGTTCTATTGGATTTTTGCCACATTAAATGTAGGCCCAATGTTGCCAGCTGTTGTAATTTTTCAAGGGTCCAGACATCCAAAGTTTTAAGATATTCTAACTCAGAAATACTGTATGGAATGCCACAAAAGGTCTGTGAGATAAATGGATACCGTGGACCAAGTTTGCAGTCCTTGGTGTCAACTGATAATACAAAAGTTTAAAGGCAGGAAGGTGCCCAGGAAAAGAGAAACTGATGTTAAGTTTTGTGATTTCTGCACACTAAGAGCCCACTACCAGGATATGCGTCAGGCTCCTTGCTCTGTGGGGAGTCTGCTTCTCCCTCTCCCTTTGCCTCCTCACTCATGCTCTGTCTCTGTCTCTCAAATAAATAAATAAAATCTTAAAAAAAAAAATGAGCTCACCACCAGACAAATGATGGGAGTCAGGAATGGCTTCGTGGGAAAGTTGGAGGCATTTTTGAAAGAAGCCATGGTTTGAAGTAAGGCAATGAGTTTTGAAAAGCCTAAGAGAAGTTCGGGGAAGATGAGTCAACTAGCCAGCACCAGGATTTTGGTAATGGAGCAGAAGTAAATCCAGCTGGAAAGGTAGATTGGGGTCAAAAACATTAATTTGGGCATTATTCTTATATGGATATAATTTCTGGGCATGCATTATCATAAATGAGCATTTTTTTCCCTCTCTTCTAAGTACCAGGAAGATGTTTCTTTTATATATGCATCATGGTGATAAATATTCCAAAGTACTTTAGTAAAGGTAAATTTATCCCATTTTCAAAAACATAGCAGACAAAACTCCCAGTGTTAGAAAAGCCCTTGGACTTTCATTGTAGTGAGTCCTGTAGAGGCAGGAATAAATGATAGGATTCTAAAACAGGCATTCCTTTCAGGATTCAGTCATCCTCCTTTGAATGCAATGACTAAAGCGATTCACATGATGGCATTTCTGTTGAACAGCATAGATCTGTCAAGCACTGAGTTGTCATTCCTGGTCCTACTGGCTACAGAATTCCTGGCAACTTAGAGGTGGTCCTGATAGATAACAACCTTGGTCACTGCCTACAGTGCAACCCAGCTTGTCTTAGGGAGGCTGCATGAGTCATGTTCCCAAAATCACCAGGTTATGGCAGGGCCCATCATGCTCTCTGATATGACTAATATGATGCTGCCAGGATCCACTCCCTCTGCCTCAGCCCCCTTTTGCTTAGTGTATAAAGTGATCAGCACAGAGAAACTGCGATTTAGTCATTGTCAGGGGGTTGGGGGGATGATAAATAGTCACAGGTAGTCACCCAGCTGCCTTCTCTTAGCCATGTAAGGCTTTGCAAGGTATGTGTCATGAGATAGAAGGGATATAAATACATCGGTACAATAATTCTGTTGCTGGAGACTCCTACTACTTGTAACTAAATGATAGATTGCATACAGAATAGCTTCTGCCTTTTAAATACAGATGCTACAAATGTCATTCTCTCCGTCATGGTCATTTGTTAATCCTCTTTAACTAGATCTTTGGGCAAGGAGGTTTCTAAAAGAGCACAGGAGGTCAGGATTAGAATAAGAGGCAGGCAGAGCAAAATACACATGTGGGAAGGCCTTAAGTGGAAAAACCAGCAAAGACACAAGAGAGAGAAAAAGAGGGCAGAGGAATGTTCCAACAATTCTGTTATTGAAACATACTCATGTGCCCTGGAGCATGACTCGGGAGTCGGCATCCAAGCCTTCGCAGGGATGATTGAGAGCAGAGTTCTGGGGATACTCGAACGTCCTATCTTAAGACATTTCTCAAGATCTGCCCCCAGCTCTGCATAAACAGAGAACTGCTGACACTCACTCTACTATATATTAAATCCTAAAATGAACTACCCTTTAACTTCTTCACAGAGATATGTTGCACCAAAGTCTGTATTTTAGCATCTCCTAGTGGTAGGCAGAAAGGTGTCCAAACTGTAACCTCTGACACCCAGCTATGTCTATTATAAGGCAAAGAGGAAAGATTGTAAATGGATTTTAGATTACTAATCAGCTGACCTTGAGGAAGGGAGATGATGATGATCCTAGTGGGTCCAATGTAATCACGAGGGTCCTCATAAGTAGAATGGAAGGCAGAAGAGAGTGTCAGGGTAATGAAACATGAGAAACACTGGACAGGTCATGGCTGGTTTTAATGACGGAAAGGGACATGGACATGGACAAAAGAATGGGGGAAGCCTCCAAAAGTTGGAGAAGGCAAGAAAACATACTCTCTCCTAGAACCTCCTGGAAAAAAACACAGCCCTGTCAACACCTTGATCTAACCCAGTAAAATTCATTTCAACTTCTGATGGCCAGACCATAAGATAATAAATGTATATTGTTCTAAAACCAATGAGTTTGTGGTAATTGTTATGGCTGCTGTGGAAAACTAACACACTCCTACATCTACCCAGGAGCATATGCACTCTAATGCCACCTTTATGTGGGGAGATTCCTGGGGAAAGGCAGTTGTAGCTTTTCAGAAACTGCCCACGCAGATTCCCAGTAAAATGATGTCTAACAAATAGCGCTTTATAGCCTCAATCTTATTCTGCCACCACACACTCTAGGCTGGTAGCCACACTGGACAATTATTTTGTGAACATGTCACCTGTTGTCATACTTGGTCTCTGTTCATGCTGTAGTCTCTACCTGGAATGCTCTTCCCACCCACTTATCCCAAAAGCTATCTGTTTGTGCCCAGCGATCTTCTATTTGTCTGTTAAGTCCCAGTCCCAGCAACATCTCCTCACTGAAGCTTTCTATGTTCACTATCTTCCTTCTTAAAAAATACTAATTTTTCTCTCCTCTGTAGCATAATACTTATGTCAGGATATACATGGTCAGTTTGCCTCATCTTGGAAACATAGAGATTGCATTTGGTTTGGGGGGTCTAAGTTGGCTTCTTTGCCATGGGGGGGTGCTATATATTCCCCTTCCCTCTTAGGGGAATTTAAATATTAAAACTTCCCCAGCCTAAATTAGAGGAAACTAGTTTTTCCATTACTTAAGTTTTAGATTTGGAATTAAATAGGTCTGCTGCAAATAAGACAAAAGGAAAATCTGCGGAGATACCACCCCTAAAAGAAACAAAAGGAGGTGATATGATTTCCTCAGAATTAAAAAGATATTGAAAGAAAGAAGTTATCAAGGCAATTTGTGCAGCCAGGAAGTGGGCCTGCAGGGTTTGGGTTCCCTTTGCTAGATCACACAGCTTGCAGACAATACGCTGGGCTTCCATCATCAGCAGTACCTATGAAGACTTTACTCACCATCTCACCTGCCCTCAGGAGGGATATCACCAAATTTCATTTTGTCTCCTTCTGATCATCCCACAGAAAAATCTGTACAGTTGAACTATATCCCCCAAAAAGATATGTTGAACTCCTAACCCCCACTACCCGTGAATATGAACTAATTTGCAAATATGATCTTTGTAGATATAATCAGGTTAAGATGAGAGCATTAGGGTGGATCCTAACCCAATATGACTGGTCCTATAAGAGGGAAATTTGGACAAAGACAAAAAGGGAGAATGCCATGTGATGACAGAGGATTGAAGCAAAGCAGCTGCAAGCCAGGGTACAGCAGGAATCACCAGTGCCATAAGAAGCTGGGAGAGAGGCATGGAATAAGCTTTCCCTCAGAAGGAACCAACTACCAAAACATTAATTTTTGACTTTGAGCTCTTCGAACTATGAGAACAAGTTTCTGTTGTTTTGAGCCACCCAGACTGCATACTTTGTAGAGCAGTCCTAAGAAACTAACACATAATCCTTCAGAAGGAAGCTTATAAGCCAAAAAAAGAAAAGGAACCCCCAGGACACCTAGTGGGGTAAGAATGTGAAAGCCCCCCCATTTCTGCCGCCATGGCTGCATTATGACATTCATGGGCTCAAGGCACTTTTGCTTTCATGGGTCTCTTCCTCCATTAAAAAAATAAAGTAAAAATAAAATAAAATAAAATAAAATAAAATAAAATAAAAATAAAAATCTATTATATAACATATATTTTTTACAACTAAATTGATATGTACATTAATGTATTACTATATATTCAAACATTTTCTGTAACCTAAAAGTTTAGTGTTTTCCTTCTGATTTGAAAAGAAATAAAATATTTTATTGCGTCCCTAGAAAGATTTGGACTCCGTAGAACCTGAAAAGATAGCAGCTCACCAAGATGGGACAGGATATGGAGAAATACATCTCCATACAGACTTTTATATTTATATCTTTTTAACAGTTTTCTCTTAGGTCATATTATATTTGGCTAACTTTGTAGTTAGCACTGTATATCATTTATTCCTTTATGAAAGCTCCTCAGTGTTGTAATGCATTTGACGACGTTGAGGTCACACCAAATGCTAAGTGGTGCTAATTGCTACAGAAACAACTTGTGCTGAATTGCAGCCACTTCATAAATATTTGGCCACTATTATTAACAAACACAAAAAAAAGATAAGAAAACAAGAAATTGAAACATACTTTGTCTTAAAACCTTTCAAGTCAAGGCCTGCTCTAAGATTTCCTAGACAGGGTTCACATCTTCAGTTCATTCCTCAGAAATGTTCTTCCTCCTGAGGGGCAGGTTGCAGAGTGGGAGGCAGGGGGGACGGTGCTCTGAGAATGGCATCCTACAGTGCTTCTGAAGTTCAGCTTCTTGATCCTCTAGCAATTATCACATAAGTGACCTTTCCTAGGTAAGGAAGGCACTGCCATCACTCAAAGGTCTAGTAACTTAAAGTTCATTCACTTAATGTTCTTTTTGATGTACTAAGTGGACAACTATGAGCAGGTTACACCTATTCCCACCCCAGCAGGGGAAAGCCAGGTTAAATTAGTAGCTTCTCCTCAATTACCATGAAATTACTCTAGTGCATTCCATAGGAATTTATTATTGAGTCAGTTGGATAACGCATGGATGTATATATATATTGCCCTAATGCCCCTGTGAACATATAGGGGAAATAGAGAATTCATCAGCTTAAGTTCCATATAGTTATTTGGTAAGAAAGGGAAAATGCATATAATTAGTAGCTTTAAAATAACGATTTGGTCATTATTTTCATATTCATATTATTAACAAATCATTTAAAAATTGTATCTAGGAAACATACAAACTGGTGGTTTATTAAAGTGATCTGCTCTAAATACTTCGCATGCAGGCTTTTTTTTTTTAAGATTTTTTATTTATTTATTTGACAGACAGAGATCACAAGTAGGCAGAGAGGCAGGCAGAGACAGAGAGAGGGGGAAGCAGGCTCCCTGCTGAGCAGAGAGCTCTATTCAGCGCTCAATGCCAGGACCCTGAGATCATGACTGAGCCGAAGGCAGAGGCTTTAACCCACTGAATCACCCAGGCACCCCAACACATGCAGCATTTTAAAAACAGGTCTCCTTCCTTCTTAAAAGGACCCGTCCACCATCATAGCTAGGGATGTCTTCTGGACTCTGAGAACGTATTTTACATTATGTAACCTGACACTCATCAAGCTGAATGATAATCTATGTTCTGTCAACCAGACTGAGCATTTTCAGACAGGAGAGAGTATCTTATTTTATCATAAATTTCCCAGCATCTAAATAGACTTGCACATAGTAGACACCCAAAAAAGATTAGATAGATAAACCAACGCATAAATGAAGCGTGAATAAAATAAAATTCCGTATTTACACACAAGATCATTGGAATGCTTTTTTAAAAAAAGATTTTATTTATTTAATTGAGAGAGAGAGAGACAGGGAGAGAGGCAGACTCCCTGATGAGCACAGAGCCAGAGGCAAGGCTCCATCCCAAGACCCTGAGATTCTGACCTGAGCCAACAGAAGCTTAACCTACTGAGCCACCCAGGCACCCCAGGAATTTTATAGTGTTGTATTTAGCCTACAAAAGAGGGTTTTAAGTAGTAGATTTCACAGTAGCATTCCTCTGAACTGTAGTTTTCAAGCTTTAATGGGTATGCTAATTGTGTAGGTACCTTTAAAATTCAGGGGCCTGAACCTAGTTTCAGACAGTGTGATTGTAGTAAGTGTGAGGTACACCACAGAAATCTACATTTGAACAACGAAGCCCAATGTCTGTTAAACAACTTGAGAAACTTTTCTCAATAGGGAGATCTCCTGTGATACATTTGACTGAAGGTCTTAATTCACTTAATAGAAATAAACCTATTTTATACAGTGAAATAATCACACAAGTGTCTTAAACAATTAATTGATTACATCCTGGTGCAGTGCACTATTTTTGAAATGTTAGTATACTTAGGAATTGCTGGGCACCTTGTTAAAATACAGATTCTCAGTGAGTCTGAGGTGGGCCTGGGATTCTGCATTCCAAAAACTTCCAGGTATGGCCTTTCAGTTGATGATATCTCTGTCTCCCTTGTATGTGTCCAGTGGCATTTAGGCAACGTATATAACTGCATGTGGAGGCGGCTAGTCCAGGAAAAACACTTTGAGTACAGCATCTTTCTGTAAAATGTGATACATGATTCATTCATTATAAGATACACCTCACCAAAAGTATTCCTTGTGTCTCCAGCGAGACTCCAAGACCTGGCCTTTACTGCCTACCTGCCTGTACTCATTAACCTTTACCTTACATTTTCCCCTAAGCTCTCCTTTCTGGATTTCCTCTTAAGTAAAGGAAACCCGAAACCACACCTCAGGTGATGTGATAGTGACTGTCCTCACAAGGCCATCTGTTGGCTCAAACCACCCAGACTCTGTGAGCTAAACGTGACTCACGCCTCTGCAGGTGGACTATGGACTGGCCTCTGGAATGACCTACAATTACCTTTACCTCATTATAATACTAAAATCTTCACCCAAGGATGAGCCTTAGCCTTATTTACATGACATACTGTGTATATATTGGCCTGTTTCCCTAAGGCACACATGAGACCTTATGCCTGCCCCTACATATACTGACAAGGCTTCCTGATCTAAATATTCATCGTAACCCTAAACAAAAGAAATCCTCGAGAGCTTGTTTGGAGGTTCTAGCAGGGGAGCGCAGCTACTCGTATACAGTTACTCATATACCCTTGACTGAAGAACGGGGTGCCTGGGTGGCTCAGTGGGTTAAAGCCTCTGCCTTCGGCTCGGGTCATGGTCCCGGGGTCCTGGGATGGAGCCCCGCATCAGGCTCTCTGCTTGGCGGGGGGGGGAGCCTGCTTCCTCCTCTCTCTCTGCCTGCTTCTCTGCCTACTTGTGATCTCTGTCTGTCAACTAAATAAATAAAATCTTTAAAAAAAAAAATCCATTCACCTTCTCTCAGGTGGCTTTGGAAGCCATCCCCATGAGCTCCTTATTTGCTATAGTTAAAAGTTACTTTGCGGGACAACTTAATCTGGTGCAGTTTCTGACTCACCAAAGAGCAAACTCACTTTGGTTCAGTTACACTTGGACAAATAAACATTCTCAATGCTATATGCTCTAGAATGCTCTTGAAAATATCACAATACATGGGAATGTAATATATTAGAAGTTGTGGCAAGTCATACAACACTTTTAAATAATTTTAAATTCACAAAATTTATTTTTAAGCATCACTATCAACTTCCTGTGGAATTGGTATTATCCAGCGTGTAGGACATCTCTTGTGCCACTCAGAGCCTCTCGGTCCCACCCCCACTCCAACCCCTGCTGCAAGGACTATTCTGGGCTCTACCTATTTCAGGAACCTGATGGAACCTGATGTGGGGAACAAAGGCAAAAAAAAATTTAATTTCCTTACTACCTACAGTTCATTGACAAGTCCTTGAAACTGGCAGAGTGACATTCCTCAAGGAATTCTGCTGAGTCCATGTTAATTAATACTTCACTAAGGGCAAAAGACAATCTTAGCCTGACCCCCAGGATGCTGCAAGTCTATTTTAACATATGAAAATTCCTTTGGAAACTTCGTTTATCTCTCCCCTTCACCAAGATACATATTGGCAATCATCCCCCAAGCATATGACCCATTGATGTATATCTGAAGAGTCTCAGCACTGAGTTTTTACTGAACAGTAATAAATGACCTTTTCCTAACAATAGCTGGCGCTGTCAAAGTCCTGAAAGCCTTGCTTCCAAAATACCTTGGAGGCTTGTGCTATCCCTACCCCCCTCCCAATGTGAAAGTATATAATGGGCCACCCCTCAGGACCCCAACATTCCTACATCAGAACTTGCTAGGCCCACAGGCATTGACAACACAGAAATGTGGGGCTCTTAGAGCTATGGGGCCACCCTTGTCCAAAAAGTGATGGATCAAACTTTATCAACCCAGCTGAACAGTTCTCAGATATATTTAATAAGACTCCTGAGAAGTGTCAAAAGCCAGACACCTGTAGGGGTGGCCCTCATGGTAACACATCTCTGCCCCCTTCTCTGTAATTCTACTCTTTCCCTCATTCCAACTCTCTGGTATTATTTTCCAAATGAACTGATAGGATATGTTTGCTAGTCTGAATTTAGTTGTACTATGAATAGAAAATACACACTTGATTTCATAGCCTTTGTATTAAAAAAAAATCCAAACATCTTCTTAACTAATTAATCATGTTGATTACATGTGAAAAGTAAAATTTGAATATATTCAGTTGTGATATTGTGATTTATATCATAACAAACATATATTTGGCCTTTATCCCCATTCCTGACATAAAGCTCTTAAAAACCTTGGTATTTTCTAAGTGTAAGAATGATAAAGGTGATATGTGTCTTTTGTTATTCATAACAAGCCTCTTTTAACCCACAACTGAGTTTATGTTAGTGAGGTGACTCGAGAGAGCTTCTAAAGGGGGCTGGTTGCCAGGGGAAACAACCACCTAATTAGAGGGTTGGAAATTTAACCCCCCTCCCCTTTTCCTCAGTCTCCTGGGAAGGGAGATGGGCTGCAGATTGGGTTGAATCACCAATCGCTCATGATTTTTATCAATAATGCCTACGTAATGAAGCCTCCATAAAAATCCCTCAGCTCAGGGTTTAGAGAGTTTCCAGGCTAGCGAACACATGGTAGTTGGAAAGGTAGCCTGAGTGGAGAGGGCATGGAAGTGCCACATCCTTTCCCCATACCTTGCCCTAGACATCCTTTCCATGTAGATGTTTCTGAGTTACATCATTTTTTAATCAACTGATAATCTAGTAAGTAAGTTTTTTTTTCCCTGAGTTTGCTAGAGCTATTCTAACAAATTGTCAAACCTGAGGAGGGGTTTTGGTAGCCTCTGATTTATAACTAGAGGTCAGAAGCACAGATAGCAATGTGGATTCTGAGTGGCATCTCAGGGTGTGTACATGGGGCGAGCAGTCTAGTGGGACCGAGCCCCTAACCTGTGGGGTCTACAGTTTAAACAAGGTACTTAATGTGTTAGAAAATCGCTTGACATGGGAAAAATCCACAAACATCTGATACCCAATGTATTGAGAAGGGCATAGAAATACAGAAAAAGAAAAAGTGAAGGTTTTTTTTTTTTAATCTGTTAAATAAAATATATTATTGAAGTTAAAATCTTGCCTGTATTTATTTATTCATTTACTTATTTATAAAAAACACTACCAGAAATGTAAAATCAGAGATGTGGTTCACATCTGTTTGGGCAGCACCGTCATCACCTGGTGGGCTACCACAAATCCTTCCAGAAAATTCGCCCTCATATCTATTAAGCTTGTATGTGATTAAGCTGTTTGCAGCCTAAAGACCCAACCGGTAACTCTAGTAGGACAACAGATAAGATGTTATTGTGTAACTTTTCACTATATCTCCACTTATGCTCACTCAACTAGCACTAACTGAACAATCAAGATGTACAAAGACAGATTGGAACTAACAGAAATTCTCTAGGTCAATGGTTCTCAACTCAGATTTTAAATTAAGCCTATGTGGATGGTTTTTTAAAAACTTCTGGTAATGGAGCCTCATGAAAGACCAATTAAGTCAAGATTTCTGGGGAAGAGACCCAGGCATCAGTATTGTTTTAGGAAGTTCCCATGTGATCATAACGTGTAGCAGATGGAGAATCACTAGAAAAGCCTGTCTAGACAGCACATCTTATCTACTTCAGATTAGGGGAAATATGACTATTACTGACAGACCGTGGGAGTAGCATTTCCTTCCACATAGTTGCTTTTGAGCACCTAAGGTAATGAAATTTTCCTCAATTCCTGTATGATTTCATTCAATATCAATTAGCAGAATAGACTTGCCACTTGTTGGAGTTGATACTCAGTGGACTTAAATTTCATTCTCTCTTGGGTATGGAGAAAACTGTCCCAAGTCCCTGTATTATTAATTATTATAATTATTAAAAGTACATATCAAATTGATCCCTCTTTGTAAACCCTGAATGGTTCTTCTTTAAAAAAAAAAAAAAAAAAGATTACTTATTTATTTGAGAGAGAGAGAGTGCGTGTGCACCCATGCATGCAGTGGGAAGTGGCAGAGGGAGAGGGAGAAAGAAACCCAAGTAGATTCTGCACTGAACACAGAGTCCAAAGTGGGGCTCGATCCCACAACTCAGAGATCAGACTTGAGCCAAAACCAAGAATAGGACACAACCAACTGCACCGCTCAGGCACCCCCAAATGGTTGCTCTTAATTTTGTTGAAAATTGTCAGGAAAGGGGAGATGTGTTAACACCAACAGTCTCACTATATTAACAATTCAAAAGTTTCATTTTCTTTTAAGTACATATCTTCTACATGGTTATTATATGTACAGAATTTGAGTTATTTTTATGGCTGTAAGTTTCCTTAGAGATATCAATAGCATAGTCCTTTAAAAAAATGCTTCTCAAATTTTAATGTGCATCTGAATCAGTGGGAGCTCTTGTTAGAAATGCAGACACTACTTCAATAGATCTGGAATATATGGCCTGAGACTCTGCTTTTCCAACAAGCTCCTAAAAATGATGCTGATGCTACAAGGCCACAAAAAAACAAATCAAGGGGCAGTGTTTAAAGTCCAGGGTATAAACTGAAATCAAAACTGCTGGAGTCTGAATTCTGTCTCTACCAGTGGGTGATCTAGGCCGAGTTACTCAATCTCCCTAGGCTGGATTTCCTCATCTCTTAAACAGAACAGTAGTGGTTACCATGATGACTGAAAGAGGTACTTCATCTATAGCACTTAGAATTTCAGTGCTCTAGTATGTGATGTGGGAAATAAAGGTAGAAAAAATTATTAGATTTCCTTACTACATACAACCCATTAACAAGTCCTTGAAACACACATAGTAACATTCCTCTAAAGACTCAACTGCCTTGATATTAGTACTTTGCTAAGGGCAAGAAGCAAACTTAGCCCGATGCCCAGGATCCTATAAATCTACTTTAAAATATAAAAATTCCTTTAGAAATTTCCTTTACCTTTAACCCCCCCAAGATACATGTTGGCAATCATTCCGTAAGCATATGGTCCAATATACATCTGAAAGTCTCATGACTAAGGTTTCATTAGATAGTAATAAATGGCCTTTTCCCAACAATAGCTAGCCTCCCCATCCCCGCCCGCCCCCGCCAAGGTCCTGGAAACCATGCTTTCAAAATTCCTCAGAGACTTCTACTATCCCTAACCCCCTTGAAAGTATATAATGGGCCACTCCTCCTGACCCCAGTGGAGCTCTTTCTGCCCAAGGATCCTGTCCCCATTCTTTAATAAAATCACCTTTTTTGCAGCAAAGACATCTCAAGAATTCTTTCTTGGCCATTGGATTTGAAACCTAAAGTGTTTCCTACCTCAATACATACTTGATAAATGTTACTTCATTTCACTGTTGTTATAGCCAAGTTCAATTCCAAATTTTTTCAGTAACGAAAAGTGTGACTCAAAGGAAAATAATAATAATAATAATAATAATAATAATAATAATTTGCCAAAGCTACCAGTTTCGTTTGTAACAGAGTTAGCCAGGATTTCGACTCAGATTTCCAAACTCTTATTTCATTGCTTATTCTTCTGCTGTGGCCTCCCAAAGCTTCTAGATCCACTTTGGACATCTCTCTACAATAGATTTTCCTATACATCATGATCATCATTATTTGTGGTGGTTTAAAAAAATGTCCAAACATCATTTGTCTCTTTCTTTAAAAGATGTAGCCTAATTGTTGAGTGTGGAATGGAATTAGTGACTCATTCCTAAGGCAGAGTGAACAGAATAAGGCAAAAGTGAAAGTGTGTGACTTCTGAGATTAAGTTATAAAAAGGCACAGTGGCCTCCTTCTTGCTCTCACTTAATCATTCACTCTGGGAGAAGTCAGCTACATATTGGGAGGACACTCAATCAGCTGTATGGAAAGGTCCACATGTCAAGGAACAGAGAGCCCCTCCCAAAAGACAGTAGGGAAATGATGATATCTGCCAACCACCACATGAGGGAGCCATGTTGGAAAGGTATCCTCTGGCTCCCATCCAAAATTCAGATGAATACAGCCCTGAACAAAAGCTTAACTGCAACATTCTGATATGCCCTAACCTGGAATCTAGTTAAGCTTCTCCTGAATCCCTTACCCATAGAAACTATGAGATAATAATTTTTTCTTGTTTTAGGGTGCTGAAAATTTCTGTGTTAATTTGTTGTGCAGCAAGAGATAATGGATACATTATTTACTTAACTGTGTTCTTTAATAGACCAAAAGCACAGTGCCTGGAACAGCATATAGTACTCCATTTATTCATTGAATCACTCATGCACTTTCATAACAATCCACCTACCCATCAAATATTTATCAAGAACCTATGATGTGTCAGGTATCACTTCTGGATATTGGGGAAACAATGGTTGAACACAGTACAGATCCTTTCCTTAAGGAGCTTACAATTAAGGCAAGAAGACAGGTTAGTATTCACTAAATATCTGATAAATGACTTGAGGTAGAACATAGTAAATAATGTAAAACCCTGACAAATGTTAAGTGTTTTAAAGATAAGCTAATTTTGCTGATTTAATCACACTGAGCCAAACTGTATCTACTCTCCAAGTTCAAGGTAAGCAAGAAATTCTAGAGCAGTCATAAACTGATGATAGTACCTAGAGTTTTTTGTTTGTTTACGTAAATACCTTAGTAAATTAATAGATGTAGGCATTGATTATTAAGAGATATAACATTACTAAAAGACAAGCATCTAGAACCCATATGCATCTAAACGGAAAAACACAAAAGCATAATGGTTCCATATATTCTTGAAACAAACTACCATAATCTATTTAAAACTTTATATATACTAATAAATATACTGAAAATTCAAGGAAGGTACACACATGTTAATACCACAAAGAACAAAATCCAAATTGTAGAAACCTACATAGGAAAAACAAGTAAGTTTTTTCTACAAGTTCTTTTTTTTTTTTTTAATTTATTTATTTGAGAGAGAGAGAGATCACAAGTAGGCAGGGAGGCAGGCAGAGAGAGGGGGAAGCAGGCTCCCTGCTGAGCAGAGAGCCCGATGCGGGGCTCCATCCCAGGACCCTGAGATCATGACCCAGGCCGAAGGCAGAGGCTTAAGCCACTGAGCCACCCAGGTGCCCCTTTTCTACAAGTTCTTTACAATAAAAATAAATAAATAAGAAAAGGAAGGGCATATTAATAGATGAACAAATAAAATACTTAAAAGACATAGCAACCAATTACAATTACTTTTATTTAGCTGTCAGTGAAAATAAACTCTTAGATGAGACGAAGAAATAAAAATAGGTAAGTACTTAAAACATTCAGGGAAACTATGAAAATATCAGAACTTAAAACACTGGCTATATTTTTTTTTTAAGATTTTATTTATTTATTTATTTGGCAGAGAGAGACACAGCTAGAGAGGGAATACAAGCAGGGGGAGTGGGAGAGGGAGAAGCAGGCCTCCTGCTGAGCAGGGAGCCTGATGTGGGGCTGGATCCCAGGATTCTGGGATCATGACCTGAGCTGAAGGCAGATGCTTAAGGACTGAGCCATCCAGTTGCCCTGGTATTTGGAGTTCCATTAAAAACTATCTTCTGCCTTTGTGTTTGATATATAATGAACATTTTGTTTAAATTAGGAGATTTCAGATAAAACCCCAGGTTTTCGAATCATCTTAAAATATCCAAGTATCAGGCAACAAGGAATTGTCACTGCACACGGAGAGCTTCTACAGATAAGCCGTGCTTACCTTATGCTGATCATAGCCCACCCTATTTTTTATTGTCTTTGTCTGACTGGCTTCATTTACATACAGTGTTCTCCTGTGCACTCACTCAGTGCATGTGACCTCTGGGGAAACTAGGTTTCTCTGCAGTGCCAGGTTGGAAACCAAGTGTACCCAGGTACTCTAGTGGCAGGGAAAGAACATGCAGCCCAAGTAACAACTCAGAAGCATGGTTAATCTGATTCAACAGATTAACCTCCTTCAAAGGTTAATTCAAAAGCTTTATTTTAGAGGAAAGCTCTCTTCTAGGAATCTTCATTTGCAAGACAAAGGACAGAATAAAAATGAACCCCGTACAACCAAATGGCTGATAATGTTATTTCCTAAGGCTTTTGTAGAAGCTCCCATATAAAATGATACCTTTCCCACTGTTTCTATTACAAATTCACTTAACATTTTAAAATCTCTTTTTAATCCTTTAGGAATGAAGAAAAGAGACTCCTATTACCATATACATGGCTCTCAGTAGAGGTAACTCTGCCTCTTTTTTTTTTTTTTTTTTTTTTGGTTTCTAGGTTTGCTTTCACTTGTTAGTCAATTGTAGGAATAAGTTCTTGGTGGTATTAAATGGATTCCATTTTAGATAAAGCTAAAACCGCTGGCACTGAATGATAGCTATGTAAATGAAAAATAGGAGATAATTACTCTGGCTTTGTTCTCTACATTAACTGGAAGGGGGGCAGCATGCAAAGACTAAAAATGGCCCAAAAGCACCTCATGGTGGTCACATGTCACCAAAGAAATATAAACACTCATTTTAAAATTAATGAGTTAATTAATTAATTAATTAATTAATAATTATAGTTATTATTTTTATTTATTATTTAATACTTATTTAATAATAAATAAAAACTCAATTTAAAATTAATGAAACAATTTATAAATGCTTCTAAAGAGAAAACTTGGCACTAAGAACATCAGAGACTTATCAATCAACTAATGGTAATAAAGGTTATTTTCTTCTATTTATTAATAGCTCTTTTATATATGGGCTTTCAATTAATAATAATATTAATTATTTTTATCATTGAAAATGATGATATATGTGCCAGGTACCATTCTAGCCAGGTGTATGGATTATCTCATTTAATTCACATAACAATCCTACAAATTAATTATGGGGATTACCTATTCTTCCCTAACATTTTTGCCACATGACAGAACCAAGTCTTTGAAGGCTAAACCTTCATAAACTGTAGAGTTAACCCAAAGGGAAACAGGATGCCAAGCTAAGAAATCTGACGTGATATTCTAAGCACTCTTGACAAGTCTTGATGTTATCCACTGCAGCATTTTTCTTAAACTAAGCATCAAGAATATGATCTGAAGGATCTGGAAGACCCTTCTTTCCCTGACGCTGCTTCTACAGTCATTTTCCTGAATGTTCAATCACAAGGAAAATGCTTTTGCATTTTCCAGAAGTTCCATGGTCTCAAATACCCATAGGCTTGTCCAACAAATTCCCTACAAAGACGACTGAGACTTGAGGATCAGTTGCTGCTCTTTGCCTCAAGCTAGGATTGTAGGTGTAGCTGGAAAATAAATTCTTTTTTTAATGCTGAGTTTAAAGAAAGGGCCCCTTTGATAAAAATGAAAGTTGCTAGATGTAATTTAGAGTATCTTCTTGGGTCCTGGCATTCTGGAATCCAACTTGAGAATCTGTAAACTGTTCACCAGCTACAGATTGTGTTTAATTCCAGAGATTTCTCAGACTCCCAAAGCCTATTCAAAGGATCTTCTAGATGGCCAGGGATTGCTGGTTAAGAACTCTTTCTCTTATGACTACCCAACACACAGTGTCAAAAAGATGACGTCATTTCTAACCACTAAAAGCAGGCAGTGTGCACAGGATCAGGCAAACAGAACTGGACAAGGAACACACTCTGTCACTTACCACTTCTATGACCTTGGACAATTCCACAAACTCCAATTTCCTCATTTCTAAAGTGAGTTTGTTTATAGTTCTTGTGTCATAGTTGTGGGTGAATTAATTGTGCTATGTAGTTTAATGTTTAACACACAGTGAATACTCAATACATGTCATCAAAATGATGAATATATGGTGATACAGATCCTATTATCATCTGACATAATAAACCTTAATAAAACAGAGGTAAGGATAAAGAAGAGTTTAGGCACCAGTTGTTTTATTTCTGAGCACAGAATAATAGGAAACTGGTTTAACTGAAAAAGCAGTACCTATTTGCCTTGGGATAAGCAAAGGTCCTCATGACACAAGAATTAAGAAACATTAAAATTATTTCTTTAAAGAAGTCCCTAGATCCTAGTAAGACTTACAATTTTGGAGAATATCCTTTCACATTCATTATTTCATCCAATTCTCACACAAATTTTTGAGATAGTCATTATTTTCACCTGCATTTTTCACATAAGAAAAGCTAAGTTTCAGAAGAGTGAGGTGTTTTATTTAAATTCATGGTATTAATATTCAGCAGAAACATAATTTGAATATTATTCACTGGTTCTAAACTAACTGCAAGCAAAAAGGAAGGAAAGAAAAAGGAGGGTGGAGAGGGAAAGAAGAACAACAAGAGGAGGAAGGGAAGACTAGTACCATAGAGGAGATTTTCAGGTAAGCCTACTCAAGCTCTGAAGTATACCTCCAGCCCTAAAATGAGGTAAAAACAACTAAATGCTTCACTTAAAATTTTAGATATAAACTTCTATTGGAGAAACAAAATCCACCATGTAGTAATTGTAAGTAGTGTAGTAAGTGTCCACAGGTTTCCCAAGATGATGTGAGTTGTCATCAGAGTCCCCATTAGTTAAGAGTGTTTGCTTGGAACCAAATCAACTACATAATTTCTTAAAGGCCCAGGCCCTAAACAAAGGATGAGCTTGGATCCTCAACAATAACCATCCTTGATAAAGACAACAGACAACTGGAAAGACAACTCCCACTGATGCTCCAGCTGTTTCACAGATGTTTCAGAGTCAATTCAGCTTTATAATTCTTTCTGATCAAAGAGGCACCTTGTCACAAGGAGAGAATCCATCCATTTTAAGTGACCCCAATAAAAAGGTCAATAAATAGCTATAGATGAGGGCTATATACTTACTTCTTAAAAATTGCATTCTAATTGTTATTTACAGACATCTCCAAATGAACACTGTATCATCTTGCTAGCAAGTCTGTACCATATTTCATTTCCTTGTGACAAGCTGGACTTTTCACTTGGAAAAGATTATAAGTTACATTTAATTCAATGTAGAATAGGAAGAAAGGAGTGTTCTAGACAATTCTTGTATTTCTCGTTCTGCAGGGGCAGTTGACAAAGGACCAAATCTGCTTGATGTCCACAGTCAGTTAATGGGTATAAGGCCTATATCCCAATATTAAAGTCTGTCAAAACATTGTGCTGTTTCAGTTTGGATTTAATTTGAAGCCACTGTATATAAAAACTGTTTTCAGTTTCAAGAAAGGAATAACCCATGAATGAACCTGAACTTTTTGTGGGGAATCAGATAACTTAAAATTATTTCATAATTACATCAAAATTTCTGTTAAGTGGGAAGTACAAGCCAAATTTTTCAGGGCAGAGGAAACTCAGATAATCCAGAACTTTTCATTTTACACCATGAGGTTACTTCTAGGCACAGGTGTGACTGGGAGAGTAATAAAAGCATGAGATAATTTGTGCTTAGAGAGGTTGAACTGTTCCAAGTATTGAGATGTACTTGTTCATTGATCTATCTGAATCTTTGTTAGTTGGCAATATGGAAGATATTATCTCTATTTTGAGGGATAAATATCCGCTACAAAAAAGTTAAGATTGGGGACGCCTGGGTGGCTCAGTTGGTTAAGCAGCTGCCTTCGGCTCAGGTCATGATCCCAGCGTCCTGGGATCGAGTCCCACATCGGGCTCCTTGCTCATCAGGAAGCCTGCTTCTCCCTCTGCCTCTGCCTGCCATTCTGTCTGCCTGTGCTTGCTCTCTCTCCCTCTCTCTCTCTCTGACAAATAATTAAATAAAATCTTTA
>NW_019154094.1:37746278-37991896 GCF_002288905.1 Enhydra lutris kenyoni | reverse complement strand
AAAAAAAAAAAAAAAGTTAAGATTGCAGAGAAGATCTCCAAGACCAGTAATATCAAGAGCTAATATTTGTATTGGTATTTCTATTGCTTTGTATAAACTGTGCCGTTTTATCTTTGCAACCACCATGTAGGTTAGATGCAGCCTTCATTTCCATTTGATTGATGGGGAAACGGAAACATAAAATGCCAAAGTAGGTGAATGAGGGACACATAGCAGCTGTTAAATGGCAGAACAGAAACTTGAGAGGTCACCTGCCCAGTTCTGAGCTTTATCTTCATCAGTCCCACTGTCACTAATTATTCAAGAAATTTACTGTAAGCTGGAGACACAAGTAAAATTACCTCCAACCAGTATATTCAACCTATCCAGAAAAAATAGTCAAATTAGCTCTATCAAGTTGTCTGTCAAAAATTTGTTACTCTTAACAAACAGACCTTCTAATATTAGAGATATTCTGTACTGTCTGAAGTTACTCACATGTCTTATCAGTATTACTTGTCAAGGCTTTGAAGGAAAGTCCCCTCTTTTCTTTCATTGTATTTTTCTCAGATCCTAACACACAGTAGGTGCTCGACAGTGCTTGCTTAACTTAATTCATTAAAAATAGTTCAGGTTTGGGGCACCTGGGTGGCTCAGTGGGTTAAAGCCTCTGCCTTTGGCTCAGGTCGTGATCCCAGGGTCCTGGGATCGAGCCCCACATCAGGCTCTCTGCTCAGCAGAGAGCCTGCTTCCCTTCCTCTCTCTCTGCCTGTCTCTCTGCCTACTTCTGATCTCTGTCTGTCAAATGAATAAATAAAATCTTTAAAAAAAATAGTTCAGGTTTGTAAACTGGAATCCGTACGTTTTATATTCTTTCAGATCTATATATACAAGCACCCATACATGTCTATATATTCACACATACAAGATATATATATCTATATCTATATATAGATATATATATCTATCTTTGGCTCATATTATTGTAAAATCAAGCACTGAAAAACAGTCATGAGGAAAGTAGAAAAGATATAATGACCACAAAGACTACTATTATTAATATGGCAAAACAACACCTTTTCCTTTGAGCTTCCTTGCCTCCAGAGTAAAAAGATAATGATAATTGGATAAGCAATCTTTCTGATCTGATGGGAGTTTCGAAATACATCAACTCATCAAGAATTGATTAACAGGAATTTATCCATGGCCATTCACACTGAGTGACACTATGGATTTCTCAGACTACAGTTCCCTAGCAAATAGAGATGTTCTTCACACACTTCCTGGTGATCTAATTGGTATGACTTTGAAGCTCAGGGTATCTACTGAGTTTCAGTAAGGATTAATGACCCAATTAGTTTTCTGCTATCCTATCTATCTCGAAATGAAAAAGGCTGTAATATAATGCAAAACAGTGCTTCCTAAATTCTTGGGGAACTCTTCCAAAATAAAAATTCAAAGCCCAACTCTTTTGAAATTCAGGTTAGCATATATAATGTATTTGGGAGTGGGGACAGCAAAAGGGTGACCAAATATCTATTTTCCCCTTCTCATTATAGCATCTCATTTTTCCTTTAAGGAATCTGGCCTCTCCTATATCTTACAATGTAGTTTGAATGAAGTTGGCTCTATACCCTTCATTACATGAGTAGGCATGTGACACAGTTCTGGCCAGAGCAATCCTCTCCTCTGACCACACAGCCTAGCTTAGCAACAGGAAAATGAGACTCAATACTGGACCCTTTGTTAGAGCTATTAGGAAAGCGGCTACCTCTATATGCTAAGCATTGAGTGAAGATAGGAAGTAAGCCCACTGCTGCCTATACATAGAGCCATCAGAGAGAAATCCAGAGCTCCAGTGAATATTCTGATGCCATTTTTGGTGCTCCTGAATTTTGGTGCTGAAGTAATCCTGGATTTTTAAATTCAAATTCAATTACTGATAGTTGCTATTGCAAGGGTAATGACCAACAATGCCTAATCATCATTATTTTTAAATCATACAAACAAACCTTCCCAGATGAGTTTCATGCTCAACCAAGGTAGATAAACAATGCATAAAGTATTTTCAAGAAGCACATCTTAGTATATCCGCAAATACCCAAATCAGTGTACATTATTATTAAATTTAAGTTCATTCATAAAATACAGTATTACTGAAAACTTTAAGATGCTTTCTCATCTTGAGAGATGCCAGGATTAGATTATAGGATCAAATTCATTTATCAGACTCTTAAAATATTACTCCCATGCTATGAGTGAGTCATAGTTTTGGCAAGGCATAGGGGTCCCATGTACTTGGTGGGGGGCGGAATTAGAGCCAACCAATATCTAACTGGACAGAGCCACTGGGATGGTCACCTCCACTTGTGAGTACAGTCTAGGCGTCTATAGAAGGTAGCCCTGAGAGGACGTATACTGGGTAAAATCATTCAGCCCATGATGGTCCTAAGTGGCAGTGAAAATGGTGAACAATATCCAACATTGACTGCCCCTCCATGATATGCTTGGTCAAGGACATGACCTACTACCTGGGCATCTACCTCAACAGCTGGCTGGATACCAAATGTGGACCCTTCCATGTGGACATAGGATACTATCAAGCTTTTTACAAAGCTTGCTGCATAGACAAAGGACAATCTGTAGAGGGGACTGTGCATGGGGATGACAAGCAGGACTCCTGATGTACACAACTCCAGGCAACAGCCTGAAATCTAAGTCCTCTTGAATATTAATTTGTTTGTCTTTTGATGTGTTTTTTTTAGAGGAATTTGTCTTTTTTTCCCCTTTTTTAACCGGCATCGAAGCTTGTTGTAGGACTCCTAATCTAATAACACAGTGTATTTCATAAATTAAGGTTTCATCATTACTTTGAGACACTTGACATAGAAAAATTTGATTAGATTTGAAATCCATTCATATTATCACAATAAATTGAAAAGAAAGACCTGTTACAATCTGAAAACATAATTTTATATAAATTCCAAATGGGTATAAAATGATTTTAATTCTTTTAGTATCCACTTGTATAAATGAAGTTTCTTATTAAAGATGCCAATCAAGAATTTGAAGAGAGCATCATAAAATAGGCTTGATCACAAATTCCATGTAACCATTTCAAGCATAAAATTAGCTCTTAAATAATTTTGCTCTCAAAGAAAGTTCAAGATTCTTATTAATAACTTAAATAGATTTTATTCAAACATTTTACCCAATTCAGTATTTCATATCTGTCATCTTACTTTTATAAACCTAACCAAAATTATATAATATATAAAAAATAAATATTTTCACCAAACCTCACTTGTATACCTTCAAATTCTTCCAGTTTATCTCAGTGCACTATAAATATGTAACTCCTTTAGCCAGGCTCTTTGATGGGCTCCAATTATTCTCACCTCCTTTTATTCACTCACCTACTTAGTCACCTTCTCCACTGCATATAAGTAACATTTGTAACCATGAGTCACTGCATAAATGATGGAGTGTGACTTCTTTTTTTTTTTTTTAAAAGATTTTATTTATTTATTTGACAGAGAGAAATCACAAGTAAGCAGAGAGGCAGGCAGAGAGAGAGGAGGAAGCAGGCTCCCTGCCAAGCAGAAAGCCCAATGTGGGGCTCGAACCCAGGACCTGGGATCATGACCCGAGCCGAAGGCAGCGGCTCAACCCACTGAGCCACCCAGGCGCCCCTGGAGTATGACTTCTAAGATGAAGTCATTAAGGTCTATGTGGCTTCTGCCTTAAGCCCCTTGGGATCACTTACTCTGGGGGAAGATAGCTGCCACCATGTGAAGACACTAAGCTTCCTTAGGTAGTGGGCCACCTTGCAAGAAATTGAGGCCTCTCTCCTACAGTCGGGGCTAACTTGCTAGCCACTTGAATGCACCTAGGAAGTGAATCCCCCAATTCTAGTTGAGCCTTCAGCTCTAGTTGACACTTTCACTAAAACCTCATGAGAGATGATGAGACAGTTAAGTAGCTCCAATTATTCCTGACTCACAGACACTGGGTGAAATAATAATAACAACAACAACAACAACAATAATAAATGGTTATTGTTGCTTTAAGCTGCTACAGTTAAGGGGGAAATTGTTACACAGAATAGATGCATATACCATTGTGTTATATTGCTATGCTAACACTGCATTAATTACTAGTATAGTAGCAATCACCCACCACTTAGCTAAAATTGCAAAATAAAACAATACTGGAGCATGTGGTTGACACAGATCTAGACTCATTCACTAGCTCAGTGACTCATTTCCACATGTCAGTCTTAAAGTGATAATTCATGGTTCCCCATCTATGGGTTTTGTACACTATAATCCTGTGAGGAGTACCCAAAAATGTAAAATCATTATACTGCAATGGTCTATGGTGTAAGTTTATTACAGAGCACTCTAACTCCTACTGCCTCTCCCATTAAGCTAGGAACCACTGCTGTTTTGGCACATCTCTGTATGTCCAGTGGCTAGCAGAGTGCTCAGGATAAAGTAGGCATTCAATAATATCCTTTCATTTATGTATTTGAAATATAATTAGGCATCTTATATGTGTATATTAGTGATTCTTTGTCAGTAATCTGTATATTTGAATATCATGTAATCTCTGGAATGGTGCATAATATGAAAGCTATGCTTTAATGAGGAACACTATCTGCCAGGCACATTAGTTATAATTTAATGATTAGAGCAACCCTGTCACTATCCCATTTTTCAGATGAAGAAAAATAAAGTGTAATAAAGACAATGCAACTTCCCCAAACACAAATTGGGAAAGTTGTGGAGTAAGATTAGAGAAAAGTAGATCTATCTGACTCAGGCCCCTTGCTCTTAACCACTGTACCCTCAAGGTATCAGCCTCCCTTCATAATTCTTAATGATTCAATATTCAAATCAAATTATTTGTCATTTTATACTTCTGATTTTTTTAAAGTTGAAACAATAGTTGTATAAGGAAGTATCTCTACTTGTCTGTAATGTTTCCCATTAAAATGGGATATTGATACTATATAATTTAAGATTATTTCCATCATTAATAAAATGTATATAATTAAAGATGAAATGAATTAAATGTCTCAGGTTAGTAATTGGTTTGGAGCAGTTAGTGCATCCTGCAATAACAGAGCATGTAGTGTGAATCAATGTACAGATGGGACTTCCACTAGCAAGTGGTGCATAATTCATGTTTATTGCAGAGAAAAGTTTGATGGAGGGCAATAAATGTGAAAAATAAAGTTTTAAAATAAGTTTATTTTTCATTCAAAAGAGGCAGTCCAAAGACAAATTAATAAAACTTATATTGAGCACATTTTGTTCAAAAATAAATTAATTTCAAAGCCCTTGATTCAGTTTTAGAAAGTGAAACCACTCTAGTAACTCAATTTATCTATAACTTACTCTTTTTTCAACTCAATTTAAAAGTTAACCTTATTATATTTTTAAACTCTAAAACAAGCTGTTCTTTGTATGTGGGGAGGAGCTTTTTTCCCAGCTTACAGATAGATATGTTTTTCATTTGGTCTTAACAGATTTACCAATAAGTTCATAATTTAACTAGTTCACCTATAAATTCCACATGCATAAATTCCACATGCATGCTCCTCTAAAATGTAACATATTCACATGCAAAAAAAAATTAGACTTTATAAAGCTTTGCGTGGATATAAATTGTCAATAGTTTGGTTTAAAAAATATTATTATTGTTTTTTACCTTATTTTGGGTTATGTTGGAAGGTTAGGTTATCAATTACCATCATCGATTTGAGGACTTTCTGAAGAAGGCCATTACTGCACAGAGTATCCCCCAATTGGTAGTAGCCCTGAGGCATGTTACGTAATTCCTAATCATGGTTTCCTCTTTTCAGCCCCACAGATATATTGAAGTATGCTTTCAAGGACCCTTATAGTCAAGAGTGCACATTTCTACACAACCACTAGGCTCTATTATGTGACCCACTCTAGTCAATGGCATATGAGCAGGGGTGACATAAAGCAATGCTGAAGCAAAAGTCTGGCTTTGTCTCTTGCTTTTCTCACTTCATGAGAATGTCCCAAATAGGAGCTAACCCTTGAGCCTGGGTCCCAGGGAAAGAAGAATCATGGAATTGCATCAGTCAGTACACAGCTACTGATAACTTGGCTTATACTTGTGGTTGTAATCTACTAAGATTTGATGATTGTTAATTAAAGCACTTGGCTGAAAAAATCATCTTTCAAAATTATCTCACTCAAATGAGATAGTATCTTTAAAAAACAACAGATAGGACCACTGATGAACTTCCTACTTACCCATTTAATTCAGATAATGCTAGGTGAGGTAGGGATTTGTATCCATTATACAGAAGAGGATACTAAGGTTCATAGAAATTAAATGTTGCAAATCACAAAGCAAACAAGTGCAGAGAAGGAAATTAAACTTAGTTCTAAAATGCTCTACTTGTACCTGGAAACCTCAGAATGTACTTTGTAAAATGTCAGACCCTGTATCATTATTGTGATAGCTGCTGATATTGTGACAGCTGCATTCATGTTAATGAAAAAAATGGTTACAAAATACTTGAACATAGAAGAGGCAAATCCTGAACAATATTATGTAAGCCACTCTACTATGTGCATAATTAATCCAATACTATTTATTATTAACAGTACTCATGATGGCATAAAGTTTAATTTGGAAATAAAATTAAAACACCTTTTATTTCAAATATAGTAATCATATTCACTAAACTATTAAGTTATTAAGCCAAAGCTTCAATTAAAAGCAGATAACATAAATTATTCCTGTAGAAAGGCAACCTCAGTCATGGCACCTGACCAAGATAATTGTCTAATATAGCTAATAAAACCAGCTTTAAAAGACAAATAAATAAATAAATAAATAAAAGAAAAAAAGAATAGAAAAGAAAAAGAGAAAAGAAAGAAAAAATGAAAGAAAAAAAGAGAAACAAGAGAACCCAAGAGTTATGGAGTAATGAATTAAATATACCCATATTCAATTTTTACTCTCACATACAGTAAGCAAATAATAACTAAAAGCTGGATTCTAAAATTATTAACATATCTGTTTTTGTGTTCAAGCACAACTTCCTACTATGTTACCGCTATATGAGAATTTTTCATTCTGAAGTGTTTCATCTGGGTTTGTGAGTCAGTGAATTGGGCGGATAGTTTCCCTTCCCCGGATTTATTTGCCACAGGTTTGATTCTGGTGAGTAAGATCCTCTCAGCTCCCATCTGGAATCCCTGGCTCAGGCTTCTGTTTACACAAAGCAGGAAATCAGCCACATGAATGACAGGAGATAAGACATAAAGGCTGAAGGAAAGAAAGATACCCTCCGCCTTTGCAACAGAAAATGTGAAGGATGTAATAAATTTGTCTGAAATGGCCCTTGCTCTTAATGGAAGGAGAACTCTGGCATGCTTTCTCACCAAAGAGGCATTGGATACTTGTGAAGTTTACCAAGAGAAGCACTTATTTAGAAAATAAGGGAATTCAGGAGCCAACTTATAAAGACAGCCTTGCCTAAGCCATTACTGTTACAGAAAGCTGAAGTTGACTAATAACATAACAATCACACTTTACAAATCACGCTGAAAACCAGATAACCAGATTGTGCACTTATTATGTCGCATTTCAAAACTGATTTCCCTCACTTTAGTCTTTTTTTTTTAAGATTTTATTTATTTATTTGACAGACAGAGATCACAAGTAGGCAGAGAGGCAGGCAGAGAGAGAGATGGGGGAAGAAGGCTCCCCACTAAGCAGAGAGCCAGATGTGGGCCTTGATTCCCAGGACCTGAGGTCATGACCTGAGCCAAGGCAGAGACTTAACCCACTGAGCCACCCAGGTACCCATTTTTCCCTTTTTAAAAAAGATTATGTATTTAAATTTTATTTAATAATTAGTTGTAAAATCTTTTTTTTTTTCTAAGATTTTATTTATTTATTTGACAGAGCAAAAGAGGGAGAGACAGAGTACAAATAGGGGGAATGCTAGAGGGAGGGGGAAGAACAGACTTCCTGCTGAGCAGGAATCACATTCAGGGCTCTATCCCAGAGTCCTGGGATCAGGACCTGAGCTGAAGGCAGACACTTAATCCACTGAACCACCCAGGCGCCCTTGTAAAATTTTTTTATTGAAGTAGAACATACATGCAGAAAACGTCACATATTGCAGATGTACAGCAGTACACATTTTTACAAAGTACTCTTCACAAAGAGCATCTCGATGCAACCAGCACTGAACTTGAGAAATAAAAAATTATGAGTATCCTAGAAGTCTAATTTTGTCTCTTTATAAACCTGATAATGATCATTTAAGCCCAATTTCTGGGCTCCTGGGTAGCTCAGTTGGTTAAGCAACTGCCTTCTCCTCAGCTGATCCCGGAGTCCCAGGATCGAGTCTTAGGATCAAGTCCCACGTCGGGCTCTCAGCTTCATGCAGAGTCTGCTTCTCCTTCTGACCTTCACCCCTCTCATGCTCTCTCTCTCTCTCATGAATAAATAAAAACTTTAAACCCAATTTCCATTCGTATTGGGGTTTAAGTGATATGGAGGAAGTCAGAAAACCTCTTCCCATGGACCCTTTCTTAGAGATCATTCGTTTCTGGGTATTATTTCTCTATCATTACAACTGCTCAAAGTGGCTTTCTTTTTTCCTTTCTGTGTTCAAATTGGAGAAACTTTCTAAGTGTTTGGCCTATTTTTTTTCTTAAATAGCTGTCCTAAGTAGATTTTATGTCCTTATTTCTTTAATTCCTAATATGACTCATTCAGATTAAAGATCTGAAACCCAAGTGATTTTATACGGTCCCATTTTAACAAAGATTCTCACAGAGAAGTACGAAATGCCATCGACTCTTCAGGTCTCACATTCCCTTTGTGAAGTGTAGTAATAGTTACTTCAGACAGTACAGGCTGGGTGATGCTGCCACAACAACTCAACAACTCAGTGGCTTAAAGGAGATGCCAATAAATTATGGTTCATGGGCTGAATCTGGCTGCTGCCTGCGTCTATAGATAACATTTTATTAGAACACAGTCATGCTCATTTATTCATTTATTATCTATGACTGTCTTTGCATTACAATGGCAGAGTTGAGTTGTTGATGACAGAGCCCATATCACCCACAAAGCCAAAAATGTTATCCTTTCCTTTTCAGAAAAAGTTTGGTGACCTCTGCTTATAAGCAATAAATTTTACTTCCACTCATACCTCATGAAGAACGTAGATTGGCTGACAGAGACTATGCTCATTGGGTCATGCGGTATTCCAGGAAGAATGAATCTCCATTCCTTTATGATGCCAACACAGATTTACCAAAGGAGAACTCTACAACAACTCTTGAATGCATCACTTCTGCTTACTTTTTATTAGTTAACACAAGTTATGCAACCCTGACTAATGTCAAGATGGCGGGGAGTGTAACCTGTGTGCTCTGGGTGGGAAGAACCAAAAATAGCAATTACCCTCAAATAAAATCTCCTTCTAAATATAGAAATAAAAAAGTCAACTTAATCCAGCCATTCAGACATACAATTCCATCACGGAAGACTTCAGAAAAACACTAAGAATTATTTTTAAACATTTACCATAAAACCAGGAAATATAATTACTAAAAAGATAGCAAAACTGTTTTATGTTACTATCACTGGCTAAGATCTAATCATAACAGCAAATAGTAAGTTGTCCTTAAAAAAGAAAAAAAATACTATATTTTAAATTAAAGAATTAACATGTTCAAGATAAATGTCCCACTAATGTTATTTAAGTTGTTCCTTTTTAAAAATTATCAACGGAAGAAAAAGGGGGCTTTATATTTCTGCTTTAAGTATGGGGATGTTATGGCAATTTAATTACTCAATGAGTCACTCTTAGAAACTAATCTCTCCCTCCTGTGGACTCCAAGCATATTGTTACTAAATTTTTTTTTTTTAAGGACAACAAGTACCATTTCATTTACATAAAACCAGATAGAAAATATGAGAATAAGAGAATTGATTCCCTTCTCCCTGCAAATATGCTCAGGTCTTCTCTATTAGAGAAACAAAAAACCACATTCCTGCCCAACCACCTCCCTGCATATGGTCTTACTCATTCTGCTCCTTGACCATCAGAGTCTGCAAGAGTAATTTACATAATTACACAATCCAACAGTTTTTCTTAGTCCTGATTCTTATTTGAAATATTTTACTTTAAAACTGCTTCTTTCCATGGATTCTAATGTTCCAGTATTTTACACCTTTCTTTCCCTACTTCTGTATCTTGTATTAAACTCTATATAGAATCACATCTACTAAAATACTATTCACCAAATTTCCACTAACAAAGGTGTTATTATTTTCTATTCTTGGCAACCCTATTCACTCTTAGGCAACTATCATCTTCAGGCAGTTGACTACCAAATCTACAACTTCATCCCATAATCCATTCCCAAATCTTCACCCCCTGCACAAGGAACTAAAAATGAATTCATCACTTTCTCCTTCAGTTCTACTTCTTGCCAACTTTTCCTTGTGCTATACTACAACACAGGTTAGCCAGGTTCAAGTCTTCATTCTTATATTTCCTTCCATATTAATCAATATTTAATCCTGTGCCTCTAGAACCATAATTTCCTGCTTTCTCCCCACTGCCAACATCCTTTTCAGACACTCATAGTTGTTCGCTTTGAACACTGCAAATAAGCTCCTGAGTGGTTTCTCTGCATAGAGTTTCCACCACCTCCCACTTACCCTGACATTAGATTGTTTCAGCATGCCATTCTTTTTAAGTCAAAACCATCCAACCACCCACCACAGTACAAATCACCCTGCTAGGCATCTGCGGCTTCCCTCCATATTTCTCTCAAGACCACTTACCTACACATGCCATCTATTAGCCAATCTGAATGATCATCTTTGATTTTCTACTTCTTTGTCTCTTCTCAATCTGTTCACATTCCTGGAAATGCCCTCCCCTGATATTAACCATATCATTTATGCCCCAAATCTTATACTATTATGTGACCTGCTCCTTTTTGACACCTCCAATGAGGACTCTCTGTTTTCTTCCTCATCCTCATCCTCATCCTTCTTTCACCTGTGCTGATCTGTGTCCCAGAAAGCTGATCCCATTGACTGCCTTACTCAGCCTCCCACATTAACTCACTTTGAATTTGCTTGACCAATAGCATGCAACAGCAAGAGATAAGAGGATCAGAAGAGAGATAGTTGGAGGTGTTTCTTCCTCACTGTCTCCTTATTCAAGGCTTTATTTTCTGGCAGTGGTCACTTTTCTCAATGACTATAGCCCCTGTGGGCCAGCTTTCATCCATGCCTCTACTCCTTACCAGGTTCAGTAAACTATTCTCTCTCCTGGAGCCTTTGGGGCCCAAGATGAGGCTTCCCATGACTGTTAGCCTCTATAACATCAACATCCCTTGGAACCTATTCACATTTCTATGAATAGTATTTCATTAAAGGTTTCTAAACAATTCAGATTAGATTCTTTCCCCGTTGGTAGTCTTATTAATATGAAGAGGTGTCGGGGCGCCTGGGTGGCTCAGTGGGTTAAAGCCTCTGCCTTCGGCTCAGGTCATGATCCCGGGGTACTGGGATTGAGCCCTGCATCGGGCTCTCTGCTCCGCGGGGAGCCTGCTTCCTCCTCTCTCTCTCTCTGCCTGCCTCTCTGCCTACTTGTGATCTCTGTCTGTCAGATAAATAAATAAAATCTTTAACAAAAAATATGAAGAGGTGTCATTACCCACTTATGAGCCCCCAAATGCAATCTGTCCCTGTTTTTGTGACCCATGTCCAATTCTGCACTGTATTTAGGTTATTTGTATGTGCGCATCATTTCTTCCACTTGACTGTAAGTGGTTTCTGGTTACATATTTATCTTTGCAGACTTCAGATAATCAATACCCAGTCTGGCACATGTAGAGACTCAGTAAATACTTGTTGAATTGAGTCTATGGAATAGTAGTAAATTATGTCAAAGGTGCACACGGCACAATAGACAGATAGAAAAGGAATACTAAGAGCAATTTTCCTCATTGAATGCCCATTTTCAAAACAGTCTGTGGTTGTGCCCCTATCCTCCCATTACTTCTTTCCATTTCGGTCTTTCTTCTGTGACCATAACTCTTCTACCTTTCTTTCTTATCTCTGAATCCTCCTCAACTTTCCCCTTACATGGCACAATTATGAAAACTGAATGTTTGTTAACATTTCTGTTTCCCACCACTGACTTTATAAACAAGGAGAGTAGTTATAACTTTTAAATGCCTCATATGTCTGCTGTTTCACTAACAAAGAAAAATGAAGGAAAAAAGAATTCTTTTTTATATGTAATTCCTAATCCCAGATTCCCAGTCCAGGATTAATGGACTTTCAGAAGTAAAGAGATGTTCATTTGTTGAACCCCCAAAAGAGTCCATGAAGTTGTACCATTGGGTTTTATTTACTTGTTTCTAAAGTTTTTATTTTCTTCTTATGGAACTTCTAAATGTTAAGGAAGCAATGGATTAAAATATATGTCCAGAATACACATATCTTTCAGAAACTTTAGCAAAATAATGATCAGATTCAGAATACCACCACTAGCCTTCAATTTTCAATTAGTTCAAGATAAAAGGGGAAGTTGGGAAGGACTGCCTATATCTAACATCCAGAAAGTCCACAGAAAGCCCTGATTAGTCTAAAAAATAAGCAGCTCTATTAACACAGCCTTTTAGAAATGGAGGAATGAATATAGGTAATTTAGAAAGGATATGGAGAGTCAGCTGGCATTGTGTGCTCTTGAATGTTACAGGATCTGAGCAACTTAGGGAATAGAAGCTCTGAAGATAAGTGGAAGCAATTGTTTTTCACATTTCTGAGTGCTTAGGCTAATGCTCCAGAAGAAGACTAATTAGCACATATGGGTCTTCCTCTTTCATTCTGGAAACTCTATTTCTGTTCATGCATGCAAAGATAATATTAGCTCTTTTCATGGCTATGTTACACTGATAAATTCATATTCAGTGAGTGGTCAATTAAGACCACTTCATCCAGGGTGCCTGGGTGGCTCAGTGGGTTAAAGCCTCTGCCTTCGGCTCAGGTCATGATCTCGGGGTCCTGGGATCGAGCCCCGCATCGGGCTCTCTGCTCAGCCGGGAGCCTGCTTCCTCTCTCTCTCTCTCTGCCTACCTCTCTGCCTACTTGTGATCTCTCTCTCTCTCTGTCAAATAAATAAAATCTTTAAAAAAAAAAAAAAAAGACCACTTCATCCATCTAACCTGCAACACTCCTTAGGTCATATGAACTATCAACTTTTTGAAGTGAAAAGTAGGAATTTTCCTTCAACTACAACCACTTTTGTCTTCTTTAGTTGGGCCAATTTCTCTTAAAACACTTTTTGGTTCTAGATTCAGATGTCTCATGTATTTGTCGTCATGACCGTTCACTGTAAGCTCCAGAGTGAGAATTGTGGGGTGGCGGGAGGGAGGCAGAGAGGAAGGAGGAGGAGGGGGAGGAGGAGGTGATATCAGCCTTTTAAATATTCCAGATATCATGGATTTATTAATTTATGTTCATCTATACAGTACTAATAGTATTAGTCAATGTATTAAAGTACTTGAAGTCAATGAATGCATAAACACATATTACTTCTTTTGGACCAGAAAATAACCTTTTGAATTTCTATTTAAACATAGAAGCAACTTCAAGTGATATCTTTTGATGTGTAATTCACAGACCACTACTTCCAGAAGCTTTTCATAATAGGAATATCTTGTCAATTTGCTTTGAGAACTGTGGTACATTCTACTCACCTGCTCAGTTAGAAAGCTCAGTTAGAAAGCCTTAAGACATATTTGCATCCTGAAGGATTTGCAAAATCCCATCCTAAAGAAAACCGATTTTGTTTGCTTATTAAAAAAAAGATAGGGAAGTAGGAGTTTCTCCTGGCAATAATATCATTTACATCTCAAGAATCAAGTTGAGCTTTTAGAAAACATTGCCTTAGGAAGACTTATTTATATGACCTAAGAAAAATGCTAACATTGGTGTGTAAGGAATAAAGAAATTGCCAACTTTCATGATGGTTTTCAATTAAAAGATAGAAAATATAAATTATTTGGAACTTTTGGTCCAATGAAAAATTTGGCACAGTGGAAGTACACAGAGCAGAAGATTTGCAAATAAAAATTAAGTTTTAAGAACTCAATCTCTAGTGCTATCTTGTGAAATGGGGAAAAATGATATGAAATATCATGATGTTCTGGTACAGGGGGAAAAAAAGTAAAAATAAGTGTATTTCACAGTGTATACCTGAGCTAGAGCTGTGAGGGTTGATACTTTAAGGCTTCAGAGTTAATAATTGCAAGAATAACATTAAGACATGTCATTATGAGACTTAATCAGTAGAAAAGTAGAGTGTTTTTTTGTTTTTGATTTTAGATTTTATTTATTTGACAGACAGAGATTACAAGTAGGCAGAGAGGCAGGCAAAGAGAGAGAGGAGGAAGCAGGCTCCCTGCTGAGCAAAGAGCCCAATGCAGGGCTCGATCCCAGGACCCTGGGATCATGACCTGAGCCGAAGGCAGAGGCTTTAACCCACTGAGCCACCCAGGCGCCCCTAGAGTGTTTTAAAAAAGATTATTCCCTCAGTGATTGAACAGCATTCTTGGAGAATACTGGGTCCATCTGGTGCCTGCTGGAATTTCTGATGGCCACCCAAGAGGTCTACATGTTAATTCCTGAAAGAGTGGTCCACGATGACCAGGAAAGCTAGAGCTGATGCAGCTTCCCTAAACACCAGACTAATTCCTAGGCATAATTCATGCAGGGACAGACCCTCTTTCTGTGACCCTGAGTTTATCTTTTAAGGATATGTTGTTCTTCTGGGATGAGTTCAAGTTAAAGAGATGAGTCTGCTTCAATCACTATCAGCCTGGCCCAGACTACTGTTAGGTGTTTCCTGGACCATGTCCATAGCCACCTTCTGGTCTCCCTGTTTCCAGAAATCTTCCAGTATAATTGATTCTTCACAGATCAGCCACCGTGATTTTTTAAACATGGGAGTTTGATCATTCCATTTTCCTGTTAAAATCTCTCTACTGGCTTCCCATTGCACTTAGAAAACAGTGGTCTATAGGCAACTAGCACAGTCTGGCCTGGAAAAGCTCTTGAACTTCACCTCAATATGGTTCTGCTCCCTTTCATTCTGCCTCTTGAAGATATCACACTCGCTCCTGACTCAGAACATTTGTACTATCTTGTTCCAGGCAGGTCTTTCTCCTCTCATCACTCAAGCCTCAACACAAACAGCTCTTTATTAGAGAAGTTTACCCTAACCACCTTATTTAAAGTAATGCTAGCCACTTTGCCATAAATTTATCTTTCTTTCTTTTTGTTTTTCTTTTCTTTTTTTTTCTTTTTCTTTTCCTTCCTTCATTTCTCCCTTCCTCCTCTCCTCTCCTCTCCTTTCCTTCCCTCTTTCTTTCTTTCTCTTTCTTCTTTTCCTTTCTTTTCTTTTTTTTTTATAGCATTAACAAATTCTTTATTTACCTGTCTTTATTTACTCCTTGTTTTTTGCTTATCTCCTCTCCACTACTAGAATGTTAGTACCCTAAATGCATGGAAATTGTTTGCATTTTTTGCCATTTTGCTCTTAGAACCCATATCTGTCCCTGCTACAAAGTAAGTGTTCGAGAAACACTTGACATAAACTAGAAAAGAAAAGGCTTATGAGAGGAGGACAGCAAACAGAACTGTTGTTGAATGGGTTAAGAATTAATTGAGTAACAGAGGCTGGGATCAAATTTTTGAAAAATATGTCATTCATTTATTTATTCATTCACTTATGTGGCATATGTTAAATGCTTATATAAAATGCTGCTGAATGCTAAGATGGAAACATGCAAAGAATGGCTGTGGAATTCCAAAGAGAAACCACTACTTTCATGTATTAGTGGAACCAGGGCAAGTTTCCTGGAAAAATAGCATTCTCATAAAAAGCAGAAGTTAGCCAAGTGAAAAATGGCAAGATTTTATTCCAAGCAGAGGGCACAGAGGGGAAGAAGCAAAGGCAGCTTAGAAAATCATTATGATTAGTTCCAAGATTAAGAAATAACAAGTTAAGGTATGAGGCAGAAGTCAAGTATGAACCTCAAGAGTGTGATCATAATAAGTTAGGAAAACAAGGAATAAGTTTTAGGAACTAAAATACTGCTTGTAGTGGAATTACTGAGAGTTTGGAAAGCCCTCAAATAGGTGAATTTGAGTCCTGATAACATTACTGGTGGGGCGCCTGGGTGTCTCAGTCAGTTAAGCAGCTGCCTTCGGCTCAGGTCATGATCTCAGGGTTCTGGGATCAAGCCCTGCATTGGGCTCCCTGTTCAGTGGGGAGTCTGCTTCTCCCTCTCACTCTCCCTCTGTTCTTTCCCTTTCTCTCAAAAAATACATTTAAAAAATCTTAAAAAAAAAAAAAAACCCACAATATTTGGCAGGGTTTTCTTACACATTATTTTAGAAGAAAATATTAAGATACTATATATGTCTTTGTAATTTACTCCCTTTGCAGTCAAGCCCATTTTGAGAACTAATAATACACTCTTGCTACATGGAGGCCAAACTGCTTCTGCCATTATCTGCATCTCTTTCTTCCCACCTAAGTACCAGCAGCTATAGAATAATGGAAAGTTAAATGGGAGTTCAGTTGGAAAGTAGAGATTCATATCCAAGGTCTACCTCATATTGGCCGTGTAACATTGGGCAAATCATTTAAGCATGGCAAGCTTCAATTTTTTCATCTGTAACGTGGGATTCGTAAGTTATACCTACAAGTGTGTTGTGTGGTAAACAACATAATACTTGTGAAAATGGTTTGGAAACAATACATTAAGAGTGTGATAAATGATAGAAACACAGTGAGCTGTGAGCTTTGCCCACACCAGTGTCTGTAGCCTTTTTAATCTCTCTGAAGCTGAAGAAAAAGATGAGGCACCAAAATGGATTGCTTCTTCACTTGAAGCATAAATACAAACTTTTGTTTTGGCACATGAATGCCTATCATAATGAAATACATTAAGTCAGCAACCTACTTTCTGTGCCCCAGTGGGAAATGGCTTTGTTATACTCCAGGAACACTTTCTCAACAGTCTGTGACCTTACTTTTCTTGCACTTGATTTTCTAACAAACACTGACCTAACAACCGTCACTGGGATATGTCAGTGTACCAGAAGGGTGGTCTGACAATTTCTCTCCACAAAGGCTAAAGATAGCATTCAGGGTGACTTCAATATCCACAAGAACAGTTGGTCCACCAGAAGACAGATGTAAATATAGGTTAAATTCTTCTACAATATTCACAGAAGAAAAAATAAATTGCTGCAGCATAGATATGGAACTTTTTACTGTGATTACTGTAAAATACCTGGCAATCACTCCTTAATGAAAAAAAGAGATTACAGAGTCCAGTAAACACTGATGGAATGAAATCTATGCAATCCTTACTAAGGACTGCCTTTGTAATGCATCAGCTTTCAAAAGGGTTGGGGGATATATCTTAGACAGCAAGATTATCAAAGCAAGACACGTTAGCTTCACTGATAGAGTATTATTCCTTCTCCTAACCTCTTCTGTGCTCTGCTTTTTGTCATGAGATAGGTACTAATTGGCGAGATAATAAGAATGATAATAATAATACAGTTATATTCATTCTGCTCTTGATGTTACAGTTCTTTTTCTTAACTATGAGGCTCAACTGTCTCCAAGATATATATATATATATATATATATATATATATATATATATATATTAGCAGGAGTTAACTGGGGATAATGTCTTAATTTAAAGACCGTCTAAAATATGGTAGATTCGTGGGAGAAATATTTTTTAGCAGTTAAGCTTTTGATTTGTCCTTCAAGTTATTCCATGGAAATGACTACCTATCAGGATTCTATACCTGACATATGTTCTTTGTTTCATTACTGAAAAAAAAAAAAAAAGCATGCAAGGGTTATTTTAGTTGTTTTTATGGGTTAAATAAGATGGTCTTTTCAGTGAAATCTATTAATTTTTTGGCACTCAGAAAACTGAAAGAGAAGAGAAGAAGACATGAGAGGGGAGGGGAAGGAAGAGGAAGGGAAGAGGAAGAAGGAAGTAAGAAAAGGTCATTTGACGGTAAGATTGTAGGAAAAAGTTTAATGCACTTAAGTCCATAAATAGGATTCTGTAAAAGTTGGGTTCTTCCACAATGTTTAATTTGTAGATGAATTGCATTGTATAATGTCAAGCCAGAAAACAGAAATGTCCCGGAATAATTCACAAGTTTACAAGTTTATAATGCCCTAGTCAAACATGAAACTTTATATCTTTTCATTTTTATTCTTCTCTTTTATTTTATTTGGGGAGGGGGTAAGGGAAGAGAGGGAGAGAGAGAATCTTAAGCAGGCTCCACACCCAGTGCAGATCCTAATGTGGGGCTCAATCTCACAACCCTGAGATCATGACCTGAACTGAAATCAAGATTCAGATTACTTAACCTACTGAGCCACCCAGGTACCCCCTGAACATTTATGTCTTTTTAGTAAATGCTGAGTTCCTTGTATGTATAAAAATTATGATAAACAATGAAGAGACCCTCACTAAACATTTAATTCACACAGTATCACTGATGTATCCCTATATTACTCTTGAAAAAAAAATCAATTTCTTGAAATCTTTAAGTAGAGTAAGCTTTCCTTCTACCCAATCCTTAAAGACTCCTAACCATAGAAACCTGAGAAATTTTCTTTTGTGGATTTATGACAGTTCCTTCTCTCCCCAAGGCTAGAAATATCAGGCCTATTTTTTTCCTGAAAATGAATGAAACTGGGGTGCCTGGGTGGCCCAGTCAGTTAAGCATCTGCCTTCAGTTCAGGTCATGGTCCCAGGGTCCTGGAATGGAGCCTGGCATTGGGCGCCCTGCTCATTGAGGAGCCTGCTTCTCCCTCTCCCTGCCCCCTGCTCATGCTCTCTTTCATGATCTCTCTCTCTCAAATAAGTAAATAAAATCTTAAAAAAAGAAAACTACCCATTTTTTTGAAAATAAACTATTTCCCATTCATTATCATTGATTTATTGATTTCCCTCTGCAGTAAGTTGGCAATTTTTCACCCAAATATTCTTGGATAATCAGAGACAAGTGTGACTTTTTAGTGATTTGTGATAGTGTCTAAAATTCTCAAGGATATCTTGTTTTCATAATCTTTCATCTTTGCATTGAGCACAAAGATAAAAAAAATCAATAAAAATAAAATTTCTAGAGGAAAAGAGATTTGTTAGAAATAATTTGTGAATATTTCCCCCCACTACATTTTCCCCCACAAAAGTCTTAAGTGAATAATTCCATTCCTGATGATTTTCTCTCAAAAAATGAAAATATACATTCATACAAAATCCTGTGCATGAGTGTTCCTAATAGTTTTATTTGTAATATCCCCGAACTGGAAGAAATCCAAACGCCCTTTACTGAGTGAATGAATAAATAAACTGTGGTAAATCCTTATAGTGGAATACCACTCAGCAATAATAAAGAATGAGCTATAAATACAAAGAACAATTTGGATGAATCTCAAAGGCATGTTAAGTAAAAAATGCTGAGTTTCATATTGTATTGTTCCATATGTATAACATTTAAACAGGCAAGACCAAACTGATGGTGATAAGATCAGTAGTTTCCAAAGGTTACCTGCTGAGTGAGAATCAAATTATAAAGGAATAAATAGCACCAGGGACTTTGGGGGGGTGGCGGTGGGCAGGGGAAAGGCAGATAATGGAACTGTTCTGTGTCCTGATTGTGGTGATATTTCCACAGATCTATACATGTGGTAAAATTAATATAACTGTGTACTAAAGGTGGCTATATTATGTGATAATTTAAACAGTAAAATTAGAGAAAGATGTCCTAGGTATTTTACAGTTGTTTTTATGTTATACATTCTATTTTCTTCCCACTGTCTTCCTTGCAGCATCCTCTTACAAACCAAAATTTGATTTTAGCAGAAACCAAGGCAGTCCTTCCCTGCAAGCTAAAAAACCCAGAATCAGGGGCTATCAAATTGAGAGTGATCAAGTGGCTATAAAGTCATCTGTGAGGGAGATGAATCCCCAGCCTATTAAGGGGAATGGTAGGACCCTGAGTAATTATCCTGCAATGCAATTTTTACATTCAAGAGGAACAGGCCTTAGCCAACACTAGCCTCTGGATAGAGACAATTATTTATAAAAAGAATGAAAGACACTTATGTAGCCTCATTTAACTAATTTGAACAGGGATGGAGAGCTTCCATTGCCTTCTTCCAAGTGCCTTGTTCACCTTCAACTACTAGAGAAAAACACCCACAGCAAAGAAAGCCCAGAAGTTGTGGGGAATTACATAATATGTCTAAATTTAGACAGTACATATAACTATATTAGAGTTCTCAAAGCCAAGATATTTCGCCCTTAAAAGAACACATCTGAATTATAAATGAATCAAACATTTATAATTTAAAAATCAAAAATATGCAATTTGGAAGTCAGTTAGGTCCCAACACCCTTCAGAGTCTTGATGAAACTTTGAATTCCATTCCAGGCCCTGCACAAATTTCTATAAATTCTTTCCAGGACTCCCTGTTTTTAGCTCTGTGTCCATTCTCTCTTACTTAGTTCTCCCCAAGGCAGGCTAAAGATAAAATTTAGCTTCTTTGAGTCTTTGGATCAGAGAAAAAGAATCCCCTCCTAATCTACCATTTTGTACTTCAATAATTTTACCAGTTCACATTGGCTGGATCATGGAGAGGGGTCATCCCCACAAATCTGTAGCCTTTTCCAGTTCTTCTAGCTTCACACTTTTCCCTTCATGTACTCCCAGTCCTTCTTTGGGGTAGTAAGCAAGTTCTTTTTATTTATTTTATTTTTTTCTTTTTCCAGCAGGGAAATTCACCCAGGCCTTCCTGAGTAAGTTTCCCTAACTTGTCTCTCTAATAGGAATTTAGGTACGTGTGACTCATAGGAATTTAGGTATGTGTGGCTCAGAGAATTCTAAACATGTCATTATATATACATTGGGTGTGAGCTTGCTTAACATTGAAAGTGATCACATATTCTTGTTGTAGATAGGTGGACACAGATATGTAGATATGTATCATTTATTTAATACATATCCTCATAATCAAACAATGGAAGTTCTCATATGAACACTTTATATCTTTTATAAGTAAGTTAGTTGGAAATCATGGAGATAGAGCTACACATCCAAGTTTCCAAAGTCTGAAACAATCAGGGAGAATTGCCATTCAATTTTTTTCTTTCATTATAAGGATTTGTTGCAAAGATAAAAAAGTGACTAGTGCCATGAACACAGGCAAGGATACAAGACCGACATTTGTCTTTGTCTAGAACACAACTAGAAAGTATCTCAAAGGTTATTTAACCAAGGAGCCTCCTAACCTGATCTAAGGAAAATGACTTGTGACGGACATCAAACAGTTCATGAACACCACTTTCTCCCCAAAATTGTATATAAAGTTTTATGTATGTGTATTTTTCTAGAGAAAAGATGAATAGTGTTTATCAGATTAGATATAGGTCTGTGATGCATATAATTGAGTTAACCATTAACAGGATGACATGATTATTCAGTGAGGGTTTTATTTGCTTTTCCTTCCCAAGGTTTCTTCATTAGAAGTTAAATAAACTAACGGGAAAACAAACAAACACATTATGAAGTTGAGTTTAGCAAAATGTATTCCTTTTTAACATTGGTCCTATAGAGCATTAATCACAAAACACCAGAAGTGGGATGGTAAACAAAAGAAGCCTTGTTGAGATTCAGGGCTGTTCAACAAGAATGATTAATTGTTATGTGTTATTCCCATGTCTTTATGAAATGGAACATGTTACCTCTCCCAGAGCCACATGCACATCAATATATATAATTGGTCAGACTGATAATCACACATGACCTAGTAAATTGGTTCTGGTACAAATTACAATGTTGTATAGGTAGTGGGGGCAGGTTGGAGGGGTAGGGAGGAGGGTTCCCCATAACAACACTTATCAGGACACCAACTGGGTTTCCTGCAGTTCAACTCAGTTCTGATACCATATACCTAGAGATAACCAGTTTCTACAGGTTGAGAGCTTAGTCTTACGAGATGGCCACCTTTCCCCACTTCAGACATCAGTTCCAAGTCCAGATTGTTACCAGTACTTCTGACCAACTGACTATAAATCAGAAGTTTCTAGAAATCCCACTTAGGTTCAATTAATTTGCTAGAGAGGCTCACAGGACTCAGAAAAAACATTATACTTACTAGATTGCTGGTTTATTTAAAAAAAAAAAATGATAAAACCAGAAATAGCCAGATGGAATAGGTGCATAGAGCAAGGTATAAGAAAAAATACAGAGGTTCCATGTGTTGGGTCAGCGGGCTCCAGGAGTGCAGGAGGAACAATAGAAATGACCGCCAGGGCCCCACTTCCTCAACCCTTGACTCTCCCGCCAAAAGGATGTATGCCCAGGTCACGTCTCCATAGGTAACCCGATACCTATGTAGGAAACAGAAGTATCAGGACCCCCCACCCCATACCTTCCAATCACCAAATACCCTACCATATATGATGTGAGCCCATGCCCTTCCTTGGCCTGATAAAAGACCCCCACCAACTCCCTCCCAGTGCGACGTCCCCCATCCCCTTTCTGAAGTCGAGGAACCTCGCCCAAGGGTGCCCACCTCCTCCCGGCGTGACTTTCCTGGCTCCCCTTCTCCTGAGCCCTGAAACTTCGCTGAGTGCCTTTAATAAATCTTGCCTTGTGCCTACCTCGCCTGGTGTCGTGTTTATCTCGCCTATAAAACTTTACACCATGCCCTCTCCAGGTGCACAATTCTCCTCAACCCCCATGTGTTCACCAACCCTAAAGCTCTCTGAACACTGTCCACTGGGGTTTTATGGAGGTTTCATTAAAGAGGCATGATTGATTAAATCTTTGGGCATTGATGACTGTTACCACTTTCAGGCCCTGTCCGTTCCCTGGAGGGAGGGATAGGTACTAAAAATTTCTAGCTCTTTAATCACTTGGATGATTCACCAGGCAACCAGTAACTATCCTTAGTTTACCTATGGGCTTTCCAAAAGTCACTCATTAACATATCAAAATACACCTTTATGGACTTTATCACAGGAAATTCCAAAGGTTTTAGAAAATCTGTGCCAGCAAGATAAAAAGCTTCTGCACAGCAAAGGATACCATCAACAATATTAAGAGGCAACCCACCAAATGACAGAAGATATTTGCAAATGACATTACAGATAAAGAGCTGGTATCCAAGATCTATAAAGAACTTACCAAACAACACTCAAAAAACAAATAGTCCATCAAGAAACAGGCAGAAGACATGAACAGACACTTCTCCAAAGAAGATATTACAAATGGCTAAGAGACACATGAAAAAATGCGCAACATCACTAGCCATCAGGGAAATACAAATCAAAATCTCAGAGATGCCACTTTATACTAGTTAGGATGGCAAACGTTAACAAGACAGGAAACAACAAATATTTGTAAGGATCTAGAGAAAGGGGAACCCTCTTGCACTGTTGGTGGGAATGCAAACTGGCTGTACCAGCTTGTCTGAAAAACAGTACAGACCCCAGCAATTGCACTACTAGGTATTTACTCCAAAGATACAGATGTAGTGAAAAAAAAAGGGCACCCCCTCCCAGCAATGTTCATAGTAGCAATGTCCACAATAGCCAAATTGTGGAAGGAGCTGAGATGTCTTTCAAAAGATGAATGCATAAAGAAGATATGGTTCATACATACAATGGAATATTACTCAGCCATCAGAAACGATGAATACCTATCATTTGCACCGATATAGATGGAACTGGAGGGGATTATACTAAGTGAAATAAGTCAAACAGAGAAAGACAATTATCATATGGTTTCACTTATATGTGAAAAAGATGGACTCTCACAGTGAACCATAGGAGAAGGGAGGGAAAACTAAACAGGAAAAAATCAGAGAGGGAGACACACCATGAGAGACTCTGGACTCCAGGAAACAAACCTAGGGTTAGAGAAGGGAGGGGGATCGGGGGATGGGATAACCACATGATGGGTATTAAGGAGGGGACATGTTGTGATGACCACTGAGTGTTATATGCAACTAATGAATCATTGAACGCTACAAAAAATAAAAATTAAATTTAAAAAAATCTATTACAGGAACTGGGTCAAAGACCAAATATATATTTCTTATTATAAATCACAATATCCACATAGTATAAAATTTTCTAGTCTATTTTTGTGCACGTATATTTTTAACAAAATTGAAATGATGTCGTAATTAAAACTTTTCAATCTGCCCTTTCAACAGCTCAATAAATATAGATCTCTGTAATTGTTAAAAACTGATTAATTTTTCTATAACCTAGACAGGTAATTATTTAGTTAACTTCCATATCAGGATGTTAAGTTTTTTAGACTTTTCAGTTATTAGTAAATACCATTGAGATGAACATCCTTGTAGATAAATCTGCATGTATCACCATACTTACCATTACTCCTCTGTAGGTGAGCAATATTGCCACCCCAAAAGGTGTCTCTTCGGCATGTGGATTATTTTAGGCTGATTGTATTTAAGAAACAACAGAGGTTCAGAAAGAAAATCTAACCTTCCCCAAATGCCAAGAAGAATTTATCTAGATAGATAACCTGATATATAAAGAGAGCTATTACAATAGAGAACTATAATATATTATTAACTAAATGTGTAGATAGGAACTTAGCAAAGTCTTTTTGTTAAAACTCCTCTTTGCTTCCCTTTACGGCTATAAAACCCAGTAAACACTTGTTTACCAAACATTTATTCTGTCCATTATTCCTGTGAATTTTCTTCCTTCTCTTTAAAGCCCCAGACCACTAGCTCCTTCTACTCTGTCTAGAATCTCATTTTGCCTGACTGCCTTTGGACCCTCATGTTTATGTGGATTCCCCACACATACATAACTAAATTTTATTTTCTCTTGTTAATCTTTCTCATGTCAATTTAATTCTTAAGAGCAGCCAAAAGAATTTTGAAGGGTAGGGGAAAAAAAAAATGTTTCTTCCCCAACACCAGGAAATATGGCTATTGGATCAGAAGGGTTGCAAAGAACACAATATTGGTATGTTTCCCTAAGGCTCATGGTGAACATCAGAGATACCAAATGTTTTCCTCCACCCATTGGCAGGAAAACCTTGGCTCTCAGTGTAGTCCAGACAGGTCTTCTCCTTTTGAACATCTTATTGAGCATAGTATCTTAAGATCATGACTACTGACATGTCCTACTGTAGAAATTTCTCCCCTGCTAATGTTTAGATTCATTCCCTTATTATCATTAATAGGAAACATTAGAAAATTTCCTATTAAAAAGTTTTGGGGTGCCTGGCTGGCTCAGTCAATAAAGGGTGTGACTCTTGATCTCGGGGCCATGACTTTAAGCCTCATATTGGGCATGGAACCTACTTTAATTAATGAATGAATTAATTTTTTAAGAATTAAGTCAAATGATGGGTCTTTTTGGTTGACTTTACTAGGAAACATTTTAGTGCAAATACTTGCTATTCAATTAGTCACTTTAAAGAATGCAATGGCTATATTGGAATAATCTGTTTTATCTCCTCACTTACTACTTGGCAGACACACTACTCTGAAACATCTATACACTCACCCAGAAACTTCTTCCTTTAAGAACTTGGGTAGAGTGAAAAGAGATGTGTGAACTCTTCTTTTTAGGTCCTCCTTTATTTTGAGCCCACTATCAAGAATGAATGTTTATTCTGGAGTGTTTGGATGTCTTCCTTCCACCATGGAAGAATAATACTTACAAATGCATAACAGACACATGAACTCTGGGTTAATGGGTTAATAAATTTCTACTTGTTAATAGAGTCTTTCTTATTTTTTTTAAAGATTTTATTTATTTGTCAGACAGAGACCACAAGTAGGCAGAGAGGCAGACAGAGAGAGAGGGGGAAGCAGGCTCCCACCAAGCAGAGCTCAACGCAGGGCTCGATCCCAGGATGCTGGGATCATGACCCGAGCCTAAGGCAGAGGCTTTAACCCACTGAGCCACCCAGGTGTCCCTTTCCTATTATTTTTAATAAAGAAAACTGTTCTAAGAAGTCTTTTTATTTCCTGCCATGCTACTATGTTCTCCTCTAATGGAAATAATGTAGATAAGTTATCCTCACTCCCACTCACCTTCATCAAGGGAAACAGTAGATACAACAACTTCATTTTGTAGTTTTACCAAACCCAGCATTCACCTGACTAAACAAAGTCCCTGCTTGTAGAAAATGATTCTAGAAAACAATGGAGTTCAATGCATAATAGCAACTTAATCATTGGATATAGTAGGAGAGAAAACAATAATTCTCATTGCCCTTGCTGTGTTTATGACTTGTGCAGCCATTAAAATTTTTTTTCAAAAACTCAGTAATTCAAGACAATAGAAAATGATTCACTCATAGTTCTGAAGGCCACAAGTCCAAAATCAAGATGTTGGCATAACTGTACTCTCTCCACAGCCTCTAAAGGAGAATCCTTCCTGGACTCTATTTGGTGGCTCCAGAAGTTCCTTGGCTTGTGGCTGTATCACTACATCTCTGTCTCTGTCTGTACTTGGATTTTCCTTTTCTCTGTACATCTCTTCTGCTGTCTGTGTTGAATCTCCCTCTGCGTTTCTCTTAGAAGATGTCTCTTTTTCATCATGGATTCAGAGCCCACCCAGATAATCTAGGATAATTTCATTCTGAGATCATTAATTATGTCTGTAAAGATCTCTTTTCCAAACAAACTTGCATTCCCAACTTCTGAGGATTTGGACATGGACATACTGTTGGGGGAGCCAACACCATTCACCTCACTATTCTTGCTTACCTGAAGCTTTTCAAATAAACCTAATAAGTTTATTAACATAGGATGAAAGCAGAACTTTATTTTTCCTCGTTCATTTTTCAAGAAAAGTTTATCTTCCTCTAATCACTCAACCATTGACCAAAATACTATCTGATAGGATTACATTAAAAGGCACTTTTCCAAGAATTTATAAGTCCTTGACTCACCAAAGTTGTGCTTGACCCAGCATTTGGCAATACTCATATATTTCAGTGTACTTATTATCTCCTGTCCATCTACAACTTGGCCCATTCTAGTAAAATCTACCAAAGTGCTCATCAATATAAGGAATACATATTGGATTGGATTTTGATCATATTTATGGCTGATTTGTTTGTTTGCCTCCTGTTTTTTACTTTTGTTTGTGGGTTTGCTTGAGTTCCTCCATTTAATGGTGGGTTTATATTGCTAGATCTAAATTCCAAACTTCAGCGACCCCTGACATTGAAGAGAAGAAATTAGGATGTTATGGTTTTCATTATATTCATTAAATTCCAGGAGGGAAGACAAACTCATATGCTTGTAGCCTTAAGGGAGTGGCCTAGGTAAATGACTTGATCAAGTGTAGAGAGAGAGAAAACAGACTGGAGAATTCAAAGAGGGGCTAAGGAAAGGAATATCAATTCTTCTGTTTTTAAGTTTGTTTTCTAATTTATATGTAGAAATATAAATTATAGAATTACCCCATTTTAAGATCTTGATAACTAATTTTTTTTAAACAAAATCAGCCCATGGTCCAGTTTTACTTTCTGACTACATATTCTTAATATGGATGCTGTGATTGAGATTTCTTTATGCCACATGAACTCTTTAAGAGTTCACAGAATTTCATAATTACAGATTAAGAGGCATTTGCAGGAGTGTCTTTTAAAACTATTCTCTTCATGTGGTATATATGTACAATGGAATATTACTCAGCCATCAAAAAGAATGAAATCCCATCTTAATGTGGATGGAACTATATAATGTATATGTTAAGTGAAATATGTCAGTCAGAGTAAGAAAAATGCCATATGATTTCACTCACATGTGGAATTTAAGAAACAAAGCAGATGAATATAGGGGAAGGGAAGGAAAAATAAAATAAGATGAAAGCAGAAAGGGAGGCAACCCATAAGAGAGTCTTCACTTGAGGAACAAAACTAAGGGTTCCTGGAGGAGAGGTGGGTGGTGGGATGGGGTACTGGGGGATGGGCCTTAAGGAGATCACTCAACATAATGAGAACTGTGCATTGTATGCAACTAATGAATCACTAAATTCTACTCCTGAAACTAATAATATAGTATATGTTAAATTGAATTTAAATAAAATATTAAATAAATAAAAAAATAAAATGAAAAACCTGATTAAAAAAGAAAACAGATGAACATACGGGGGAGAGAAGAAAAAAATAAAGATAAAAACAGAGAGGGAGGCAAACCATAAGAGACTCTTAACTATAGGAAACAAACTGAGGGTTGCTGGAGGGGAGGGGTCAGGAGATGGGCTACCTGGGTGATGGGCATTAAGGAGGGCACGTGACACAATGAGCACTGGGTGTTAAATGCAACTAATGAGTCATTAAATTCTTCCCCTGAAACTAATAATACACTGTTGTTAAATAAATTGAATTTAAGTAAAAAATTTTAAAAAATAAAAATAAAACTGTTCTTTTCAAACTATGGATCATGATCCACTAGTGGTTTATGAAACCTATTTCACAGTCAGACTAGCCAGACTTAAAAACAAACAAAAATTAAAATACATTACTAAAAATATATTAGGACAAAATAGATTAACACAGAAAATACCAGACAGTATCACATATAGGAAGAATAAATATTGCTTTTTAAATTTTTAATATTTATTTATTTATTTAAAGACTCCATTCATTTGACAGAGAAAGAGAGAGAGAGAGATTGAGAGCGAGCAGGGGGTAGCAGCAGGTAGAGGCAGAGGGAGAAGCAGGCTCCCGGCCAAGCAGGGAGCCCAATGCAGAACTCAATCCCAGGACCCTGAGATCATATGTCGAGCCAAAGATGCTCAACCACCTGAGCTACCCAGGTGCCCCAACATAGCTCTTTAAACTTTAGTTGTGTAAGTACATGGGTCTACATCAGCATGTGTCTTTAACGGGTCTAATACAAAATGTCTTAAGATGAAACAAAATGTCTTAAAGAGTTCTGGTCAAGAGGCGCCTGGGTGGCTCAGGTTAAGTGTCTGCCTTCAGCTCAGGTCATAATCCCAGGGTCCTGTGATCCATCCCAGTGTCAGGCTCCCTGTTTGGCAGGAGGCCTGCTTCTCCTTCTCCCACTCTCCCTGCTTGTGTTCCCTCTCTCGCTATGTCTCTCCTTGTCAAATAAATAAATAAAACTTAAAAAAAAAAAAGAGAGAGAAAGAGAGGATTCTGGTCAAATAAAGGTGAAAGCCCTGATTTTTTTGTCTGATGCCTACATGTTTTAGTCAAATATACAGAGGCCAAAAGAGGTGAAGTGATTTTACAAATCTCACAGAAAAGGAGAGAATTGGAACTCAAGTTGAAATTCATATGTATCTTCTTGAAAATCTCCAATAGAATCCTTTTTCAGAAAGGAAATATGATCAGAGCTGTTGCATTGAGATCTTTCAAATGAGGATTCGAGATCTCCTGGTAGATTTTATTCTGACCATTACTCTCTCTTCTCCAAGCTCTAGGACATGTTCTACCACTCCATTCAACACTAATGAATTTTTACTGAGAAGGAAGAAGAAATCCAGAGATTCTCCACATATTCTTCCATTGCAGCTACTCATCTACATGCATTTATACCCTCAACTATGCATTCCAACAAATGTACTGTCTTTGCTCCTAAAGGCAACCACTCTTTGTGCATTAAATCCTGCCCCCTTGCTTACTGAATAACTTCTCTAAAACTGTCTCCATTTTCTCCTGCATCAAGATTATCTGTCTCTACTGATTCAAATACATTAATATGTAAGCGTGCACTGATATTCCCCAGTATGTCCCCAAAGCACTATCCCTTCTACCTGTCCCTCTGCCATGACCTCTTTTCTACCATCCCTTTCCAGCAGAAGTCCTTGCATAACTACTGTACACAATTTCAATTCTTTTCCTCCTGTTTTCTATAAGCAAAACAAATCAAAAACCAAAACCAAAACAAAACAAAACCACAGTTCAATCAGGTTTCCACCTCTATCTTCTACTCCTCCAAAAGATACCTCATCATGGTTATAAAATAACTTCACTGTGATATATCTGATGGGCCATACTAAGTGTCCATCTTAACCTGACATAGTTGCAGCTCTCAACACAGTTGCCCGCTCTGTCTTCCCTGAAATACTTATTTTACTTTGTTTCTAGGACACCACTTTCTATTTGCTCTCTTCCTGCTTCACAGGAGACTCCTTTTCAGTATTCTTCACCAATTCCCCCACATTCTACAGATTGCTAAATGATGGTGTCTAGGGCCCAGTCCATCTTCTATCTTTAACCCAGACTTACTCCCTTAATAACTTCAACTGCTTTCTCTAGGCATGAAATACCATCTTTAGGTTGGCAGCTCCCAAAATGGTATCTTCAGTTGGATCTTCAGAGACCTTCCACTTAGTTGCCTATTCAATATCCACACTAGAATGATTACTAAATCAATTCAAACTTTGTCCCAAACTGAGCTCTGAATCTTTCCCCAAACACTGCCTTCAATGCCCACCCCGCCCCCGTACACTATTCCCATCATCTTTTCCTATGTCTGTAAAAGGCTATCCTCCTTGTCCACAGTTAAAACTTTATGGAGTCATCCTTGCTCTTCTTTGACTTTCCCATTTCGATCCTCTCCATCTGTAAACACTGTTGACTTTGAACTCAGGTTGAGAAAACAATCACCTCACTTCAAAGTTAAAAATCTGTGCCTTGGTCTGAGCTGTCATCATTCCATCTCATGGATTACTGTAGGGCCATATAACTGGTCTTCCCATTCAGCACTACTCTTCATACAGTCCATTCTTAACACACCAGCCCAACAGATCATGCCCAACTCTGCTCAAAAATAGCTACCCCTCTCCTCAATCAACAACAAAATCTTTAAGACAGTGATAAGTCTCCACAGTATCTACCTCTCAGACTTCAACACCTTTTATATTCCCTTTGTTCATGCATTTCAACATGTGATGCCTTGTTGTTCCTAGAACATTCTAGGCACATTCCTACTTTAGGGGCTTTGTACCTGCTATTCTGCCAAATGGTTCCTTTCCCAAAACTCCTGACTCACTTTCACTTTATTTTTATCTGGCTCAGACAGCACCAGATCAGAGGTCTGTCTTTACCACCATATGTAATATGCTACCCTCATTCCTCCTCCTGTATCTTGCTTTATTTCCTCCTAAGCAGTTATTGTCACCTGGTATATTATATATTTATTATTTTTTATTGTCCACTTTTATTCCAACTGGCATGTAAGCTCCTTGCAAACAGGGATTTTGTCTGATTAGTTCACTGCTATAATCTCAATGCTAAGAGGGAGCATGCTACATAATAAGTCCACAATTAATAGCTACTCAACTAATGAATGAATAAATTATTCTCTTTGGTAGTAATAATAATAACTACATAAAAATTCAAAGCATTTATATAACCCACAATAGTCTCCGCAAGTGCATGGCCTCATTTTTGCCTTTCTACCCCTCTTTATGGTTGATGTATATATATCATGTTCCCATTTTCCAGAGAAAGAAAGTAGGCTCAAGGTACCATAGCCAGTACATAAAGAAACCCAAATTGACACCCATATTATCTGGCTCTACTTCAAGTTCTATTTCCCAGTGACATGGCTCCTAACTACATCACTCTGCTGCAGACAGAGAAACTTGCCACTGAGATTGCCCCTCAAGAAATGGCTTGCTGCCTAGCTATAAGGAGTATGATCTGCTAACAGCCATTGGCTTCATTAGAATTCCCCTCAGTTTTTGATCTGAGAACAAACTGTTTGGGGGACCAATCACTGAAGAAGGTGGTAATATAAGGTACTAACCATTTCTGCTGGACACAGATGCTTCCAGGCAACAATGTACACTTCAGAGCTGCCCACTGGCCTGGCAGAGACTTTCTCAGATCTAAGCCACAGTCTAAGGGCTCTCCCTGCCCATTCTTGCTTCCTCTCTTTTCCTCTCATAGGCTCCTCTATAATAGACCTTTAAACTTCTGTCTTCACCTCAGCATGCACCTGCCAGAAAATCCAAACCGCACACATGAACAAATGATACTCGACACCCCAGGGATGGCACTGGACCAAAAGCAAGAAAAAGGGAAAGATTTTACCAGATATGCTTTATCATATATTTCTCCCAACATTGCAATAACAACATGTTTTTTTCTTCCTCATCTTCATCTTCTGCTTTCTATCTGAAGACTCAGGGACAAGGAAAGTCAGAACCCTCTCAATATGAAAAACTTCAGGACTGCAGAAACTTGAGGAAGGGCCTGTGTATTCAAAATCTAATTCAGAGAAAAGCCACAGAAGTCTTTTCATAATTGAGTGCCTTCCTGCCCTTGGAGGCCAACACATTTCAAAAGGGAAAGGCACTACTTGTTCTGACATCAGTGAGGTGAGAAAAAATTATCTAATACAACTTACATGTCTCTTCAGAAGTTTGTGCGGATACTACAAATCTCCCTTTTACAAATTTAGCTAGAGATAATGGCAGATAGATAGATACTTCAACTATAAAATAGGGACATTAACAATAATAATGGTTGTGTGTGAATTAAATGAGATAATACATTGTAAAGAGGTTAGTATAATGCTCAATAAACATCACTTGCTATTATTATTATTATTATTTTACTGTAACTATTATTTCTACACCTAAAATGCAATAAAAACTATCCTTTAAAATTATATTTACTTCTAAATTGTATTTTTAGTTTAGTAAAATACCTGTGATGAGCCCTGTAGAAAATTATTGCTGCTTTTATTTTATTCAATTTGACTGTTTCTCTTCATTGCTTTAAGGGTCTCTTAACCCATGATTATCTTTTTCTCAATGAAGTAAATGAATGAATATATAAATTGAAATGTGTGGCAAGGAAAAAAAAACAGAATTTGGGGCTAAATATGTATACATGCAAATACGTATATGAAAGCTGCTTTTTATCTGGTTCAAGTGTATCAAAGACAAACATTTTGCAATGCATGAACCTGAACTAGATTTTTTTTTCCCCATAAAAGATACCTCTGAAAAAAATCACTGAAATTTGATGGGAATAGGAATAATGTACTAGTGTCAATCTCTTGATTTTGATGGCTGTATTGATATTTTATAAGAGAGATGTCCTTGTTTGTGGCAAATGCATACTAAAATATTCAGGGATGATGGGCATAAGATAGGCAAATTCATTCTCTAAGGGTTTAAAAAGAATAGGAAGAAAAGCTCTTCCTGTAAACTTCTGTAAGCTTGTGATTTTTTTCAAAATAATAAAAAAAGGTTAAAATACCATCAAACTTTTTTTTTTACTTTTGCCAATACATACGGTTTTAAGCAAATGTTTTTTAAATATGCATCCAAATTAGGACCAATTAACATAGTGTCTTATTGTTATTTTTGATGTCTGTTTGTTTTAAACACAAGCAATTACCTTTGAAGACAAAATATTCAGTTTGAACACAGTGATTTAGCTGGGAGGCCTAGCTGACTCTGGTTTGATAAGTTAACATCCCCTAATTAAATTGCAGTCATTTAAACATTTGTTATCACCTGTAGGTCAAAACGAAAAGTCCTGGAGCTGGTTTCAGAAAAGGACACTGGTTTTCTAAGCTGAAAGATGTCCTGGGTCATTGTTGGCTAAGAACCAGGTGGCACAGAAGAAATTTCTCTTTTGAAAGATGTATCTAGAATTAAAATTTTACTAAACGAGGTATCTTCCATGTCAGTTCGCTTCTCAGTTTTGGGAAGAGGTAAGGGGAGTATCTATTGTGTTCCTTCTCATCTCAGGCAGGAATTAATTCCTTCCACTTCTTAGGAAAGGATACTTGCATTTCTGCCTTACACGTTCTGAGGGTGCCATTGAGGAAACAAGAGCTGACAATTCTAACACTATCCAGTACTCAGTTTTCCTGCTAACACCCTTGTATGCTAGGAAAATATGATGTGCCAAATGTATTTGGGGATTAAGACCTACTATGTCCCCAAACAACCACCACTATCTTGTATCTTTGAAGAGTATGGGTTAGAATTATCAATTTTCCAAGAGAAGGAGTGCTCAGGGTGAAACCAGGGTGATGTTACACAGCTTTCCCATGAACTCCTAAGAACTGATAAATTTGCTTTTCTCTAAACCATTCATTTATTCACTCATGACCTACTGTGTTAGGTCAGAAAAAGAGGTCTCACAATCTATGATATTTCCATTGCTCTTTAAAACCCCTAAATATGAAGTGAGCCATGGTGGTTAGAATACTGGTATAGGGTTAGAAGTCTTGGATTCTAGTATATATTCTAGTATATATTCATGAATTCACTAAACATTCATTAACTGTGTGACCTCAGGAAGTTTAATAAACTTTTCTGAGTAGTTAGTGTATTCATATGTATAATGGAGATAATGGTGACTACTACCCATGGCTATATAGAAGATGGAAACAGGTTATGTTCATACAAATATTTCTATGAACTGCCAAGGGACTATACTTATATATAATGTCCTCCTTTAGTCAGGAAGGGATATATATATATATATATATATATATATATATATATATATATAATTCTTATGACATTCTACCTACCCTACCCTGATGGGGCCAAATTCTAAAACTATGACTTTAACAAATTTTTAAAAAAATCAACCACAACAATAAAAGGGTGTGCTTTAAATTTAATTATTGGCTCACCAGAAACTGAAGGCACAAACACCAACAAAAAAACTCTGATTTGTAGTGTTTGCTGAGGTCAGTGGTGTAAACACTCCCACCATGGCCAATTTTAAGCTACCAACATGACATCATTGATGTTGCAGTTGAATAGAGAACAAAATAGTTGCCAACATTTAATAATTGGTAGATTTCACATACAAATTGAATTTTTGGTGTATTCGAGAAAATCTGACAATCTAGACCCATATCTCATTTAACTGCCATTGTTCCCTGGTGAATCTGTAGAATGTGTAGCTTCTTGTTTTGGGACACTTATTATGTCTCAAAAGATAGGGAGGAGAACTCTCTTCAGTCAGCTTCTACTTCTGGACTCTGTAATTAAAAACCACCCCTAAGCCAAAGGAACCCAGAAGTATTGCCTATTTCTTTTAATAAGGAAAAGGAAAATAAGGGAGGAGAAAGTGAATAAAAAAAAAAAAGTATCATAATAAAAGATTCTGAGAAATAATATTAAAATAGTGTATTTTGCAATAAGCATTTTAATGATCACACTTCATTCTCTTAACAATATAATGAGAGAGGTATTATTATGTACATTTTCCAAATACATACACTAAGTATATGGGTTAAATTGTGACTTCATTAATCCCCAGTACCTCAGAATGAGAATGGGACCTTTTAATCAAGGTTAAATGAAATCATTAGGATGGGTCCTAATCCAGTATAACGGGAGTCCTTATAAAATGGGGAAATTTGGACACAGAAACATGTACTGAAGGACGATGACTAAAGAGGCACAAGGAGCAGATGACCATCTGAAAGCTAAGGGATGCCTAAGGCTACCAGAAGCAAGGAGAGAAGCATGAGGCAAACTCTTCCTTCGATCCTTCAGAGGGAGTTTGGCTCTGCTTGTCGACACCTCAATTTCAGATTTCTGGCCTCCAGAATGTGAGAGGATACATTTCTGTTATTCTAACCCAACCGTAGTGCATTTTTATAGCAGCCCGACTGACTAAGTTTCAGAGATGATTAAGCAAATGGCCCTAACTCAAATAGTTATTAAATTCTCAAACTGGCTACAATGAATTTGTTTGTGTTGTTGTTGTTTTTGTTTAAGAAAATACCAATGCCCATATCTTCTTACCTCCTTCCCTACTGAAACACGGATTTAATTGGCCTGTTGGCCTGGTGTGACACAAAAGAGGATTCTGATGTGTAGTCAGGTTTGAGAACCACCATATGAGGTGGCACAATGGGGATCCCAACCCATAGTCCCCTCACTCCCAAGCTCAGCTTTGAGATAATGCACTGGCATTCCACATTTTATGTAGGATATGAGTTTTTCTTTCACATTTGTTCTGTATCAGTATCTAATAGTATCCATTCCAACTGATTATGAAGATAAAATACTCCCCAAAAAGTACATCCCTCTTCAAGAAGATGAGACAAAATGATAATTTATAATGTATAGTAGCATAAACTCATTTCGACTTCTGTAAATGATATGAGAAGACATCCATGTCTTCTCACTTTAATTAAGAGTCACTTAATTACAGGAGATCATGGAGATCTTGTTAAAGTCTTATTCTAGTTTAGCAACCTAAAGTGACTCCTATAGTGGTTACTAATATTGTTTGAGAGACAGTAAAATTCCCTAGTTACTGTGATTTCACACACTCATATACCCAATAGCATTTAATCAACTATAATCCTCAGTGTAATTCTATAAACTAATATTATTATTCTTCATTGTAATTCTGTAAATTAGTACTATTATTCCTCTTTATAAGACACCAGAGGATAAGAGGTTAAGTCTCACAAGGCAAAGGATTGCAAAATTATAAATGGCAAGGCCAAATTTTACCCCCTCAGATCTCTACTCCAAAACTGTTACTCTCACTAACATCTGGGCTCCCTCTATTTCATCTATTAGCAATTACACAAACTCTCTTGCTTTACTGACCAGTTACTGTCACAACTTCCATATTTGACTTTAAGAACATCACCCTTCATTTTGACCCTTCCCCCCTGATTGGCACTTTCTAATAGATGCACTGATTTATCACATATATTGACCTTAAAACAGAAGATTCAATGTTTAAAAGTGTTTTTGCAGGGTGAGGATAAAAAGACTTTTGCCTGACTCAAAGCTAATGAGCAAGCCTTTAGAAGGTTCACTAGCTGGCAAAATCTGACCCTGCTTTCTAAGAATATGTATTCATTGCAAGAAATGTAAACTTCAAAAATACAGCACCTTCCATTTATAGCTGGAGACCCCAGGAAATCCCGAGCCTAGAAGGTCTCTGTATTACTCATCCAACCTTGCATCTTTACATCTTTCCCTCCTATTTAAGGTTATTCTACTTTAATCTTCAACAGAAAACCATCAGTTATGAAAGAGGATTATTTTGTCACAACTCTTTCACCTCCTGCCTACTCTAATTATGCAGTTTGGTAGAGAAGGAGATTAAAATGATGCCACCCAAAAACATAAAATAAATTCCAGAAGTCCAAACAATTCCCTGAATCTAATTGGCACTGGTGTAATCACAGTAAATTATTATTATCATCACAGGAACCTGGTTTGGGGGAGAACTTAAAGGGTATATAATAGAAGCACCAGTGATACTTAAATTTCCTTTACAACATTCCTGTAAAATAATTCTCCTCCCAGGTTTGAAAATCATTCAGATCACCTTAGTGCAAATCATAGGGTATAGTAACATGGATAATCAAAACACTACTTCTTTTCAGTATGGACAGGATTTCTCAACTTCTGTGTGACCTGTTTGTGGATATTCTGAAGAGCTGCTGAACTTCTTTCTGCCTGTCCATTATTAGCAGAACCTTTGACTGATGCAAATAGAACAGTGCTCACGTATTCTCCAGAATGCATCGAAAAGTGGTTGTTCATAGGCAGAATTTGGGCTGGGAAGGAGTCAGAGCAGCCTAAGATTTTAAATTTAAAAGGAATCTCTTCATAGCAACTACTTGAGCTATCAGATGCAGATAGGAAGTGAGAATAGAAGATGCAGCTAACAAAACTATCTCCATGAGAAAGTGGAGACAAAGAGACCCAGTATTGTTCTTTTTTTTTTTTTTAAAGATTTTTATTCATTTGACAGACAGAGATCACAAGTAGGCAGAGAGGCAGGCAGAGAGAGAGGAGGAAGCAGGCTCCCCACCAAGGAGAGAGCCCAATGCGGGGCTCGATCCCAGGACCCTGGGATCATGACCTGAGCCTAAGGCAGAGGCCTTAACCCACTGAGCCACCCAGGCGCCCCGACCCAGTATTGTTCTTAAGTAACTTTCTCTTCTCTGTGCTTCAGCCACATTGGCTCCAAATCATTTCCTAACAAGTGGCAAAGGGCATGCTCCCTCCTACCCAAGGTCTTTGGATATGAGGTTCCCACAGTTAGGGATGTTCTTCCTCTCTCCTCACCAGTCAATACCTACTCGTATCCCTCCAATCTCAGCCAAAGTGACACTTTGCCAATGAAGCCTTCTTTAAACACATCCCTGTATTTCAGAGCCATTAAGGAGAAGATCTCTTACATTTCTTTTATAGCTCTTACTGTTTGTGCTTCTACATGTGTATAGTAATGTGATTTCTATCAGCCTCCTCCACTAAACAACAAGATGGACAAAAGTAGGAACAGGGTCTGTTTGTTCATCATTTCCTCAGTTCCTAGCTTAGGGCCCAGCATATGGCAGATGCTCAATAAACACCAACTGAATGAATGAATTCATTTATTCATTTTCAAATAGGTAAAATATGGGTGCCTGGGTGGCTCAGTGGGTTAAACCTCTGCTTTAGGCTCAGGTCATGATCTCAGGGTCCTGGGATCCAGCCCCGCATCAGGCTCTTTGCTCAGCAGGGAGCATGCTTCCCTCTCACTCTCTGCCTGCCTCTCTGCCTACTTGTCATCTCTGTCAAATAAATAAATAAAATTAAAAAAAAAAAAGAAATAAAATAGGTAAAATCTCTCCCTCCTATGCCTTCTTGTCATCATGCATGAAATCTCTCACTTCATTTGTAAAGCATCTCTTTTTGATAATACAGGACATTTAACCTAATTTAAATAGTATCACTTTAACTGAATACTATATGAAAATATGTAAGTCCAGAGAAGAAAAATAACAAATAAAAGTAATTTTACTTTAAATAATAATTATTAATATGTTATTAATATCTTTGTGCATATCTTTTAAGATAAATACATGCATATGTACGTAGACAAAACAAAAATCATATTGTTATAATATTTTTATGAATTTAATAATATTCACTAATATATTTCCAAGTCAATGTCAATATACATCATAATTTCTTTTTTTTTTTTTTGGTTTTGTTTATTTATTTGAGGAAGAGAGAGAATGTACTTGTGCATGTAAGTGGTGGGAAGGGGCAGAGGGATGGGAGAGGGAGAGAATCTCAAGGAGATTCTGCACTGAGCGAGAAGCCCAACAAGGGCTTGATGTCACCACCTTACCCTAAGATCATAACCCAAGCTGAAACAAAGAATTGGATGCTTAATCAACTGAGCCACCCAGGCGTCCTTATGTATCATAATTTCTAATGACTGGTTAGTATTACAACATAAAGAATTCATTTAACCAGTCCCTCCTCCCTGAGTTTTAATGGAATTAACTTCACACAATGGAATACTATGCAACAATTAAAAGTGTCCCCATTTGGGGGCTATTAAGTTTTATAAAACTGAATTAATTCTACATAATGGATATTATTCAACAATTAGAAATGTCCCCCATTTTTGACACTTAGATTGTATGTAATTCATCAACCCTACTGTTTAATATATTGCATTTAAACAAAAAGAAATGTGTATGGGTATATATCTTGGGAGGTCATGTCAGCAGTCATCCACTAACATTAATGTGAATTAATATATCAGCTCTCTTCCCTCAATGTCACCTAGATAAGAGTTAGTTCAAAATTGAGTTGGGGTATTTATGAATCCAAGGCTAAAGGGAGATTGGGAATATCTCTGGAGAAGAAAGGAGAGGATAGGCTTATAATCATTGGAAGAATTTTGGTTTAAAGAAAATGTCAACATCGTATGTTTTCATGTGGATCTTGAAAAACAGGTTAAAAAATGAATAATAATCTTTCTCTGCTTCACAATTCTCATATAACAGGGTTCTGAATTAGAAAAGATGAAATTAGAAATCAGACTCATGTTTTTACATTTATTAACTGAGAAGGTCTTTATAAAGTAGGTATGGCAGAGTTTATAATCTTCATTTTAAGATAAATTAAATGAGGTTGAAAAAATGTGGTATATATACATATAACAGAATATTATTCACCCTTAAAATAAAAAAGGAAATTCTGCTATTTGCAACAACATTGATAAACCTGGAAGACATTAAACTAAACAAAATTAGTGAGGCACAAAAAGAAATACGGCATGATTTGCGACAATGTGGATGGAACTGGAGGGTATTATGCTTAGCAATCAGAGAAAGACAACCATCATATGATCTCCCTGATATGAGGAAGTGGAGATGCAACGTGGGGGGTTTGGGGGTAGGAAAAGAATAAAGGAAACAAGATGGGATCAGGAGGGAGACAAACCATAAAAGACACTTAATCTCACAAAACAAACTGAGGGTTGCTAGGGGGAGGGGGTTGGGGTGGGGTTATAGACATTGGGGAAGGTATGTGCTATGGTGAGTGCTGTGAAGTGTGTAAACCTGGCAATTCACAGACCTGTACCCCTGGGGCTAATAATACACTGTATGTTTAAAAAAAAAAAAAGATATATAATGAAAAAAAAAAGAAAGAAATACAGCATAATTTTACTTATATTTGTAATATAAAATAGTCCAACCCTTTAAAGAGAGAGAGAGAGAGACTAGAACAATAGTTACCAGGGACTGAGAGATGGGAGAAATGGCAAGATATCGGTTAAAGGATACAAACTTTTACTTATAAGATGAATAAATTCTGGAGACCTAATGTACTGTGTGGTAACACAAGCTAATAATAATGCACTGTATTACTTGAAATTTGCTGAGAGTACATCTTCAGTATTCTCACCATTAAAAAAACAGTAACTATGTGAGGTGATAGAGATGTTAATCAGCTTTGTTGTGGTAATCATTTCACAATGTATATGTATATCACAACATCACATTGTATGCCTTAAATATATAAAACTTGTTCTTCTCAATTATACCTCAGTAAAGTTGGGGAAAAATTAAATAAGTTTCAGCAGAAATAAGATTAAAAATCCAGTTTGTGGGGTGCCTGGGTGGCTCAGTTGTTTGGGTGTCCAACTCTTGATTTCAGCTCAGGTCTCTGGGGGTTTTGAGTCTGGGTGCAGTGTGAAGCTTACTTAAAAAAATAAATAAAATAAAATAATAAAAATAAAATGAAATAAAATCTAGCTTGTGAATGACAGTGAAATCTCGTATCTTTGACTGCAAATATAGGGTTATTTTTTAAAGATTTTATTTATTTACTTATCAGAGAGTGAGAAAGTGCAAGCAGGGGAGCAGCAGGCAGAGAGAGAAGCAGGCTCCCTGCTGAGCAGAGAACCCGCTGTGGGACTTGATCCCAGGACTCTGGGATCATGACCTGAGCCAAAGGCAGATGCTTAACCAACTGGAGCCACCCAGGCGTCCCCGTTCTTTTCATAAATTGGTCTCAAAATTTTTTTAAAGGTGTCTGAAAACCTGAAAGGTCTTGAAACTGGAAGACTTTGAAATTTTTCAAGAATCATGTTTAGCATCTAGAAAATTAAAAAGGAAGTGACTTTAGTAAGGTTGAGAAAGGAAGAGAAAGAGGTGAAATTCTTGCAGAATTTGGGGTCCAATACTTCTCTGACTCAAAACTGATGTCTGATGACCATTTGCAGCTGTTTTTCCTGCTTTCATCTGCACCTAAAACCAAACTCATCATGGTTATTTCACACCAGCCCACCCTCCAGACTTCTTGGTGTAACTGTCTGCAATAATACCATCACCCTCCCCCGGTCTCCCAGACATCCTAACTCTTTGCTGGTTGTCATGACACAATTCAATGAGACAAATGGTATCGATCCTAAATCTTTGAGATTTAGGAGAGGGAGAGAATCTCAAGGAGATTCTGCACTGAGCGAGAAGCCCAACAAGGACTTGATGTCACCACCTTACCCTAAGATCATGACCCAAGCTGAAACAAAGAATTGGATGAGAATACAGAGAGAATACACAGAGAATACAGGGGAAGGTGGGGAATTTGTTGATTTTGGTGGGAAGAGCAGAGAGTTGAAGACTGAATCTTAAGATGTGTTTAGGTTATAGAAGCATGTGGGAGAAGCAGAGTCAGCAAAGAAGGAACCAGATATGTTGGAGAAATAGGGCAAGTCACCATGGAAAGCAAGACAAAGTTTGAAGAGGAAGGGGGTGCTTAATAATGTCAAAAGCTATCAAGAGACTTTTAAATTTGGTGATTAAGGCATTGTTGCTGACCTTGAAAAGCGCAGGTTCACTTAAGCATTGCATAAAAATGTGGGGGTAGGACTGGGAAATCAGAGGTGACAACATGGGGGCAGTAAATAGATGGTCTTGCAAGGAAAAAAATTAAGTGGTAAAATGAAAGTGGTTTCCTGAAGGCAATGAAGTGTCAAAAACAAATGTGTTTAGAGAAAACTCCAATGGAACTTAAGTTTGGCAAACTCTGATGTGCACAATAGAAATGAAAAATATAAGCTTGCATTTTCTAATTCACACAGAAAACCCTTAATATTAGTTTTGATTCCACTGAAATCTGAATGCTATCACATAAACCATTATTGTTTTACATAAGGAAAAAAAATGTTGCTAGTTAAAATATAGCCCACATCAATTGTAAGTTCTCCCCTGATTTCAGAAATGCTAAAATGTTTGCATAGATGAGCTTTAGTATTAGCTTTACCTTCTCTATTCTCGAGTCTATGCTGCTGTAAATTGCTAGCAGGGGTATATTTTTTAATGCAGGGGTCTACCCATACATCCTCATGCATGACACAGCCCCAGAAACATCTGGATTCTGGCAGTCTTATTACATGGATACTGTCTCAATACAGCTTAGGTATTTAGGGTTGCTGGGCTCGAGAAGGCAGGAATAACAGTCAATAAAAGTTCTTAAGAACTTTCAACTTTTGAGTTTTCTCCATGGCTTTATTTTGGCAAATAATTTACTTCTCTCCTGGAAAAATCGCAAAGCTTTATGTTTATGCTGAACCAGCAGCGATACCCACTTTACAGAACACCGACCACCTAAAAAACATTCCCGAAGAAAATAAGGGCTACTATAGACTATCAAGACTGTTTTTAGTCTTATTTATAAAAACTGCAATTACATACTACAGAAGAATAAAGTGAACATGGGTCCTCTGACAGTTTTCCAGAGATGAAGGCAGTTTCCCCCTTACATTTAACCTTGAAGCATACTTCATGGCATACAATCACGGCATGATTGATAATAGCTGGAGACAAGTAAGCAGCTTAAATTTAAAAAGTAAAATGATTACAGTGTTTGCTGGGGTTTTTGTTTGTCCGGTTTTTGGAAGAAATCCTCTCTATTTTCCTGTGGAGTTGTTAGTCTTCTGGATGCAACCTGGGACTATCCCTCTCCACTACTTTGGTAATGCTATTCTTGCTACAGCATGGCACAGTGGTTAAAAGCAAGCATTCTACTTGGTTGTGGGTTTGAATCCCAGTCTTGGTACTAATACTTATTTGTATAACCCTAGTCACATTACTCGTGTTAACTGATCCTTGTCACTTTTAACCTCTTCTTGCCTGCTTTAAATGCATCAGCTGGACAGGAATAAATATACGTCATCATTACTCATCATTTCAATATTATTTTTGCTTTGACTGACTACTGAAGGAGGTTTAATATATTCATATTCCTCAGTTTAATATATTTGTATTAATATATTCATATTCCTCAGAATTCATATTCACTTATCTTTGTAGTTCTAGCTATTTTTTCTTTTCATTACCTATGTGAGCTCCCCCTTTTCATCCTTTTCACTAATTCTAGCATACTGTTCTTTTTACTTTTTCATGTTCTCTGATCCCCTGAATCCTGGGTCAGGTGTCTATAGATGTACATTTTATGGATACTATTATCCAATGGGAGAACTGTTTTTATTTTGTCATGCATTCATTCAATAGAAATGTATACAGTATCTACTACATGCCGGGATTGCACAGGACTATGCAGATGCAAAGACAAAACTCTGACACGGCTTTAATGTCCCCAAAGTTCAGTGGGAATAGACAAATAGTAATTATGAAAGACCAAAATAAGAGCTAAGGGACATTTAGCTCAGACAAGTCAAGAGGATGCATAAGATGATGAATGGGAATTGACTGCTATATTCGGCAAATTGAAGATGTGGAAATGAAAACTCAACTGGAATGGAGTAAAGAAAGATTGAAGGTTGAAGGTGTTTGGGCACATTTTTAAGGAAATGTTGCTATAAAGGGAAAAGGAGATATGGGGCCCTGGCTATAGGAAATTTGTAGTTAGGTGTTTATTTGTTTGTTTTGTTTTTTAGTTTTAAATGGAATATAGTACTGCATGATAGCTTGTTTATACTCCAATGGGGACAATCTAGTGACAACTGAGAAGTTGAAGAGGAAAGACTCAATTGGCAGACTGGTAGGTGAGAGAAGGGAAATAATTGCATGAGCAAAGTGCTGATATGTAGGGCTGCCTGGGTGGCTCAGTGGGTTAAAGCCTCTGCCTTTGGCTCAGGTCATGGTCCCAGGGTCCTGGGATCGAGCCCCACATCTGGCTCTCTGCTCAGCAGGGAGCCTGCTTCCTCCTCTCTCTCTGCCTGCCTCTCTGCCTACTTGTGATCTCTCTATCTCTCGATCTCTGTCAAATAAATAAATAAAATCTTTAAAAAAAAAGTGCTGATATGTGATGGGGAGGAGGTAGAGGGACTGCATACACAAATGGGTTGTTTGCCCCTAGTTAGCAAAGAGATAGCATCCATGGTAAAGTGCAAATGGGTTAGTACACTTAAAAAGAGAAAGACAAAGCAGTTTTCTCCTCACTATATTTATTTTTCAGTGAAAGAAGCAGAATCACTGAGAGTAAAAAAGAAAGAAGGATGTACATCTAGTCATTTAAGTAGAGAGGAGAAGGTGCGATTGATGGAGGGTATGGGGTAGGAGCTCCAGTCAGTGTAGAGGTTCACTGAGAACTGTCTGAGACTGGTCAGAACATATATGCATTTTCCTCAAGCCATATTCTACTCTGTGCAGGAGTCTAATAGGTAGAGAGTTAAGACAGAATTGTCAGGTGAGAGGAACAGATGGAAAAGAGGCAAAAGAGTTGAAGACTTGAGCAAGGAAGTGATTATGACAAGAACTGTAGCCATTAAACTGAGGAAGGAGGAATTGACTTGAAAGGGAGTTATTGGAGATGTGAAAGGGTTAAGCAAATTATAAGTGAGATTATTTGTATGATATGGAAAGTTAGGAGGCAGCTGTGAGAATGTGAGATGTTAGCCACTGAGATTTGGGAAATGTCACTCTTCGGATGATAAGTTCTAGAATGCATCCAAAGGAATGAGCAACTCGAGTCAGGCAGAAAAGATCACCAAATGCATAGAGGCCACGAAACCGGGGTAGATTATTCATGTGACTTTATTATTTTTTTTTAATTTTATTTATTTATTTAACAGACAGAGATCACAAGTAGACAGAGAGGCAGGCAGAGAGAGGGGAGGGAAGCAGGCTCCCCGCTGAGCAGAGAGCCCGATGCGGGGCTCGATCCCAGGACCCTGGGACCATGATACGAGCCGAAGGCAGAAGCTTAACCCACTGAGCCACCCAGGCGCCCCTATTCATGTGACTTTAGAAGTCTCCAAAAATATTGGCAAGAATAATGGCAGAAAGACAGAAGGCTAAAAGCAAAAACATTCAGGAAATGAAGAGACATGAGTGAGATTTAATAGATCATGACACCCAGGACAGCACAGACTGATGGTATGTACTTAAAACAAGCTGAGTTTTTTGAGACTATGCCAGATTAAGAGACACAAGAGGTTGTAGGTGTAATCCATTGTGGGCTTCTAACATGCTCAAAATGAAGTCATGGCTAGGGAAAGAGAAGTCTATACCAGAACCACAGAAAATTCTTCAGGTTCTTCTTGAATACAGAAGAGTATAAGATATCAAAATGAGAGGAGGCTGGGAATCAGCCACATGAAGAGGCTGGAGACAGCAGAGGAATGGACTGAGGGCAGAGTGATCTTGAGTCATTGTCTGAAGCTGGAGCTTGCCTTAAAAGAGAGAACCGGAGAGTAGATATTTGCCTAATGTAACAAGAGAATTAATTACTTCAAGCAAAATGCATTCAGGAATGTAGGAGTCTATCACTCATGAGTATGAAAAAAAATTAACCTCCCATTACAGAAACTGCATTTTAAACTTACCATAAGGAAAATGAACATTGAAGGGGCCTGTATGGTCAAAGGCTGATGATCCATAACACATATAGTCATAAAGATAAATGGATTCTAAATGGATATAGTGATAGATTCTATTTACACTTCTGGTACCTCTTATTAAAAAAGACTACAAACTCATTTTAGTAATATATGCTCTTTGCAATTAAAGATGATAACCAGTCTCCTTAATGAGCCCATATGGGGTAATACATTGTCTAGTACTAGCATCACGCTCTTGCCACTTTTTAGGAAATGCTCTTCATTGCTCACTACAATCTTTTCATAGACTCACAGATAATCATGAAGTATAATGTAATCATAAGAAAACTTCATTTATTTGGCATGATTGGGAAATAAATGTTTCCACCCCAAGCACTATTTTAGATGACTCGAACACTCCCCTTAAGAATCTAAAATTTAGGGACACCTGGATGGCTCAATGGGTTAAGCCTCTGCTTTAGGCTTGGGTGGTGATCTCAGGGTCTTGGGATCAGGCCCCACATCGGGCTCTCTGCTGGGCGGGGAGCCTGCTTCCCCCTCTCTCTCTCTGCCTACCTCTGTGCCTACTTGTGATCTCTTTGTCAAATAAATAAATAAAACCTTTAAAAAAAAAGAATCTAAAATTTAGAGAAGAAAATCTGTTTTAGATGGAGTCTTTAAAAAATTTGTTATTTCTTTAAATGGGGTAAAAGAATACCAAGTAATCCTTTCCTGATTACTTAGACTAAGCAGGCTGGAGTCATAACTAAAAGCTATGTAACTAAGGTCAAGATATTTAAGTTCTCCCAAATTTTTTGCCTCCTTTACAAAATATATCAATACCTACTTTATAAGTCATCATGGGAATTTAATGAGATAATGAATATAGAGCTTAGCTTCAATTCTGGCACATAAAACACAATCAAGGGTTCCTATCATTATCAGTAGCCTCATCAGAACAGTATTTTAATTGGTGAAATCAAAATTTGCTTCCACTTTAATCAAGTGATGCCATCGGGTCACAGGACCCTGGACAAAATGACCCAAGACTGCTGTGGTTTTGGATTATAATCTTATTTTTCATAAAATATTAATTCTATGTTTTCACTTTTTCTTGCAGTGTGTGTATGTGCCCATATCTGAATTAATTCTCCTCTTTGCCACAGGATTTTCTGCTTCTGATATAAGAAACTTGATACCTGAGTTTACTATGACTGTATAAAGTATAGAATAGATTTTGAATGAAAGCTAGAGAATCTCTCTTATAAGCAAAGTCACGAATTTTCTGTATGAAATTGGTGACATCCATATTGGTTATTGGGAAACTGTTCTTGGATTTATTTCAACTTTTCTTCTCAAATATTTGCAAGGGATCTGTTACATAAGGTCTAGAACAATGTCACAACCATTTACTGAATGATCAAATGTGTTAGAGGACTTAGGGTGCCTGGGTGGCTTAGGTTCAAAGTCCAACTCTTAATTTCAGCTCAGGTCATTATCTCAGTGTTGTGAGATCAAGCCCTGCATCAGGTCAGGCTCAGCACTGGGCATGGAGCCTGCTTAAGATTCTCATTCTCCCTCTGCCCCTGCCCCAATTCCACTCAGACACAGTCTCTCTCTCTCTCTCTCTCTCTCTCTCTCAAAAAAGAAAAAAAAAAGTATTTTTTATATTTATATTTATATTTAAGATGTACTGCTATACTAAGTATTAGGGATGCAATCATAATGAGTTAGGCCCTACCTTTAATTAGGGAGGTGGACCAGAACCTTGGATATCATAATAGCTTAAGATTGGAATAGAGTGTTGAGCTAATAAAAGTTATTTTACGGGCACCTGGGTGGCTCAGATGGCTGAACATCTACCTTCGGCTCTGTCGAGTCCTGCATCGGGCTCCCTGCTCAGTGGGGAGCCTGCTTTTCCCTCTGCCTCTGCCTTTCTCTCTCTCTCTCTCTCTCTCTCTCTCTCTGTCTCTCATGAATAAATTAAAAAATCTTTTAAAAAAAAAGTTATTTTACCTAGATGTGAGCTCTCCAGAGGAAACAACATTTAATTGGTTAAGTAAGATTTAAACAAATAAATGGACAGAAAGGCAGAGACATTGAGAGTGCAAAGGTTCAGAGGTAAGAAAGAATTTGGAAAGCCTGATGTGACCTAAAAAAAGCTTATTATAGGTGAAACATAAAATGGAACGGGAAGAAAATACTGAGTCATAATGTTAGAGTGTGCATTAAACTGAAACATGAATATGCAGACTATGTAAACCATGGTATAGATTTGGGGCTTTTTTTCCAAGAATTATGGCAAGCTATTGAAAGGTTTAATCTGGAGTGATATACTCAGGTTTATTTCAGTATACAATTTTTTTTGAAGGTCATTCTGTCTTAACTGCAGATATGGATGAAGTGTGCAAGTCAAGGGATGGGGGACCAGTAAAGATGCTGCCCCAGTGTTCCAGGAGGCAGAGAGCAATGATCTATACAAAAGCACTAGCAGTGCAAATGGTAAAGATTTTCATGAGAGAAAATTGCAGAAGTTAAAGACCAAAAAATTAAAGAGGGTAGAGGAGGAACAGGTGTCAAGGCAGGCTTTCTGTGTTGCTAACTCTACAGATACTGGTACCATTTACTAAACTAAGGAATACTGACAGGGAACCATATGAAAAATAAGATCAAGAACTGAAATTCAAAACTTGCCAAATTTGAGGTGCTTTTGAAATATATAGTTAGCTTTGGTCGGGAACCAACAGAAGTCCCAACTTTCTGCCTTCAAAGATCCACTTCTTTGTGTACTCCAACTTCTTGCACTGTTTTCTTGCATCAGTTAAAGTTCTGATATTATATCCCAGGAATTATACTCCTAGATATTTACTCAGGGGAAATGAAAGTACAATGTCCACATAAAGACTTATAACCAGGTATTCATAGCAGCTTTAGTTCTAACAGATGAGACTGGAAACAATACAAATGCCCATCAGCAGGTAAACAAACGAACAAATTATGTTATGTTCTTGCAATGGAATACTACTCATCAATAAATGAGAAAATAAATAGAGATACATGTCACAGCATGGATAGATCTCAATATCATTATGCTGAGTAAAACAAGGCAAACCAAAGAAAACCAGCTAAACAAAAAAGAGCATGATGCCATTTTTTACAAAATTCTAGAAAATGCAAACTAATATAGAGTGAGTAAGGCATAGAAAAGAGGAGAGAGTGCAAGGGGGCACAAGAAAACATGGGGGAGGGCAGTAACATATTTGGTATTTTGATTGTGACGATAATTTTGTGTGTGTGTGTATACATATATGTGAAAACTTACACTATTAATATACTTTAAATAAGAACAAAGTATTGGATGTAAACTATATCTCAATCAAGTTATAAAAAAATTCCATCTGTTACTCCGATCACTTACTTCCAAATCAGGTGAGCACTTGTTCCCCATTCTACTTTCCATTATAACAACCTGCACTTTGGCTTTATAAATGCATCCAATTGTGTTTTATAATTAGTGGCATATCTGCTTGCTTAATGTCTTTCTTCTCCTCTAAACTGTCAGTTGCATGCAGGCAGATTATATACCCCTCTTATTCACTGTGCTTCCTACATACCCAACATGTTAAATAAATAGATGATATTGATTGTCTCCCTTGTGCTGGTAACTGCCTGGAAATGAGTCTCCTTTCCTGTTAAATCGGGTCCTCTGAGGACAAGGCAATAGGAGATGGATCTATGGTGAATGTGAAGAAAGGTGTCCACTTACAGTGATCTGGTATGCAAGTGAGAGATGGAGAGTGATCAGTGGTGGATAGGACATAGGGCAGAAACAATGCTTTAACTTGAGACACACACAGAAAACCAGTGAAAACAAAACAAAACAAGCAAACCCTTCAGAGGTAAAATACAATTAAAATATATCCCATGGAGGGGCGCCTGGGTGGCTCAGTTGGTTAAGTGCCAACTCTCGATTTCGGCTCAGGTCATGGTCTCAGGGTCCTGAATCCAGCCCCATGTGGGGCTCCTCACTCAGTGGGGAGTCTGCCTGGGATTCTCTCTCCCTCTCCCTTTGCCCCTTCCTCACTCATGTGCATGCACAGGCACTATCTCTCTTTCTCTCTCTAAAATAAATAATCTTTAAAAAAAAAAATGTAGAATGTGCTATCTATGGGACACCAAGGAATAATGCTTGCATTTTACAACTGGTGTCAGAAATACAAGTACAAAGGGAAACTTCTGTGTATATGTTAGATGCAGCCCTCAGGAAACACCTATTTTGAAATGAAGTGGTATCATGCAGCACTTTGGGGTTCCACTGCCATACAGCTACCTTCGGAGCTCACTGCTCTCACCGAGCTGGCAGGCTAGACACCTTAATTGAGAATGGAAAGCTCTGAGTCCTGGGAGATAGTCCTGCAGCAGAGAGATTAATTTTAACTAAATGGAAACCCCTCATGAAATGAAAGCAAGTGTGGGGCTTAATGGAAAATTTTAGGATTGCACGTGGTGGCAGTCCTAAGATGAAACACCAGGGTCCAAAGGTAATCTTAAAAAGATGCTTTTAGGGTCTCTTAAGGCATCTGAAATGACCTACAGTGGAAAATAAAATTCTAGTGGGCAAATCTTTACACTATATATGCCTACAAATGGAAGGTTAAATAGTCATCTAGCTATTTTTAGATATTCAGTTTGATGCAACCTTGATGTTATTCTCAATAGCATCTTTGCAAAGCCCTCACTGAATGTCATTTTAATTGAATTTATATTTATTTAGCCTATGCGTTCAGTACCAGTGGGTTGCAAATTGTAATTTAAGTCATAATCGATGCCTGCCTTCAAGGATTAGCCTCTCCCTTCAAATAACATTTCCTGCTCCTGTGCTACATGAACTAGACATGGTAATATAATTGAAAAATATGGAAGAAATTCTGCAATTTAACTCAAGTGAGAGACATGAACACTGTTTCAAGGGGTTAGAGAGAAAAGAGGTCTATGTGAGCAGTACTAAATAGGTAACTTTTCAGAGAAGAGAATGACTTTAAGGTTACTCTTGAAGGGTTCTTAGATTAGCGAAGTGATATCAGATAGAGGAAGGGCATCCACATAGAACAGGATAAAGAGCATGAGAGAGATACCAGAGAAAGCTCTTAGGTTTTACTCTTTGTTAAGAAAATGTAACAGAGCCGAGTTTGTCCAAAGTCTCAGAGAAAAGCATCCAAGAGAGCAGGGCTTCTCGGCAATTACTTGATTATCTAATCTGCGTTAGAAATCACCTCAGAACAGAGGGAGGTAAACAGACACATTCCAACCTCCTCCCACCAATGCTCATTGAAGGAATTACTCATAGATTAAAACCCTTTTTGACTGTGGACTTCAGATGTAGGCTGTCTAGGAATATGGGCCTATGGTGTTCAACATCATAAGCTACCTTTTATCTGTTTCTGGATTTACTTTGTTTTCTACAACATTTGTAGTGAGAGAGCCTTTAGCTGGTTACTAAGTTTCTAAATGGAATTAGTCTTTATTAATGATATTAAAATTAACCTGGGGTAGTAGGGCTTATAAAATCATAGATATTAATATTCCCCTACTTTGTGATGAAAGCAATCCATGCCATGTCATGCATTTAAGAAATGTTGCCACACAAATCCAGCGATGTTGTTACACCAACTTATATTACCCTCACTAATATAATGTAGAATTGTGAATCTTTTTTATTTCATTAAGAACAGATGTTGTATTGTGCAGTCAATTATCCGTTGTCATTGGAATTTTGCATCATGACTACATTGTAGAAATCCACAGGGAATCATGAAACTTCATTTTCTCCATGAGGATGTTGGTAGTAGAGTAACACAGAGAGGAAAGTCATTAGCTACTATTAATTCAATTTGGTATGCTCACAAACTGCCAATTTCCAGTTAAAATGTAATACAAGGACTACATTTACTCTTTTATCTGAAATGTTAAAAAAGAAAAAAGTAGAACATATGAACCAAATGTTTAAGAAACTAGGTATCTATCAGGCAATGAAGATCAGTGATCCCTAAGAGAGAGGACAAATGGGGCAAGCCCTATGATTGCCCCAGATTACTGCATTAGTAGAATTTTCAGACCACAGGGCAGGGAGAGGAAATAATGCAGAGCCTGGCCAACTCCTTGAGCTGAAGACCCAGAGATGAGAAATCAAGGCCACTACAGTTGACAGAACAGAATGCCAAAAAGGAAGAGCTGCATACAGAGGGAACTCCAGAGATCTGCAAAGGGTCCTCCTTAAGTGTTTAGCACTGTACTGATTAGTACATGCATGTGAAAAAACCACCAAGCAGGAAAAGAATATTTCAAAGGGATTAGCAGTAACAGTGCCTGGTGCACACAGGACGTGGAAGAGCGCCAATTCCTACTCTCCAGCCTAGCTAATCTCATAATTCATTAAATATTAGAGGACTTGGAAGAGTCTAGCCTCGGTGTGTGGAATAATTACACCTACACTAAATGCGACTCTGGTCCTTCCTAACAATGCCTAAAAGCAAGACCAGAATGAGACTGTTTTATGTAACATAACTTCATCCCAGGACAAAGCTCCAGAACATTTGAAACCTAAGATTCAGAACAGATTAATCGAAAACGTAGCAAGATAATAGGCTTAAAACTAACAATATCAATAACTGCTTGTCAAAGAAAGCTGAGGGGTTATATTAAGACCAGTCAAAGAGGATTTCAGAGCACGGAATATTACCAGAAACAAAAAAGATCATTTCATAATGATAAAGGGGTCAATTCATCCAAAGGACATCATAGTTCTAAATGTCTATGCAAACAAACAGACAAAAAGAGTTACAAAATGTATAAAGCAAAATAATCAAAAGAATAAGCAGATAGGAAAATCAGTAGGGATATATTAGACTTTTAAAACATCATCAACTAACTTGCTAATTGACATTTGTAGAACTCTTCATCCAACAATAGTGGAACACATACTGAAGTGCATTTGGAACATTCATCAATATAAGCCATATTCTGGGCCATAAAATAAGCCTCAAAAAAATGTAAAAGAATTCAAGTTCTACCAATTAGAAATCAATAAAAGAAAGGTCTCTGAAAAAAAAATCTCCAAATATTTATAAACTTTAACACACTTCTAAATAACCCATAGGTCAAAGAATAAATCAAAAGGGAAATTAAAAACTGTCTTGAGCTAAATGTCAATGAAAACATAACCCATCAGTATTTGTGGAATGCCACTAAAGCAAAAGAGGAAATTTATAGCAGCAAATACCTATGTTGGAAAAAGAAAAAAAAATATTTCAAATCAATGACCCCAAGTACCACATTAAGAGGTTAGGAAAGAGAAAATTATACCAAACATCAGCTTAAGAAAGAAACTAAAAAAAAAAAAAAAAAAAAAAAAAAAAATCAGACTGAACTAAAAAATACAGAAAACAAAATAATACATAAAATCTATGAGACCAGAAGTTGTTTAAAAAAAAATAAAATTGATAATTTCCAGTCAGATGAATCAGGAGGGAAAAGAAGACACAAATTACCAAGATCAGAAATGAGAGAGGTAGCATAATTACAGATTCTACACATATTAACTGTGTAACAAAAGAACATTAGAGATTAGTATTTTTGCCAACAAATTGATACCTTAGAAGAAAGACATGAGTTACCAAAGCTTACTTAAGAAATAGAAAATCTGAATAGATATGCATCTATTAATGAAATCAAATGGAAAAAAAAAATCTCACAATTAAAACTACAGGGGCAATGACTTCATTGGCAAATTCTACCAAGTATTTAAGACAGAATCAATACCAATTCTAAACAAACTCCAGGAAATTGAAGAGGAGGGGATACTTCCCAACTTATTATATGAAACCAGCATTACTCTGATATCAAAATGAGAGAGAAAAGGGCATTAGAAGAAAATAAAACTACACATCAATATCTCTCACGAATACAGATGAAATATTCTAAACCAATTTTCAGAAAATAAAATCTAACTATTAAAAAGTAACATATATCATCTCCAAATAGGTTTATTCTGAAAATACAAAGCTGTTGTAGCATTTGGAAGTTAAGCAATGTAATTTAACATATTAAGATACCAGTAGAGGAAAGCCATATATAGTTGACCCTTAAACAATATAGGTATGAGCTGCATGGGTTCACCTATACATGGATATTTTTTAAAAATTAATATAGTAGCCCTTTATCTGTATGTCATTTGCAAATATCATCTCCCATTCTGTCAGTTGTCTTTTGGTTTTGTTAACTGTTTCCTTTGCTGTGTAAAACTTTTGATCTTGATGAAATCCCAATAGTTCATTTTTGCCATTGCTTCCCTTGCCTTTGGCGATGTTCCTAGGAAGATGTTGCTGTGGCTGAGGTCGAAGAGGTTGCTGCCTGTGTTCTCCTCAAGGATTTTGATGGATTCCTTTCTAACATTGAGGTCCTTCATCCATTTTGAGTCTATTTTCAGGTGTGGTGTAAGGAAATGGTCCAATTTCATTTTTCTGCATGTGGCTGTCCAATTTTCCCAACACCATTTATTGAAGAGGCTGTCTTTTTTCCATTGGACATTCTTTCCTGCTTTGTCGAAGATTAGTTGACCATAGAGTTGAGGGTCCATTTCTGGGCTCTCTATTCTGTTCCATTGATCTATGTGTCTGTTTTTGTGCCAGTACCATGCTGTCTTGATGATGACAGCTTTGTAATAGAGCTTAAAGTCTGGAATTGTGATGCCACAAACTTTGGCTTTCTTTTTCAATATTCCTTTGGCTATTTGAGGTCTTTTCTGGTTCCATATAAATTTTAGGATTATTTGTTCCATTTCGTTGAAAAAATGGATGGTATTTTGATAGGAATTGCATTAAATGTGTAGATTGCTTAAGGTAGCATAGACATTTTCACAATATTTATTCTTCCAATCCAGGAGCATGGAACATTTTTCCATTTCTTTGTGTCTTCCTCAATTTCTTTCATGAGTACTTTATAGTTTTCTGAGTATAGATTCTTAGCCTCCTTGGTTAGGTTTATTCCTAGGTATCTTATAGTTTTGGGTGCAATTGTAAATGGGATTGACTCCTTAATTTCTCTTTCTTCTGTCTTGTTGTTGGTGTAGAGAAATGCAACTGATTTCTGTGCATTGATTTTATATCCTGACACTCTGGAAAACAGCACGGAGTTTCCTCAAAATGTTGAAAATAGAACTACCCTATGACCCAGCAATTGCACTACGGGGTATTTACCCTAAAGATACAAACATAGTGATCCGAAGGGGCACATGCACCCGGATGTTTATAGCAGCAATGTCTGCAATAGACAAACTATGGAAAGAACCTAGATGTCCATCAACAGATGAATGGATAAAGAAGATGTGGTATATATACACAATGGAATACTATGCAGCCATCAAAAGAAATGAAATCTTGCCATATGCGACGACGTGGATGGAACTAGAGGGTATCATGCTTAGCGAAATAAGTCAATCGGAGAAAGACAACTATCACATGATCTCCCTGATATGAGGAAGTGGAGATGCAACACGGGGGGCTAAGGGGGTAGGAGAAGAATAAATGAAACAAGATGGGATTGAGGGAGACAAACCATAAGTCACTCTTAATCTCATAAAACAAACTGAGGGTTGCTGGGGGGAGGGGGGTTGGGAGAACGGGGTGGGGTTATGGACATTGGGGAGGGTATGTGCTATGGTGAGTGCTGTGAAGTGTGTAAACCTGGCAATTCACAGACCTGTACCTCTAGGGATAAAAATATATTATATGTTTATAAAAAATTATAAAAAATTAATATAGTATAGTACTTTAAATGTATTTTCTTAATAACATTTCCTTTTCTCTAGCTTACTTTATTGTAAGAATATCATATGTAATACACATAATATATAAAACATGTGTTAATTGACTGCTTATGTAATCAGTAAGGGTTCTGGTTGACAGAGGCCCAAACTGATCAATAAATTCAACACAATCCCAAATTACAACAGGTGATATTTTCAAAATTGACAAACTGATTCCAAAATTAATGTGGACATGCATAGTACTCAGGATAGGCAAAATAATCTTAAAGAAGAAAGTTAAATGGTTGTTATTATGCAACTTCAATACTTATAAAGCTAAAGTAACTGAGAAGTGTGGTATTGACACAGAGATAAACAAATGAACCAATTTACAGAGTCTGTAAATTTACCCACAGCAGTTTTTTGACATAAACAATTTAACAGAAAAAGGAAAGCCTTTTCAACAATTGTGCTGGAAAAAAATGTATTTCCATACACAAAATAGTGAATTTAATCCATACCTGACACCACATAAAAAATTAACTCAAAACAGGCTACAGACCTAACTGCAAGTCATAGAACTATAAAGCATTTAGATCAAAATATAGAAGAAAATCTTAGGACTTTGATTTAGACAAAGATTTCTCAGATACCATATCCAAAAAATGATCCATAAAAGAAAAAATAACAATAATTTGGACTTCAAAAAATAAAACACTTCTACTTTTTGAAAGTCCTGCTAAGAGAATGAAAAGATAAGCCTCAGCCTAATTTTTTTTATTTTTGCAAAGCATATATCTGACAAAGGACTTATCTCTAGAATATATGAAGTATTCTCAAAAACTCAAGAAAACAACAATTGAACAAAGATCTGAACATATACCTTATTAAACAAAGAAGTATGGATGACACAAAATAATCTAGAGATAATCAAAATCATTAGCCATTAGGGAAATATAAATCAAAACAAAGATATATCACCACACACATGTTAGAATGACAGAAATAAGAGAGTATACAAAATTCGGGGGGAATATAAAAGAGTTAAAACTCTTTCACACTGCCAGTGGAAATGTAACATGGTACAACCACTTTGGAACACAGTTTGTCCATTTCTTTAGAAAGTTAAGCATACCGTTATCAAAGTTCCACCATTCTACTCCTATGTATCTACCTGAGAGAAGTGACAGTATCTACCCATACAATGACGTGTACATGAATATTCACAGCAGTTTTAGTTTCAAAAGCTGAGTTAACTGGAAATAACACATATTCCCATCAACAAGTGAATGGATAAACAAATATGGTATAACACACAATGGAATAATACTTTGCTGTTAAAAGAAAATAAACTATTTACATGATCTCAAAGTAATTATGCTTAGTGAAAGAAGACACATGCTGACTTTATGAATTCTTTCTTATTTTAGAAAATACAAACAGGGGCACCTGGGTGGCTCAGTGAGTTAAGCCTCTGCCTTTGGCTCAGGTCATGGTCTCAGGGTCCTGGGATCCAGCCCCACATCAGGCTCTCTGCTCAGTGGGGAGCCTGCTTTCCCCTCTCTCTCTCTGCCTGCCTCTCTGCCTACTTGTAATCTCTATCTATCAAATAAATAAATAAAATCTTAAAAAAAAAAGAAAATACAAACAAATCTATACTAGCAAAAAAAATGCATGAAGGAACTTTTGTGGGTGTTGGATATTGTGGTGACAGGTTTCACAAATGTACACATGCATCAAAATGTACCATATTGTGCATTCTAATCATGTTTATTTTATGCCAAATATACCTCAAAAAGCTGTTCAAAATCAGGCCTTTAAGTGCATTATTTCTTTTAATCTTCACATTTTCTTACTGGTAGAAATTGTGGTAGTTATTGTCACTCTACAAAAACGAAATCCATCCTTTTGGAGAATGTTGGGAGGGATCATAAGAAATAGCTGAATATATATTCAATTAAAATATAGTTCTTGCATGTGAAGCATATGAACATAGTTACTTGCATGTAAAACATCTGAGGCAATGCAGGTAAAATAAAAGTAACTAAGACATGAATGGTGCCCTTAAAAGCACAACCTCTTAGACAGGTAAATAGTCAAATATACAATGAGACTAAATAAAATAGCTCTCTTCTGGTATTCTGTTCATAAGACTACAGTGGTACTTGTCCAATTGCGTGATGATTATGTGTTAACCACTATGACGCCCTTCAAGACTAGGAGAGTCTCCAAGGTGATGACAATGCCATCTTACCTTTCCAGTCCAGCAGCTAGATCAATACCAGGTAAAGTCTACACAAACAAAAACTCGGTAAATATATGAATGAATATGTAAATGGATTAGGGACCCTTGGGTGGCTCAGTTAAGTGTCTGCCTTCGGCTCAGGTCATGATCCCAGGGTCCTGGAATCTAGTCCCACATCGGGCTCCTTGCTTGGGGGGGAGGTTGCTTCTCCCTCTGCCTGCTGCTTCCCCTGATAGTATTCTCTCTCTGACAAATAAAAAAATAAAATCTAAAAAAAAATGTAAATGGATAAATACATGAATACAAGAATGAACAAATGAATGAACAGACAAATATACAGAAAAAGAAGCCATTATTTCCATATCAAGACCATTTAAAATACTCCATTTACTTTAGAGCGCCTTTTTGAAGTTATATTGAAATGTGGATGTGTCTAAATCAGTTCAAAATCATTAACAATAAAGTTAAGTCAAATGGTTAGAGTATAAATCCAGCAGAAAAGAGCTTGTTTGTTTTGCTCTTGTTGCTCACTTTCTCGCCATAAACTTTCCTGGCTGAGACAAAATGCCAACCTAACTTGTATTGCCCTTTTTTGGTTCAAACTGTGTTACCTTCCAAATTATTGTCTTAAGTGGTAGACAAAGAATAAATGTGTGTTCTCAGTATGAAAAGCCTGTTTTCAGCTCCTTTTTAGCTGTAGGTTTAGTCTAGCTAAGAAAAAGTAAAATAGAGATATCTGCCATTTAGAGTACTACTTTGAAATTTCTTAAAAGCTATTTAAATTCACATAACTAAAGCAGAGGGTGCAACCATTCTGCTTAGGTATATCATTGTGAATCTAATGTTTATAAGTGGGACACGAGGCAATGATCCCTTTAGCCCTTGGGACTGCCAGGTGAAGCTTAGGTTACCTAAAATCCTGGAGCTCTTCACATTCAACCATGAGTAGCATCTCTGGCGTCTCCCAGGAAGGTGGCCCTAGAGAGGCAGAGTCTGAAAGAGGGTCAATTTGATCCAAAGTGGTCTCATGGCAGGCACAATGAGAAATATCCACACCCATGGGTCCACCCATGGGTCAACATTCAACCACTGGGCACAAATTTCTGCATCACCTAGCTGCACAGTATGCCAATGCTCATAGTAAGAAGGGGAAAAAAAAAGATTGTAAGATTGCTGGAAGAACTCATGTTTCAGGGCATAGGTACAACATGTCAGGAGTAGAATTTCAGGGAGAACTTATCAGCATAGTTTTAGGTAGTTGCTCCATATCTCTGCCTTTACATAAAGATGATATGACTGCGTTACAGATGCAGGCACTTTAAAATAGCAGGTCCTCCCACCATAATTATTGTGACATACTTATAAAAGCAACAACAAATTGGATTGAATTCAACCTCATACACACTGTAAGATGACATTTCAATAATCTTTTCATGTGAAAGAAAAAAAAAGAGAAACTAGGTTCTTTTTTCTTCAAGATTTTATTTATTTATTTATTTATTTGAGAGAGAGCCAAAGAGGGGAAGGGAGAGGGACAAGCAGACTCTGCACTGAGTGTGGAGCCTGATCCCAGAACATGAGATCATGACCTGAGCTGAAACCAGGAGTCTGATGCTTCATTGACAGAGCTACCCAGGTGCTTCAAGAAAAACTAGGTTATTTAAAAATAATCAGCTCTTGAAAATTTTTGAATAGTTGTAAAAATGATTAAAATTTTCTTGCTGAATGTGATTATCAAAAATTGTAATCTAATATTAAAACATCTTGATTAGAATTACAGTCATCACTTAAAGTATGAAATCTGATGGAAAAACTTACGTTTGTAGAAGCAAGCACAAATTTCCTAATAAAAAACATGGAAATGTTATTTGAAAGTTTTATGTAAATTAAGTATTTAATATCTACCCAAATACTTGGCATTTTATTGTAGTTGTTCTGTTAAGAATTTTATTTATATTATAGTTGTTTTATTTTATTTTTATTTTCATTGTTTAAAGAAGGATATATAGTTTTTACCAAGCTCCACTTTGATTCCCCCCAGATTGCCCTAGTGTGGCCATACAACTATCATTTTATAAGTGTGCCATGATGTGAAACAGTAGGTATTAGTATCCTGATATATGAGCAACATATTAATATTCACAACTAGACACTCTGTTTTAGATTTGAAGGGGGCAGAAATCAGAAGACTCCCTTAGCTGTTGATTAGGTAAATGCTCAATTTTAGACTATATATTCCCTAGATGACACACACACAAAATAAATACCAGGATAATGATGGGATTTGAGATGTGTAATTTCATCTGGCAATGTAATCCTTAGGGCAGCAATCACCAGTGTTTGATGCACTAATTGCTTACCACAGAGCTTTTTGACACAGGATAGAAATTAATTTCATATAGCTCCATACTATAAAACTTACTTACATTTTTCATGACACATGCAGAATCTAAAGATTTATAAATGTGGAATAGATATGTTTTCCATTTAAAAGTGGTATCAACCTATCATTCTAAGCTGAAAATAACAATGCAAATAATTTTGGTTTTAAAAAAAATTCCAGTTACTTAATGTTTGCTGCTATTTGTTCCTTTGCCCATTTTTAAAAAAATCTTACTCAATGAAGTCAAGCCAAAGTATTCTGTATTTGAAGAATCAGATTTATTGATTGATGGTGATGTAGATGAATCATACAATGAGGAGGTAGGGCAACTAAACATTTCTGATTAAAACTATTTTACATATTTTTTTGGTTGTGTATGGATCCAGTCACTTTTTTTTTTTTTTAAAGATTTTATTTATTTATTTGACAGACAGAGATCACAAGTAGGCAGAGAGGCAGGCAGAGAGAGAGAGGAGGAAGCAGGCTCCCCGCTGAGCAGAGAGCCCGATGTGGGGCTCGATCCCAGGACCCTGGGATCATGACCTGAGCCGAAGGCAGAGGCTTTAACCCACTGAGCCACCCAGGTGCCCCATCCAGTCACTTTTCTTATTTGAGCTAGAGTTTCCTCATCTCTAGAATGAAGGTTTACATTAAATATTTATTGAGTTCCCTTAGGCATCCTGTGATTTTTGTTATCTTGTATGAATTGTAATGGAAAAATAAATAAATATACAGAATCTTAGAAGTACTTATTCTCATTATAAATTCAAACATGGGTTTGGGGAGTTCAGTTTATACACTGAGTTCTTTTGATTTAATGCCATACTATCTGCTAATAAATAAATACCAAGTGCCCTGACAGTGATTCTATAATATTATGGGATGTAAAAACATTTTGGGATTGAGAGCTTGGATTCACCTCCCCCATTTATGTTACCTGCACTGTCTCCTTTTATCGCCAGTCTCCTTCTTTTCTTTGCCAGACTTTGTTTTTGTTTTTAACACCAAGAAAAACCTTCATGGTACAGAATTTCCCAGAAGTAACCCACATTTGAACAGCATAATTCCAACTAAGAAACTCAGGAATAGGCCACACTCAGCACTCCCTGCTGACATATTCTTCTCCCCATCTCACTCCTTTCTTCACTGCCTTGTGACTGAAGGGATTTTTGGCAATGGTGTCAATGCCAGTCTTTCCTAGGCTGTCTTATTTTTAAACCCTCGACAAGCCTACCACAGTGATCCAGGTCTTTACACGTTAAAGGTGCTCAAGATATATTTGTCAAGCCATCACATCTCTCTCAATTTCTCTAGACTATAGGCCCTTAATTATAGACCCCAGGACAAGTGAGAGACAAAGGAATGGAGTTGTGGCTGGCCTGGCAGAAACTACAGACTTTTACTTACAGTGCTTTGTGTATTAATTCTGGATAAGCACATGATAGAATGTTTTACATGTGAATTTTATTTGTCAGGTGTAGTGATGGTCGGAAAGAGGTTGGTAATATCTATGCTAGACCATATTGCACTATAAAACATCTGATAAATTCAAGCAATTCCATTCAAAATGGTCAATTAAGGGGAAAAACGTAGTCATTTAACTTGATAATTCTACATGAACATTAAGTCCAACAGAGACTCCACTGAAATGAAAGCTGAAAGGAATTGAATGAAAGTGGGAAAAGGTTCTTTTTAAAGTCTGATTTCTTTAGCTCCAAACACATGGGAAGCAGTAAAGCAGACTGCTTGGGCCACTGTATTCACCTGATCGTGGAGTCAGACAGTCTAATCTGTGCACTGGGTGAATGGATGGATAACTGTGTGATCAGAGGCAAATTTCTAACTGTTCTCCTCCTCAGTATCTTCATCTTTAAAATGGGATATGATTGGTATTTACTTATTAAGAGCTTCATGAGGATTAGCTAAATGAACCCATGGACAAGAGGCATATCATCTCCACGAGAGGTGCTCAATACAGTGCTTGTGTTCTTTTGTTGATAATGACCATGACAACAATGTTACTGTTTGTCTATCTATTTTTATGATTATATTTTGATTATACATAATACATATTACATCTCCATGTTTTGAGATTAGCACAGCCTCCCTTGCAAACCATCATATGGCTTACCAAGTACCAGTATTTCTATCAGTTCGTGCAGAAAACATCCGTGTTAAGTTGAAAGCAAACACTGAATTAAGTCTCTGAAGCATGTCTGGTTCTAGAAGGCATTGCCTCCATGTACTTCCTGGTGGGAGGGAAATTCCAAAAGCTGCTAGTCATGATGAGTCCCTTAATTCAAATTAACCTGAAAGATCCTCAATAGTTTGGATATGTTTAGCTCAATATCGGAGATTATTTATACTTGGGAGGTAGTCATGTCAAAAAAAATCAACAATGGACCCAGTGATTTGGGGTTTCCAGTGGAAGCTACAGGGGTTCTTCTCTGCAAACACTGGAAATCAGCCAAATTCAATTTGTTTAAGACATTCAGGTTAACACTTTTCTTTTTCAAAACCCTCCAAGAACCACTAAAATATTCTGAATCATTTACTTCATCATTTGATGAGGTGCGTTCCCCAATTGTATAACACAGGAAAATATTTAATCAGAGAAGCAGCTAGAAGTGATTTGTGATAATTATTTTTAATGGCTCAATCTCAAATCTAGTTTCAGTTCTCATGCTACATGAGAGATTTTTCAGATTCTTGCTATGAATGCTTAGCTGAAGACAATAAAAACCATGACTTCCTCACTTTTTTCTCATGTTTTATTATTGCACTAATATGTTCACTGTTCTCGAAAATATATACATCACTTAATGTGATATGCTCATCATTTACTTCTGATTAAAATGTCCAAATGACCAAGAGTTAATTGTAATAAAATCATTATGGATATATATAAACAATGTGTACAAAGATGTTTACTAGAGAATTGTTTACAATTTTGAAAATGGAAATAGTGTGAGTAGATGTATCTGTATGTATGTATAAAACAAATAAGAGATGAAAGAAAAATTATATTTACTACTATATAGACTACTATACAACCATTGAAATAATGATGCAGAAATTCAAGACTGTTGTGAACAAAGGGGTTAACGATTCTTTTAAGAATTAAAATAATAATATACATACCAGTATTAGTTGGGGAATTTAGTCATTATTCTGGGTTCAACCAAGAGGGGAAAGCCACACAGTAATTTGAGCATGGAAAGTTTAATAAAAAAAAAAGTATTAATTATGACAGGATTAGGGTAATAAGGGCATAGCTGGTTATGAGTAAAGAGAACTCTAAACTATATACAGATAGCACATAGAAGGAATAGCCACGAACTTTCCCAATGAGAAGGAAACTCTCCTTTCTCCTCACAGGACTGAGGTCCAGATTAGGTTAGAGACAGCTAAACCATGGATTACTGGATGGTAAAGAAGTTGCTATGATGCCTCATGGGGGAACTTTCTGGAAATATGCCCTCTATAACTTGCTGGAAATCCACCTTCTATAGTTCCAGGGAAATCTGCTCATGGTGAGATTTCTCACTGGAGGCATACCTTTGCAAAACTTGTTGAAAGGAGGTGCTGGCGGGGAAGCTGCTGGCTGCCAAGTACTGTTGTGCACTGTGGGAACTGGACACTGAGAAGGCCCTTAGGGCTGTAGGAGGTGGGTGCTGGAGAATCCTTGAATGCTGGAGGAAATTGCATGCATTGCAGAGCTGGCTACTGGGAAATTGACAGGTGTTGCACCAACAGGATGCTGGAGAAGCCACCAGGAGACTTCCAAGGAAACACACCGGTATCACAAAGCAAATCCTTTCTCTGCAATGCTCCTTCAGTGTCATCTATGAGTAAAGGCTAAAATCACTCCAGATGGCAAAAGAAAAGCTATTTAAAGGGCCCATACCTATTTTCACAGAGCAGGTGAAAAAGAGTGAATTTAGAGCTGAAAGGCAATAAACTTTAAAAACTGGAATGAACAGTATATATTAAATTGCTAACAATGGATCTCTTTAGGTGCGAGATTATAGGTTAATTTCACATTTTTCTTGGAGTATTGCCATATTTCTGCAATGTAAATGTAAATAAATAGATTTCCTTTGTAAAAAATAAAATGATCAAGTCAGCTACCCAGTAAACTTACTATTAATTTAATAACATTTACTTTTAATTTAATTACTCACAGCATAAAGTACAAAGTACAATGTGGAGGCTGCATATTTAACGGAACTCAGTCTTACTCACTTTATGGAATCAACAATAAAGGATCACTGAATTGTCTATCAAGTTCTTTCCCATTCTACCACCTAAAATACCCCATCTAACAGGAGGAATAATGTGGATCAAGTTCTAGTTCTCCAAATAAACTACATTTAACATATGGTCTAGGTATATTGGTTGTTGTGGGCAGGGGGAAGGTGGGTACAGGGTAAAATACTTTCAGGGAGTGATCAAGGAACTAAAAGAAATAGACTTACATAATACTGAGTTTCTCAGGATGTGTAAAATGCTGATGTACATTGAGAATTTAATCCTACATGGAGGCAAGAATGTCAGGGTTTTAAGGAACGAAATAAAAGAAAATTGTGTGCCAATAAAAGAAATTGGCACAATAAAAGAAATTGGCACAAATCAATGGGTTAAGTTAATCAAAACTATTATTTTAACTATATTTCAAAAAGAAGGCACAGAGATACGGTAGACTTTTTTGTTTGTTTGTTTGTTTGTTTTGTTTTGTTTTTTAAAGATTTTATTTATTTGATAGACAGAGATCACAAGCAGGCAGAGATGCAGGCAGAGGAGGTGGGAGAAGAAGGCTCCCTGCTCCTCTGATGAGGGGCTCGATCCCAGGACCCTGAGATCATGACCTGAGCTGAAGGCAGAGGCTTAAACCACTGAGCCACCCAGGCACCCGAGACTGTTTTTATTTTTATGTGTTCAAAGGAGTTGTTACGTGTAAGAGACGGGGCAGGGTATATTTGTAAGGCCTAGCAGATGGACAAGAACAGACAAAAGAAACTTGCTTGTAGCACTGCCAATTTTGTGATGGAAAGTCTATGAATATTATATATGGCAAAGGAAAGTATACAAGCGTTAAGGCTTCTGTGCTCAATATCACATTCACCTATGAACCATTCAGCAAACAAACTCTATTCATTAAGAATATTTGTCTATAAATGTTTCTGGGATGAACCTTCCTTAGCCTTAAAGTTGTAGGGTGGAGTTTTTCTACAAATGGGAAAGAAATGTAATTCAGAGCCCAAATTCCAGATTAGTGCCCTGGGTTTGAAACAGATGGCAGAAGTGAAAGTTCTAAAAGTGGATATGACATCCAAAGGTAATGGAAAATCAACAGAGCAAAAACTTTTCCTCTAGAGCAGTGATTCCTAAACTTTAGTATGAATTGCAGTCAACCAAGGAACTTGTTAGCAGTGAAGATTCTAGGGCTCTATTTGGAGAGTAGATCTAGAATAATACTATGGTATTGGTCATTTTTATAAAATACACCCAGTGATTCTGATGAACTGGGCTTTGAAATAAATTTTGAAAATTTCTTCATCATGGTAGGCAAATACAGGCATTTCTTCCTAATAGTTCTTCACTGGAATTGACCCTCCCGCTCCTCTATCCATATGGGATTGTAGGCACAGCATATCAGTACTGTGCCCTCCAGCTGGAGGTGACTGGGCCTGATCCCACTCAGGCAATGACAAGAAGCCCTGGTATATGTGACAGTAGGGCTGAGAGTTTCCTCTATCAGTATGAATGGCCTTTGAAACAAGAGGTAAACTTACAGTAATGGCAGTTTCGACTTTCTAGCTTGTGTGCAAACGGGGGAAAAAATCAACCTAGGAATGAAGCAGATACGCAGAGACAGTAATGAGGAAACAAAGAGGGGGCTTCCTGGTCTCCAAGTAGGATTCCATTCCTGGGTTTTCTAAGTTCCTGAGATGAGCATAAATCTTTGACCTGGGATTTTGAAACACCCTCTGCATCTGTATATTTGAGCTTCTCTTTTGATCAAAGGTAAAGCCCAAAGAGCCGTTACTAATGCAAAGAACATGCCTCCTTCGATTTACTGACTCTCCTTAATGACTTCATGCTCATTCTCCCATTTACTCTATCTGGTTTCTAGACTTAATACTGGATCAAAACACTGTGTGATATCGCTGATATCTTCTTCCTTCAAGAAACACACCAACTTCATGGTTATCTTCTTTACAGCTTTCCTTCTATTTCTCCAATTATTCTAATGTCCTTTGGGAGCCCAATTTGATAGCCTAATTACTAACTGTTGTAGCTCATTAAAATTCAGCTCTAGGCCTTTCTTTCTGTCCTTCTGTAGTCTTACACATGACCACAATTTCGGTTTCCACCTGTATATCAAAAGATTCAACTTTTGTGTAAAATTTCAATCTTACCCATATTCATATATATTCATTTACTTACTCAGTATATTAAAGCTTTGGGGTATCTCAAACACACATCAAACTCGACATGTCTAAGATAAAACCAATTATATCAACCCTTCCACCCTTAAAAATGTTGATCTTCTTTCATACTCCTTTTTCTCAGTGCATGATACAAACATTATGTGAGGCTAAAATCTAGGGGTCCTCCTTGAAAACCCTTCAGTAAACCAAACTTAACCAAGTCCTATTGCTTTAATATATCCTAAGTATCTCTCTAATCTTGTATACCTCATTTTTGAATGGCCACCATCCTTCTCTACATTAGAACATCTCTCACCTGCACTGCAATAACCTAACAATCTCTACAGCCACACTCTCCTCCCCCATCCCCCTTCTCCACAACACCAATCTCTTCCAAAGACATAACCAGTCAAAAACAAACAAACAAAGCCACAAAGATATAGCCAGTCCCCATCCCACAGAGACCTACAAATTACTAACATACACTTAAAATCTTTCAACATTTTCATATTAAGTTGAGGGTAAGTATTACAGTCTCTAACATGAACTAACCTTGGATTGTAATTACATATTCTCTAGTTAACTTTCTTTTTCAATATTGGTTTCTCTCAATATCATTAAATTCCAGGAAGGCAGGGGACAGTCGCTATTGTTGCTATTGACATTACTTTCCTCAGCATGATCCTGACACAGAAGTGGCATTAAAAAGAAAAGTCTGTTGAATGATAAGTGAAAAGAAATGGATGAACAAATGTCACTATGTGTCTCTTAGTAAAGAGATTCTCTTATGGTCCATTCATTCATTCATTCATTCACTCCACAAATATTTATTGAGTACCTATTATGTCCTATATATATGCTATAAGTTTTTTTTTAAGACCTTGCATCCTAGTGAATGAATGGGTAATAGATTGCAATCAGGCTAGGACATAATCACTGAGAAACCCTATCCTCGTTTGTGTAGAAGGAACCACAGTGTCCACTGGCAGACAGGAAGAAGGATTCTCCCCATACACAGAGTGCATTTGCCAGCCACTCACTGGCACCGGCTTACCTCTGAAAACTCCTTAATTTACCCATTTAGGCCCAACCTTGTGCTTACTTAACTTTGCCTCTTGATCTTGTTGGCTTTTCCTATATATACTCCCTCAGCTGGGAAAAAAAAAAAAGTTTGTAAGTCTATGTTTCCTGTCACTTATATTGACCAATAAATAAAATAGTTACTATTCCAGCTTAATCTTTTCTGAATAATAGTATAATTTTGGCACAGTTTTGTACCTGACTTTGAGAATGACTAACAATGTTTTTCTAAACAATGTTTTTATTTTTTTCTAAAATGACACATTTGTTAAAATGTAGCCTGTTTGATTACAAGATAGGTATTAGGCCCAGAATTCATCTTTATTATTTCAAGAATATGATGGGAACACTTCTGGTTTGATCCTGTAAGACAAGGCTTGCAGTTACTTTGTTTCCCCCTGCTCCTGTTTTAGTTTGATCTGAAGCAAGTTGCAAGATGTGTTTACATCAGTGGCCTCCTGTATTCTAAGTAAAACAAGGGCTGAATATGGCACTGACTGCATAAATTCTTCACTTTAATTTAAAATTCATTGGATAGCTTTCATTTTAAAGTAAGCAGCATCCATTTGATTTAAACACTATTTCTGCTTCTATTTGTACGTGACATATGGATTCATATAGAACTGCAACAGAGGATCCAGTTAGAGCCTAGATATGCTCCTCATTTACCAACCCAACAATGAAACTCTTCTCTGCACCTAACTGAGTCAAGGTGAATGAGTATGTTTGGGGGAAATTTTAGAGGCCTGTGCCAAGTCCTATAGCTCTTTTAAGTGCTATACTATAATTATAAAAGGTTTTTCTTTCTTTCTTTTGAGTGACTTTTACCTTTCTACCTTATTTCCTATATTTTGTTAAATTCCATGTTCGGTTAAATGTGATTTAAAGACATGTTTTGCCCCATGCTTTTTTTTTTTTTAAGATTTTATTTACTTATTTGTCAGAGAGATAGAGAGAGTACAGGCAGGCAGAATGGCAGGCAGAGGCAGAGGGAGAAGCAGGCTCCCTGCGGAGCAAGGAGCCCAATGTGAGACTCGATCCCAGGACACTGGGATCATGACCTGAGCCAAAGGCAGCCACTTAACTGACTGAGCCACCCAGGCATCCCTGCCCCATGCTTTCCTAATTTATCCCTCCTTTCCTTCATCTCTACCTTATATGTATAAATAAATAAATAAATAAATAATCAATCTAGCCAAAAATCTCCAGCTTATTTCTAAAAAGGCTTCAACAGCAAAGGGGCATGTTACCTCCTGCTACAATCAATATACCTAACAATTTATCACTGAAACTGTAAGAAAGTTAATGGCATACCTAAAGTCATCTTTTATTTTAAATCTCCTTTGCTGTACTAGTCATGACTTTTCCTTTATTATCCCCAAATCATATATTTAAATCTAAAAAGCCAAATGCAATTTCATTTCTCTAAATTCTTCTACTATAACCCCATGGCCCTTAACTGTAGAAGATGCTTGAGTCATTCCAGAAAACTTGTGGTCACATAATCCCCACTGACCCTTTTGCAAATGGACCACAAGTTTCCATCAAGGTCACTGGATCACATCAGTTAGTGAATATATCCGTAAAACACAGGATAAAGAGTTAACATTAAGAATATCCTTAAGGGAAAAGCCTAATTGTATGTGCTCTGAAGGCAAAATATTCATTATATTTATTTTAAAATGCTTTCAGGGCCATGCAATAGGTACATGCTGATATAGCTGGAATTTAATTTTAAAAAGTCTTTAATGGTGGAACATATCACTCAAACAGATCACAAAAGTTGAAGTGTTGTATTTTTTTTAACAGATTTATTGAGGTCCATTTTTACTCGTTACTCTTCAAAACCCAATCTTAATATCGCCTCTGGGATGCTTCCCCAACACCTGTCCCTGCCCCCCCCAGGGCAGTGATATTCCCTTACATTGTAATTCTTTTATCACATTGCATCATAATTATTTACTTAATAGGCTTTCTCCTTTACTAGAATATGAGTTCTGTGAAGCTAGGATCCCTGTTTTATTAAGTTTGAATCTCCAAAATTCCGTGCATCCATTTTTCAACAAATATGTATTAAATGTCTACTCTCCCAGATGTGTCCTGGGTACAAGGTGGCTGGCCAAAAAGAGAGATTTATTGGGGGCACCTGGGTGTGGGCTCTATGCTGAGAAGCCTCAAGCAGCGAGCCTGCTTGAGAGTTTCTCCCTTCACCTCTCTCCCTGTTCTTTCTCTCTCTCTAAAATAAATAAACAAGTCTTTTAAAAGAGAGAGAGTTTTAGTTCTTGAACTCATAGGGTTTAGTGTTCAGTGAGGGAAATAATAAACATAGAAGTAAACATTCCAATAAATAATTACAAATTCATAAAAGTTGTATGGCAGAAAAAAGAAGGATGTCACAACATGTAATAACCTGGGGAGTTTCTTAGGATAAACGGAAGACCTTCCTGTATGGACCACTTTGGAATAGGGGGTGCTCAGCAGAGCATCCAGGCTGAGGGAATGGAGTGTGTGAAGTTTTTGAGTCAGGGAAGACTCAGTAAGAGGAAATGGAGGATTGAAGGAATTAATGAATGGTCTAGAAATGAGCTGTGCAGCCATGTGATGGACAACAGAAACATTACCTCTAGCTCCAAAAAGGTTAGAGAGACCAAGAAAATTCATGGACCTGAGAATCACCATCTTTTCAGCCCTGTGTGTCACACATCCTATGTCAATTCTTTCTTCTTTCCTCCAAGACAGACATTGCTAATCAATAATGGCATTCTTAACTTACTAAGGCTACACAGAGCCTTGAAATTTTTCTTGACTCAGGGCTTCTGGCAGCCACTACAGATCATTTTACTTGAAATGATACTGTTTTGCCCTGATTTAAATCATTAATATCATTTTTACCTAATGAATAAGGGATTTGATATTCTTCTGAGGAAGACAAGAGCTAGCAAACTGAACTAATATATATAAAGCAGTGACCAATGTTAATTGATATGGAGTCTGGCTCATTATAGATGCTAAATTGATAGGAGTGATTATAATGGTGGTAGTGAAGGTAATGATAGTGGCAAAATGTGGGGCATCCTAGTAACTGATGGGAGTTAGCATTTGAGGTTGTTCCTGAGGGGGAAAGAGATGACCAGCTGGGAACCACTGAGTGCCCTTTAATGACTTCATAGTACTCACTTGGGACAGCTGAGCTAATGTATTCTCAAAATACAAATACAAAATACAAAATACAAAGGTTTCCTTCTTATGATCATATGAATTGCAAATATGTTGCCTATACTCCATGGTGAGAATCTCCTTGGATATGAATTCATGCATTGGGACCTAGCCACGGAATCTAGTCACACAATCAGTTAACCCTTGTTTACTTATAAGTTATCGTGAATAAGTTTTTATTACATATTATTTTGCTTTAGGACTACCTAAGTTGGATAGAGTACTTTTCTTGGGTTAGAGTAATAGTCATCACTTTTAGGGTCTATTGCATGTCAGTACTATGCCTTTTACATGTATTATTCATTTTTTTTAAAAAAAAGATTTTATTTATTTATTTGACACAGAGAGAGATCACAAGTAGGCAGAGAGGCAGGCAGAGAGGCAGGCAGAGAGATGGGTAGGGGGGAAAGCAGGCTCCCTGCTGAGCAGAGAGCCTGATGCAGGGCTAGATCCCAGAACCCTGGGATCATGACCTGAGCCAAAGGCAGAGGCTTAACCCACTGAGCCACCCAGGTGCCCTACATGTATTATTTCTAATGTGTACAGTAACCCAGCAAAGACTGACTCTATTTCCACTCTACAGATAAGGCAACTGCAATTCAGAGAACTTAGGGAACTTGTTCAGTTTACATAACTAAGTGTATGGTAATGTTAGAGTTTTAAAGTAGTTCTGCCCTATTGCAGAGATCCTATCATTTTCACTACCCTTTGTTTGTCTGCACATTAACCTTATTTTATTCCAAAGCCCCACATAGGGTAGAGAAAATTAGATAATCAATACAGACACCACATTTACAGGGGCCTGCTTTATAGAAGGGTAAGAGTGGGTTATCCATGAGGGAGAGAGTTGTCCCCCTCTATCTTTTTTTTTTTTTTCCCAAGATTTATTTATTTATTTATTTGACAGACAGAGATCACAAGTAGGCAGAGAGGCAGGCAGAGAAAGAGGGAGAAGCAGTGCCAAGCAGAGAGCCCGATGTGGGGCTCGATCCTAGAACCCTGGGATCATGACCTGAGTTGAAGACAGAGGCTTAATCCACTGAGCCACCTAGGCGCCCCGAGTTGTCCCCCTCTAATGCTAGAAAGATCTAGGACTCATATACCCTCCATCAACCCTGAAATCACTCTGACCACACCTAAGCAGTGTGTGCGATCCACAACTTCTACGTTCTCTATGATTGCTTATGATGCTAATCAACTTTTTTATCTTCTTATAGATGTTCATTTTTGTTAGTCTCTCTTTGTAAACAGGGCCAGGTGTAAAGCCCGGTTTTTGCTCCATCCACCCTCTTGATGCCAAATACTCCATCTGTATTCTCCCTTAGCTTTTTCTCAAAATTATGGACAATATGCACTGTGATTCTTAAGCACGAATAGATAGACATGAATCTATTCTCTCCTCCCTGGAAGAAAAAAAGAAAGTAAAAAGAAAGAAAGAACACCTGCTGGGTGATAATATGGCCAGGAGGCTGCTGTATCACCTTTACAAGCAGGGTACTCTGGTATAATTATTCAGTACTAGTTTATATACGCTTTCACTAATTTCCTGACTCTCTTTTTATTTTGTGCAGCTCATAAAAAACTGATTCATTTTTGCAGAGAGCAGTCCCTGTGCTCTCTCTCAGCACTGTCTCCAGAAGACATTTCAAAGCAAGTACAGAGAGGAGCATCTGGTAAGATGGTGGGGGGGTGGCCAGGAAGGCATGGAGACCTAAACAGATTAGTAATGGGGATAAGGAATGAGAATGGAAGCTCTGTGCATTACTTAAGATGAATATGAGCCCTCTTGCCAACCAGATGTACCATCTTCATATAATTGAAATGACCCCTTTCCCGCACCTCCTTACATGGGCTACTTTGGCTCTGATTTTTATTGACAAGTCAGCATGTGCTATAATAACAATATCACATTGAATAGAACAGATCGACAGTACTAGAGATACCAACATCTCTTTCCACTGTTTTCCCAGCTTTCTGAACAGGCTGCAGGTATCTTGTGCAGTTCTCTCATTTGCTAGCAGAGGACAAGAAGTACAGTCATTACCTAAGCACCTGAACAGGGTTTCTAACCAGCAAAGCAGATAGAAAAACCACTTTAAAATACTATAACTGGCATTTTACATGCCAGTTCAAATATGGGGAACCCAACAATTGCGAGTGATAAGCAAGTGCTCACAAATCCACTACTTATTAGCACAGCACGCTCCATTTAAAAGGAAATTTTCTAATGATAAATACAGCAGAAGGCTATAATTACAACCTTTCAATGACTGCTATCCATGAAAAAGCCATTTAGTTATAAATTGGAGGCCAAGAGGAGATTATCACCTGCTTAACTATGCTTCTATTGATTCTATCAAGTTGTTTGCCTGGCAATATCAGGGTTATGATGAAAAAGTTGAGAAAACTCTTTTTTTCCCTTATCTAAATATTATTCATTACAAGCACTCATTTTGAAAGGTATGCGGTACTTTGGCAGAAAAGGATCTGCTTGACAACTACTAATTATACTTACTAATAAATAGTATTTATCATTTACATAATTATTTTCATATATAAATACTTTCACAGATGTTGCTTCCTCATATGCATGATATTTCATGAAATATCAATGCAACTTCACTGTACAAGTAATGTTGTGATATTCCTGTGGATACAGCCCCAAATCATAAGCTCTCACCAGAAACATAGTGGGGCTTACTTGCATCCATGTTAACAAACATTAACAAATCATAACAAATCATTGGAACTGCATTTTTTCAGTACCTAAGAGGGGGGCACTACCGAGCAACTAGCTTTGAAAAAATTTGAACTGATTTTTGACAAAATGCTTAGTTAATGCTCAAACTGTGCAAATGTGGTTAGATGTGGCACAGGTATGAGGCAACAAGATCAGTGAGGGGTGTGTTAAATTAAAATATCTATCATATATTATCTATTATCTATTAAGAAGGTAAAACAAAGGAGCACAATAAATAAATATAACTGATATAAGTGTGAATGTAAAAGCCTGACTTAGGTTTTTTTAAGACTTGTATGAGTACAAGTTGGATTTTTGACCTAGTGACTACATATATAGAAATTTACTCTGAGAGTATAAACATAAGAAGTCACAGAAATCTGGGTACAGTGGCATCAAGTGGAACATTACATATAAAAAGAAAAATGTGAAAATAATTTAAATATTCAACAAGAGGGGATTATTTAAATAAGTGATCCTATAAGTTGAAATATTAAAGAACTTGTAAATTATCTAAACAAAGAATATATTAGATATGGAAAATAGTCATAATAGTGTTAGGTAAAAATGTAACAGACATAAATATTATATAAACTGTATACCTTAATATTATTAAATAATATATACATAAAATATGACTTTATGTAAATATATGTGTATATAAATGCATATATGTGGATAAAATAAAGATGGAAAAGGTAATAGTTATGTGAAATTTCTACAAGTATATGTATGCTTATTTTTTCCTTTATATTTTATATATTTTACAATTTTTCTACAATTACAAGAAAATATTAGTATAATTAGTAAAATTAGTATAATTACGATATAATCTTGAACACTTCCATTTCTTAAATTTACATATATAGTGATTAAATTTTTGCTTAACACGGTGCAAGGACAAAAATACAGGCTGTTTGACTCTTAAATAAAGAGCACGGGGCTCCTGGGTGGCTCAGTTAGCTGAGCGTCCAACTCTTGATTTCAGCTAAGGTCTTGATCTCAGGTACATGAGTTCAAGCCCTGTGTTGGGCTCCACACTGGCTGTGGAGCTTACTTAAAGAAAGAAAGGAAGAAAGAAAGAAAGAAAGAAAGAAAGAAAGAAAGAAAGAAAGGAAGAAAGAAAAGCACTCCAGAAAACAGTACGGAGGGTCCTCAAAAAGTTGAAAACAGAGCTACCCTACGACTCAGCAATTGCTCTACTGGGTATTTACCCTAAAGATACAAATGTAGTGAACCAAAGGGGCACATGCATCCAAATGTTTATAGCAGCAATGTCCACAATAGCCAAACTACGGAAAAAGCCTAAATGTCCATCAACAGATGAATGGATAAAGAAGATGTGGGGTGTGCACACACACACACACACACACACACACACACACACACACACACACTGGAATACTATGCAGCCATTAAAAATGAAATCTTGCCATTTGCAATGACACGGATGGAACTAGAAGTTACTATGTTAAGTGAAATAAGTCTATCAGAGAAAGACAATTATCACATGATCTCACTGATATGAGGAATTTGAGAGGTAGGGTGGGAGGGTCGTAGGGGAAGGGATGGAAAAATTAAACAAGATAGAACCTGGGAGGGAGACAAACCATAAGAGACTCTTAGTCTCAGGAAACAAACTGAGGGTGGCTGGAGGGGAGGGGGGTGAGAGGGATGGGGTGGCTGGGTGATGGCGATTGGGGAGGATATGTGTTATAATGAGTGCTGTGAATTGTGTAAGACTGATGATTCACAGACCTGTACCCCTGCAACAAAAAATACATTATGTTAATAAAAAATAAATATATATATATATTAAAATAATATTATTAAAAATTTTATGACCTAAATGTGAGGCAGGAATCTATCAAAATCCTAGAGGAGAACAAAGGTAGTAACCTCTTCAACATCGGCCACAGCAACTTCTTTCAAGATATGTCTCCACAGGCAAAGGAAACAAAAGTGAAAATGAACTTTTGGGACTTCATCAAGACCAAAAGATTCTGCACAGCAAAGGAAACAGTCAACAAAACAAAGAGGCAATCTACAGAATGGGAGAAGATATTCACAAATGACACTGCAGACAAAGGGCTGATACCCAAGATGTATAAAGAACTCGTCAAATTCAACACACACAAAACAGATAATCACGTCAAAAAATGGGCAGAAGACATGAACAGACACTTCTCCAAAGAAGACATACAAATGACTAACAGAAACATGAAAAAATGTTCATCATCATTAGTCATCAGGGAGATTCAAATCAAAGCCACATTGATATGCCACCTTACACCAGTTAGAATGGCCAAAATTAACAAGACAGGAAACAATGTGTGTTGGACAGGATGTGGAGAAAGAGGAACCCTCTTACACTGTTGGTGGGAATGCAAGTTGGTGCAGCCACTTTGGAAAACGTGTGGATATTCCTTAAGAAATGAAAAATAGAGCTTCCCTAAGACCCTGCAATTGCGCTACTGGTTATTTATCCCACAGATACAGATGTAGTGAAAAGAAGGACCATCTGTACCCCAATATTCATAGCAGCAATGGCCACAGTCACCAAACTGTGGAAAGAACCAAGATGCCCTTCAACGATGAATGGATAAAGAAGATATGGTCCATATATACAATGGAGTATTATGCCTCCATCAGAAAGAATGAATACCCAACTTTTGTATCAACATGGACAGGACTTCAGGAGATTATACTGAGTGAAATAAGTCAAGCAGAGAGAGTCAATTATCATATGGTTTCACTTACTTATGGAGCATAAGGAATAACATGGAGGACACTGGGTGATGGAGAGGAGAAGTGAGTTGGAGGAAATCGGAGAGGGAGACAAACCGTAAGAGACTGTGGACTCTGAGAAACAAACTGAGGGTTTTGGAGGGGATGGGGGTTTTTGGGTGAGACTGGTGGTGGGTATTATGGAGGGCACATATTGCATGGAGCACTGGGTGTGGTGTGTAAACAATGAATTCTGGAACACTGAAAAGAAATAAAATGAAATAAAAAAAAATAGAGCATTCTAAAAAAAAATTATACACACACACACACATAGAGAGAGAAAGAGAGAACAAACTGACAGTTAACAGAGAGGAGGTGGGTAGGCGATGGGTGAAATTAGGTGAAGGAGATTAAGAGTACACTTAGCCTGATGAGCACTGAGTAACATACAGAATTGCTGATCACGATATTGTACACCTGAAATTAAATATAACAGTATGTTAACTACACTATAATATAAAAAAAATTTTTAAATGTAGACTGTTTTTGTGGCCCTGATGATGCTTAAAGGACTAGAACAAGTTCTAAAAGCTCTAAGTCTAAGTCTATTTTGGCCAAACAATTCCTCATATAGTCTAGGAGTTTATCATAAAATTATCAAACAACTGGGTAAACAAACTGTACAAAGATGTGTTTTGCAACACTATTTATAATGGGAGAAACATGGAACCAACATTAAAGTCAACAAACATGTGGCATATCTATTCCATATAGTTCTACAGCTATTCAAATGATGATGTTCAGGGAACACAAACTCAACCCTAGAGGGGGTGTTATTGTTTGAATGAAATAGTTAATGCTGATTGATGGCTATGCCCACTGGAGAACACCTGCCAAGGGAAAAGCAAGCACCTGCTATTCTGCATTTTAATTTTTGAAATAAATATCTATATTTTATGGTTAAAGAATTATACTAAATTGAAATATAGTTTTCTGGGGCACCTGGGTGGTTCAGATACTTAAGCATCTGCCTTCAGCTCAGGTCATGATCCTGTGGTCCTGGGATCGAGCCCTTTGTTGGGCTCCCTTCTCTCTGGGGAGTCGGCTTCTCCTTCTCTCTCTGCCCTTCCTCCTGCTTGTGTTCTCTCTCTCTCTCACTCACTCTCTATCAAACAAATAAATAAAATCATTAAATATATATATATATATATATATATATACATATATATATATATAGTTTTTCTTGTGTGTGTATGCGTATGTATGCTTTGTCTCATTCTGTCTCAGATAGACCATATCAGGAGCACTAGGTCAAGTTCCAAGCACTACCTTTTTTGAAGAAAACAAAAGCAGTGTAAACATTAGTAAACAAGATGATGGAGGGCTCAGACATACTTTCACAGGATTACTAGAAAAAAAAAAATTACTGGTGCTTGTCCTAAAGAAAGGTCTTCAGTGGTGTGATAATGGACTACATACACCTCAAGTGCCAACATGGTATTCAAAACTGAAATATTTTTCTCTGTAGTTCAAACCAATATTTTTCTCTGTAGATCAAACAAAGACCAATGGGTGGGATGCTTCAGGGAGGTGAATATAAGGAAGTAACTTTATAGAAATTATAGCTGTTTATATATAGGATGATTTAGCTCAAACAAGTAGAACATTCAAGTCACTAGAGGCTGGATGACCAGTACCTGGTTGAATACAGTAAATTCCTACATTGGATGAGGTGACAGAACCAATGATCTCAACTTCTGAAATCAAATCACTTTTCCCTTTGAGACTAATGGTATTTCAGTATAGTCTTCTCAGATACCGTATAAAGCAAGTAAGCGATTTGAGGAGGGTACTGAGTTTGAAGTCACACTGACCAACTGACTGATTGATTGATTGATTCATTTATTCATTCAACAAACACTTATTGGGGGACACCCTGGGATCTCACAGAACAAAATTCCAGCAGAAGTGAATGTCTTTAATCAAACTTAAAATATGTGGAAGACAAATCATTATATGCTTATATATAATAAAGCATGCAGTGTATCCTGAAATAGGAAATTTAGATGATTTTATGTCCAAGGCTTTCTCTAGGAGCAAGTTTTCTCTAAATAGATTACTTTGCTTTTCTCTTTCTTTCTCCTCTCTGCCCCACTTACATCTCTTTTTCTTGGTTCAGTGAAAGACATTTGTCCTTTCCAATTCTAGCTGAAAAGAAGTCTCAGGTGTCAATTTTTTATATAATTGTGTGTTCCTCTTTATATTATGAAACAAGTCCCAGGGGCCAATGAGTCCTGATATCATAACCCTCAAAAGGGTAACAAAAGGTTGCTGAAAACTGCAATCATTTTGGGGTCTTCCCTACATTTCTCCCAATGACCCAGGTATGAAAACTTCCACATCACAGGCCTAGAATCCCTAGAATCACTGGAAATATGGTATGTTAATGATAACATATTGTAAGTTCCTTTAATTAGTACCTGGTAGCCTCCCCAAGTAGTTCCATATATCTGATCGGCCACCATTAAAAAGAAAAAAAAAAAGTCCACATTGCTACTCATCCTCATAGAATTGCCCATGTAAGAAGCAGAACTACCCTGACAGAGCATTTCTTTTGTAATACATTAGCCACAGTATTTTAAGTTACATAGTAGTTCTTAATCTTCACTGTGTATTGATCATACTGAGTATTAGGGTTCGCCAGAGAAACAAAATCAATAAGATATGTACATATACATATATATGTATATTAACATATAAGAACATTAAATTTATAATAAATATTAAATATATATGAATAGTAAATGTAAGCTGGAGACCAGGAAATCCTGAGAGCTGGATAGCCCATTTCATGTCACCATGAGAGGGCAGTGCACTGACGTTCCAGCTCAAGCTTTCAGGAAGAAAGGACAAATTATCCCTTTCTCTGCCTTTTTATTCTAATCAGGCCCTCAACAGATTGGAAGAGGCCCACGTACACTGGGAAAGACAATCTACTTTATTCCATCTAACAATTCCAATGCTAAACTTATCTGAAAACACCCTCACAGACCGACCCAGAAATATTTCGCCAAGTATCCTGACACCTCATGATCTAGTCAAGTTGACATATAAAAGTAACCATTACATTCTGTAAGAATTAAAAAATATGCCAACGCCTCAGCCCAATTCCCTAGAAATTCATATTTAATTGGTGTAAATTATGGCCTGGTCTTTACGATTTCTAAAAGCTCCCCAGGAGATTTTAATGCATTGTCAAAGTTAAGAGCCACTAATATCACAGATATTGTGATATTAGAGAGAGAGGTCTCTCCTGATGAGAAGTCAAAATGCTTCTCACTTTATCTTAGTTGTTGATGGACCTCTTTGAGGTGCCTCCAGAGTACACCTCTGTACTCCGTGGAGTCAATATTTTCAAACAGACCACTGCAAACATGTGCTTCCAAATCTGGGGAAAATCAATCCAATTATTTTTCTCTAAAACGTTAGCAGATGGGTAAAATTTCTTTTATGTTTACCACATTGTGTGGTAGTCATAATTATCCCCACACAGAAGGTGAACTGAGATTCAGAGAGAGTAAGAGCTACAAATTACCATGAAGCTAGCAAATTTTAAAAGTCAGGAAGAGATAAGGGTTTTCTAACTTCAATTTAAGTGTTAGATGTCATTATTTTATTCCACAGACACAACTGTCATGAGTGAGCAGAAATAAAGTGCTTAGTGAAAATGTAGCAGGCTTCTGAACAGGAAGATAGCTAGCATCCTTCACACAAAAGACCTGGTATGTGTTCAGCCATTAGAGAGGTTTAGTCAGCTGTATTTACAGCCTCATAAATGGGAAGAAACATCAGGACAAAAGGAAATTCTATGAATCCAGGGGAAAACACATCAAATTAAATAAATGATCCATAGACAGAGCAAAGATCACAGAGTTGGCTCTGATAACAAAGTATCTAAAATAAGTGTTATGTGCTTCTCCAATCACCCAGTCTGTCAGTCCAGGTGCAGAGGAAAAAAAAAAAAAAACTGCTATAGATCTAGTAAAAGTTAAACAGAGAATAAAAACCAACAGCAGTGGGGCACCTGGGTGGCTCAGTGGGTTAAGCCGCTGCCTTCGGCTCAGGTCATGATCTCAGGGTCCTGGGATCGAGTCCCGCATCGGGCTCTCTGCTCAGCAGGGATCCTGCTTCCCTCTCTCTCTCTCTCTCTGCCTGCCTCTCCGTCTACTTGTGACCTCTCTCTGTCAAATAAATAAAAATCTTTAAAAAAAAAAAAACAAAAAAAACCCAACAGCAGAGATGAATTCTAAATTGATGATTCTTTGAACAACCCTCAAAAGATTTCCATTGTTATGTTAATGCAATGTCAAGGCCATTTTAGAAGGAAAAGAACATTTGCCTTCTTGCTAGAGTTTAGGCACATAACTCCTCAAACTGTACTAAATCAAGATGCTTCTAGATTCATATAATTGAAGATCATCAAGGATTATTAAAGAACTATAGCTCCCCCCTTCATTTGACAGGTAAAAACAAACAAGCCAAAAAACCAAACAAACAAAATCCAAGGTAGTAAGTGAATGTGTGATGGACTTAAAGTCAACATTATTCCTGTCAGTGGCCAAGACAAGATTATAACGCAGGTCTCCTATTTCCTTTTCACATAATTATTCAACATTCTTTACCTGTTTGAGACAACTAATGCACTGCTGTTTGAAACCTGACCATTCTAATGACAGTCAAAAATACCTTATTTCAACAGTGTTTCCAATGTCTTTTAACAGAATATTAAATAACTTGGAAATCATGTTCTGATAATTTCCAGGTAAATTATGTGTTAAGCTCTATTTCAATATTGATTTGTAATATACTTTCTAGCATGTTAGTCTTCCTCTTGTCTCTTACAGTTCTGTGCTATATGCATGCTAGAATTTCTAAAATGGGATTTTCTGAAGGATATGGCTTTCTCTACCATGTCCAACAACCCAACAATAGTCACTGCTTGTAACTAGGGGAAAAAAGTTGATAAATTTACAAGTGAATCTTCTATCCAATTACTTTATGAAAAGGAAACCTATTTGATCTAGAATCCAAACTCTAGGAGCACATATAGGACTTAAAGGAATATATAATTCCTTATATATTAATATATAATATATCACATTGTTATAATTATTATATAATTATATATTCTTAAGGAATATATAATTCTTCTATGAACTATTACACTGGGGGAATTCTTGTCTATTTAATCAATTAAAGCACATCATTAGTCGCTCAGGTTACTAAAAAAATGGAAAAACTCACTTAGAAGAAACGAGTGATCACCTTACCTAACAAAAATGTAAATGCATTTCAATCTTACTTATAGTTGTTCATTTCTACCCTGAATGTGGCTCATTTCTCAGGATATCACTATAAAAAAGCAAACTGACAGGTGAGAAGGATATGCAGAATAACAGAGAGGTTAAAAGCATGGACTATGTGACATGGACAAGCTATTCAGCCTTTCCAATCTTCTATTGGCACATGTACAAAACAAGGAATAAAACATGTTACAAAGAGATATGCTTCTCCTCCTTCCATGCTTTGGCCTTTACAGGTTTGGGAGGAAACAGGAGATCTGACCCCTTCTCCTTTCATCCTGTTCCTGGAATAGGAATTGTTAATGTTATTGGTTAGTAACCAGAACAACTATTGAACAGTGAATAGAACTATTGCACTGGAAAGTGACAAATGTGCCTTACTGTCCCAGTAGATCAGCTTATAATTTAGAGAGTAAGGCATGTTAGCTTGGAGTTGTCCTGTGATTTGGGGAGAAGAAAGAGAGAGAAAGCAATGGGTCCAATTTAGAATTTCAAAACGAGATAACAGGGGCTAGCTCACTATTAATAAATAATTCTTTGGTCTTTTCTTGCCATGTTCCTTATATACAGAGCCCTTGGCAGGAACCTTAAGCATCCACTTCAGAGGTCTGTCATTAAATAAGATAGAGTATGTAAACTGCACAGTGCTGTGCCTGGTACACAATAAGTTGTCAAAGAATACTATCTACAGAGCCTTGGATTTGTATTTAAGCCTTTGCTGTTAAATCAGTTTGTGTGGGACTGGGCATTCTGAGCCTCAGGATAAAATGGATCTGTATATTCTAATAAACGAAAGGTTCTTTTAAATTCTAGATGGCAGGTTGTGGGAACTCAGGTAAGTAGAAGCTATTGGTTAGGCTTTCCCTCAGGACACAGGTATTGACTGAATGAGGACTCAGGGTGTAGAAACCGGTTTGGCAGTGGATGGTAAACCATCACCCGGGCACATGCTGCCTCCTGTTAAGCAGAAGGCTCTCATGCAAATTGCTTTCTAAATCATTAGCTGTCATCTACCCCCATTTCTCCTCCTGCAGCTGCTCTTTCTGATTCTGCCTGCAAACTTTTCACATTGGGAAGGTTCCCAAGCCAAACAAGCTGCCTCTCAGCAGTCTTTGTTCCTGCTGGGAGCTAGAATTGAATCACACAGATAAGCCAAAGTAAGGATGCAGCATGGGCTGATACACTTGCCGAAGGAACAGACTCCTCAACGCTAAGGTGATGAGTGATTTTCATGTTGGCTCACCTGAGAATGTCGGTCAGTCTCTAGAAGTTACAGGCCATAATTTAAAAATTATCTGCCTCTTTAGGCTTTTCTAAAGCTGCCATCCGCTAAGAGGTACCTTTAGATCAGACTGTATCTATTAGATAGAAACATGCTGATAATATCCTCAGGAAGGTATGATTCTGAGATCACGTCAGGTCACTCAGGAAAAATGAAATGAGAAGCTCATGTAGAGACCACTTCTCAGAAACAGGGCTTTCACACAACAGCAGCACATGAAAAACAGCTCAACTGGTTCTGGAAACCTAAAGGGAGAGGTAGGCCCAACTCCAAATGATGGCAATCATGCGTAGTGGAGTCAGTAAAAGTAAGCTGTCAATTAAAGCCCACAACTCATGAGAGGCTACAGTAAACTAGTTTGATTTGACCTGCAAAGACATTATTCTCCATATTTGTGAAAAAACTCATCCATGTCTATTTTTCTCAATTTGGGGATTGATAAAAATGTATCATTGTTGTATCATTAATTATAGTTAAACAATTCAAATCTCTTCTCAATCTCAAATCTCTAAATAAAGAAGAGTATGAATACAATTGAACTAAAACAAACAAGAAAACACTGTCTCACATTTGTATCATGTTCTACAATGTTTAGTATCTATATATTATATATTAATTGCCAGGGCCAAGGAATAGAACACAGCTTTGTCTGACTCTTTACCACTATGTTATACTCCTCCCTATAAAAAAGTATATGCTATGAAAAGGCATGGAGGGAACTTAAATGCACAATATTAACTGAAAGAACCCAATCTGAAAAGGCTAAAGGTTGTTTGATTCCAACAATATGACATTATGGGAAAAGCAAAACTATGGAGATAGTAGAAAAATTAATAGTTATCAGGGGGTGAAACTACTATGTAAGAACTTGGATACATGCCATTATAAATTTGTCTGAATCCATGGAATGTGCAACACAAAGAGTGAACCCTAATGTAAACTATAGATTCTGGGTAATAATGATGTATTGGTATAGGTTTACTGATAGTAACAAATGTACCACTATGGAGGGTGATGTTGATAATGGGGGAGACTGTGCCTGTGTGGGGGCAGGGTGTATGTGGGAAATCTGTATGCCTTCTACTCAATTTTCCTGAACCTAAAACTACCCTGAATAAATAAATAAGCACATATATATTTATGTGTATATAACATATCTGTATATGTAAATATACAGATACATATATATAAATTCTGAGCAACATGAGGAAATAAGATCATATATGTTTTAAGCCTTTAAAAAAAAAAACAACATGGAAACATTTGCTGAATAAGCACCATGGCATTTGGGTTAACTAAAGCAACAGAAACTAAGCTTCACCTATGATTTTAGCAACTTAACTGGGTGAAAAGCTCACGGCAGAGGCTCGAGCCTCTGTGAACAAGCCAAGTTACATGGAGAGGAAGGAAGGATGTTTTAGTCAAATCCTAACTTTCTATCAGGGATAAATATAATATCAGAAATGAAATAATTTGGGATCTTCTCAGAAGTAACTTTCTCTATAATGTCCCCCTAAAATTGACAATTAATAAAAATCTAAATCAAGTAGGGAGAGGCTCCCCATTATCTTCTATCTGAAATCAAATTTTTAAAATGTTTTCTTCAGAATCTCTTTTGCCTGGTTGCAGAAGGAAAAGAAGCTGAGCAGTGCATCCAGAGAGAAATGACAAATAATGAAATCATGTATTTTCTACATTTTGAATAAGAAACCTGAAATATATTTCTTTAAAGATTCCTTCTATCTATGTTCCCATACTTTAAGAACCAAAAGTAAAAGTAAATTATATTAGAGCAGAGGGACAAAAATTTCTAGCCAACCAAAAGGGCTGCCTTATATGCTGGCTGCATAAAATTACAAGTCCATATCCAGACTCAGCTGGAAAATTAAAGAGTGCTGTAACCACTTGGTGTGGAAAGAGGTCATGGAGATTGATTTCATTTATACACACCCTCATATATAATAGTTTCTCACTTTCTTCCCGAGCTAATTTCCATGCTTACTTAATCCTCATTTAATCCTTACCAAAGAAACTCTGTGAGACACGCTTGAGCATTATTCCCATTTTCAAGAATGAAAACAGGCTAGAGGTGTGGTGCAACCACAGTCACCAACATTGTCACTCTAAATGTCTCCAGGCTTATCTCTTTAATCCGTGTGCTGGTCCTTTCCATTGTCTCTGCCATCTGAGCTCTTCATCGTTTCCTGATGTCAATCCAAGTCTTGACCTCTCCTGACCTCTCATATCCACTGAAGGATGCCTTCCAGCCTCCTAGATAAATTTAACCATTCAGAGTACTTGACACGGAGCAGGTGCTTTGTGCACTGAATTAATTAATAAACATGGGGCGCCTGGGTGGCTCAGTGGGTTAAGCCTCTGCTTTCGGCTCAGGTCAAGATCTCAGGGTCCTGGGATCAAGCCCCGCATCGGGCTCTCTGCTCAGCGGGGAGTCTGCTTCCCCCTCTCTCTCTGCCTGCCTCTCAGCCTACATGATCTCTGTCAAATAAATAAATAAAAAATCTTAAATAAAAACCAAAATAAATATGTAAGACAGCATTTGAATTGCCATGTAATGGAAGGAGAAACAGGCTCTGAACAATCAGGTAACTTCCTTCGTGTAAGCAACAGATCAGAATTCAAATTCTAAAACCCATGTGATCAGCCATGAGAATAACTGGAGTTATCTTCATCAGGATGGAATTTATCCCTCATTAGACTCTAAGTGACATGAGGAAAGTTCTAGTTGCCTAATATGCTTCATTTTGCATAAATTTTTCATTCATACAAAAATACTATTTAAGGATGAACTGAAGGATAAAGCTTCCCCCGCTGGCTTCCCTGATGAACTTTGAGAATTACTGTGATGAAATCCTCATTTAACTCACTGAATGACCTTGCACCAGAAGATTCCCTCTACAGCCAGAATTTCCCCTTCTGTAAAATACTGTCAACAGGACTCGTCCTACCTGCCTCACAGAGATGCATATATAGAGCACTTTGGAAATTATGAAGCTTTCTTCAAAAGCAAGCAGAATCAGCATTGGTGGTATAGTGGTGAGCATAGTTGCCTTCCAAAAGCAAGCAGATATTGTAAATGTCATTGCCATAGGACCCCTTAAGCAGAGATTTTTTTTATGGTAAAAAGAAACCTTAGTTTATCAACTGCACAGCTAAACCATACGAAATTTAAGGCAGAGCATTCTGATACAATAATAATTCCAAATAAATCCCTCTGACAGTTAAGAGTAGTCAGAATTCTTTTCAGCACTATTTTGATTTAATATGAAAGGTATCCCTTCAGAAGCTATGGAAGGTTAGATACAGAGCCTCACACTCTAGATTGCAATGTGATTTTTTCCCCCTAAACTTCTGCCGCCAGTCTTGCTATCAGTTCTGTTGCAATGTAATATATTACTGTATTTCATTTCTAGGCAAGAACATTATTTACTCACAGGAGAAATACTTTCCTGTGGAAAGATTGTCTTTGGGAACTTTCAAGGACATTCGAGAAATGCTTCAACCCAAGCCACAAAATTATGAGCATTTGTTTGTGCCTCTGTGTTCCCAAGGAACCATTTTTAAAAGTCTTTCATTTAAGTTTATTACCAACATCCATCTTCCCTTTCCAAAAAAATAGCAATTAACAAAACTTCATTGATTTCTAGTTTTCATAGGTGTCATTTTATATGCATATATTTTAATCAGTTTACATCATCATTTTTGCCTCTTTTAACATTTTCCTTGTGTCCCTATCTGAATTTTGACATTGTGTAGAAAATTCTGTTTATCACTTACAACTACTTTGACTGAACCTAATGTCAAATTTCATCATTATTTAATTAGGTTTATTTTCTTTAATCTGCTTCTAACTTAGCAGACTATGGGTGAAAATATCATATAGTTGCTAATATTTATATAGAGACATAGTCCTAAAGGCTTATGAAATCCTCACCAAATCCTTTAAGTTTGATGCTATTAACCTTATCATTTGACAGATGAGAAACTAAGGCATAAAGTGGTTAAGTAACCTCCCAGAGGTCATACAACTAATGACTGGCATAGCTGGCATTCTTCTGAATAGTCACTAGCAGTATCTGCAACCCCTCCTTCCCAGTCAAAAGGGGAATAGGGGAAAATCCTAGGGATTACATATAGTGGTTACCTTGAATCAGCTTCATCTTGCAGCCCCCACTGTCTCCCCCTAAGAAGTGAAGTGGTGTTTTTTCCTGCCTGACATCTCATGGCTGAGAATTGTATAGATACATAGTAGGGTCCGAATGGACAAATAAATGAATTAATAAAGTTTTATCTCCCTGCATTGCTCGTCTCCAACACTTCTCATCACTGATACCATTTAGCCAATGCACCCCTCTGATCTCAGTTAAAATGGCACTGACATAGGGAAGTCCTTCTCAGACCTCCTGAAAATATTGGCTTGCCATTTACTTGCTTTCACAGCCTCATGTTTATCATTTATTTCATATATTTGTGTCATTATTTAATGTCTGAACCCCTAATTCCCATGGGAAACTTTAGTCCCATTGTGCTTTCTAAAATATAAGATCCATGAGGGCAAGTGCTATGTCTTTTTTGCTCAACACTGCAGCTTCTCTATTTGCTATGTAGTTAAGTATCCAGGAAATGTGTTGAATGAATGAATAATAAATGGCTGGATCAATAAATTCAATGGATCATAACATAAACAATAGCAATGCCATGTTGAAAAATTTACTCTGGGTCTATAACCAGAACTCTTCTTAAAGTGCATTCCTGGTTGTTGTCTATACTATCAACTAGAAGAAAGAAAAGCCATTCAATGACTTTGTCATTATGGATATGGGATGAAACTGATGAGCTGTATGGAAAGGATGCTTTAGAATAATTCTGCTGCTGGCTGAACTATATATATATAGAAATGAGTCTTGGGTTAAAAAAACCTACTTTTAATATGTTTGGGTGAAGAATGAAATAGAAGGTTCAAACCCATAAGTTGTGATACTGATTTCTATTGTGCATTTCCACATCCATTTCCATGAATTTAGATCCCTTTAGGTCAAGCTCAACCAAGCATTTACACTACCTTGATGAATAATGAAATATCAATGGATACACAGAGAGAAACTTTCCAAATTTAGCAGAGAACACATTAGCATGAACTTGTAAATTTCTCATTCAAGTTCATTGGCATGCATAGAACCAAGTAACTTCTGTTAAAGTAGGAAACTTTATGACTATATGAGGTGATGAACACTGAAAAAGTGCTTCCTATTTTTGAATCACAAAATTATAAATTTTTTTTTCTTTATTTGACAGAGAGAGAGGTCACAAGTAGGCAGAGAGGCAGACAGAGAAGAGGGGGAATCAGGCACCCCGCCGAGCAGAGAGCCCGATGCGGGGCTCGATCCCAGGACCCTGAGATCATGACCCAAGCCAAAGGCAGAGGCTTTAACCCACTGAGCCACCCAGGTGCCTCAAATTATAAGTATTTTAATGAATCACATGCTTTCATATCTGTCAGGCAGTGACAGCAAAATTCAATATTTATGCATGAGATTCATAAAATATTCTATACTTATGTACAGAATATAAGAATATATATGACAAAAAAAGAATATATATGACATATATAAAATAAAAAATATATTATATATAGACTATAAAATCATAACTTTATAGAATGTAAGTTATCTCCTTAAAATTTCCAAGGTACAATATAGAATAAAACAAACAGAACAAGAAAAACCAATTATAATATTTTGGCTTCTCTTAAATGTAAAATGATTACTATATTCAGATGAATAATAAAATAAAACTATAAAGGATTGTACTCTATAGAGTATATAAAATATTAATGACTATTTTACATGTGATTCATCACAAAATCATAAAAGTGCAATTCTCCATTGTATGTGTTTAAGAATATTCATGATGATGGATAAGAGCCTCATATGGCTGTGCATATTGGCTTAGATCTTGGAACATGTAGACTTTTTCTTACATTTCTGTCAAACACATCTGCTCAACTGCTAAAAACGAGTAATGCTATGGAGAGAAAGACGGGGCCCTTGTTGTGAATAGAGATGGGTAGAACTGGGATAAGTTTTCTTTATTCTCTAAATTTTCAAAGTCAAATTTACTAAATAAATAAAACAATGTGAAAATAACCACCCCAAAGAAGAAAATGATAGTAACATTTTAGGTAGCAGACAGTCAAAGAAGTGACTTCAAACACATTTCTATGGGAGAAATAGATCTATTATTAATAAAAATTAACAACTTTATTCGGATTGAGGAAGAAAACTTCATTGACACAAACTATGAACCTATTAATAGTTTAATGACGAATTGACTTACTGATTCTGGAAAGGATTGTTTTCTTAAGGCCAGGTAGCAAAGGTAGTAAAGGAAAGGACAAGAATTTAGGACTCTAAAGAATTTGAAGGGACTTTCTAGCCAGAGGAAACAGGGGTACATTGGAATACAAGAGAAGGAAAAGAACTTGTCTTCCAGATAACTGAAATCAGTCAAGTGAATGGATATTCAGCATACGAAAAAAGTGGAGAACAAGACTTGAAGTGGGTTTTGGAGGATTAAAGTATGCAGTATCTTAAATACTGGCATACCATTTTTGAACAAAAGGATAACATGACCAGAAGTCTAGGGTTAAGAAGTAAACTGCTAGTCAGAGTTAGGTACTCAATCATTCAGTCTGGTTATCCATTTTTCTATCAGAGGGAGTTGATCAGAAGAGGGTTAGGGAGAAGACTGTGAAAGACTACTAAAACCACCAGAACTCTAAAACCTAAATGGAACAACATTCTAGCTTGACTAAGAATACCACTTAATAAATCAAAGATGAAATCAGAAGGCTCACCAAACTTGGAACTAATAATAGGGAGGTTGATGAGGAGGCCTGCAAAGAGCAAGAATTCAACAGTGATGGGAGAATTATAGCATCCAGAACTAAGGATGTGAGAAATTAAAAACAAAAAACAAAGCAAAACAAAAACACAGAGAATATAAGATTTGGGGGGTTCATTCTATCTACTTTCATACAGCAGGAGTGTTTGGTCACCCATGTATTCATAATCTACATCCACATGGTTTTAAGTTGTCCATAGATTCCAGCTTTTCTAAGTTGGCAAACTACCCATCTTATTTCAGTCAATTACTTTTTTATTGATGAATAGATAAATAAACATAGTATCACATTAGAGAAATAAAATTTAAATCAACTTCAAAGTGAAATCCTAAATTTTAAGATAGAAGATCATTAAGACTTTGTAAATAATACCAGAGATCTGCTAGAATAAACATACAAAGCCACTGATAAATAAGAATCTGTCAAAGATACATGGTTAACAATTTTAAAAAAGAAAAAGACACCGTTAAACAAAAAGAAGAAGAAATGTATTTGAGTATCAAATGATTAAGAGAAGGATTTAGGAAAACTGATGAACTCCTTGGATGAATTTTTGCCAGAATTACCTAGTTTGATTGAGATGCTAACATTGAACATGTAGTGAAGCACTGTTCATATAATCCAGTTTGAAAGAACAGCTCAAAACTATATGTAACCCTTTCTTTTTCATTCTAGTAATTATGCATAATTATAATTTTGCCTAAATTTTATTAGATACAGGATAAAATTTACTGATACTATTTATGTAATGAAAACATATTTCAACTTAAATCTCAAGTCAAAATAATTTTTATAAGTATTTTCAATTAATCTGTGGTCATTATTTATAGATAAATTTAAGTATTTGTTTTTTTTTTCACGTATGAAAGGAAGACTTTTTTTACCTGAGTAGAATTTTCTTAATCCAGAGATCACCAATAGAAAAAAATTAAAAGTTAGAATTTTCTAATAGTAAAAGGCACTTAAAAAGTTAAAACTTCCTAACAGAAGAGCATTCCAACTATAGAATCATCAGACTTAAGGTAGAGAGCATTTTGTTATCAAAATATGCATCCACAGCCAAATGAGTCTGTACATGGATAAAGTGTAGATTTCTGTATTGGATTTTGGATGAGTTTGCCTGTGGGCTTCCTTCCAAATGCTAAGATTTCAACAGCATAACTGAGATTAGAACATTTTCAAAGTTGCTAGAAACAAGAGTCCTTTAAAATGTTCCATCGACAAGAAGTTGAATAGCCAAATAAAGTTTAAAAATACTTCACATGGCAAAATGGGTAAAGGAGAGCAGGAGATACAGACTTCAAGTTATGGAATGAATAAGTCAGAGGAATAAAAGGCACAGCAAAGGAGTAAAATCAATGGTATTGTAGGAGCCATGTATGGAGACAGATGGTTACTACCCTTGTGGCAAGCCTAGCATAATGTAAAAACTTGTCAAATCACCATATTGTACATCTGAAACTAATGTAACTGTGTGCAACTACCTACAAAAAAAAAAAAAAGAAAGGAACAAAAAACCCAAAACAAAAAACAAACACTTCACACCAAACCCTACTTAACATGGAAATTCATATTATAGTTCATTACACATGTCCAAAGCCTTCCAGTCAATAAGCATGTTTAATTTTATTGAATCCAGCAATTCTCAGATTTTATTTTACTTCAAAATCCTTTTTCCTATCTTCTTTTCTGCTTCACATCAACTAATGGTCTCATGGAAGCATAAATGATATTCATAATGCTTAATAACCTTGAGGCGAAGACACTAAACAATCAGGCAGTTAACTAGAGTTATAATAAACTAGTGTTCTTTGGATCATATTTGGGGATGGGGAAAATTTTGCGTAAAATTGAAATCTCATTTAATAATCTAGTATCATCAATCTGCAAAGTTGCCTTCATTATCAGATTTTTTTGCTTCCAGTTGCTGAACTTGCTTGTAGTTGACATGATGCAAATCATTTCACAAAGATTGTATATATGATTGTAACATGCTCCCTCACATCATGGCCACTGTTTTAAGTCTAGACTAGTCTCCTTTTTAAGTAAACTTTTTTTTTTTTACTTTGGTAGGTTTAGTCCTAACCTAAACAAGCTTTAGGTCAATTTTCAAAAATTAAAAAAATAAATACAGAGTAGAAACAGGTAATAACTAAAAGAGAAGGTGTTTCCATTGGCCATGAAAAAATCTCCTCTTAAATCTGATTTAAAACCTTTGAAACATACATATATATATATATATACATTTGCCTATGTCCATAAAAACCTTCTGAAAGACACATAAGAAATTATGGCAGTGTTCAAGAAAGGGCAAAAGAACTCTAAAACTGGTTGCATGAAAGCACAAAAAAATCCCAGAAGGAATTTCCACTATTTATCTTTTTTTAAGGATGATTATTTCATTTCTATTTCAGAATATCTAATGAGATAACATAATCCAAAATCACATAATATAAAAAGACTATAGATAAAGTGGTTTTATAAACTTTGGCAAAAAGAAAAGTGAGGAAGAATTTGAGTATAGTGTTCAGCAGGCCAAGAAATAGGAAGGAAGAAGGAATTATTAGAATGTGGCCAGAAAAATGCTAGATTTAGGAGAAACTTTTTTTTTTTTTTTTTTGGAGAAACTTTTTTTTTTTTTTAAGATTTTATTTATTTATTTGACAGAGAGAGATCATGGTAGACAGAGGCAGGCAGAGAGAGAGAGAGAGAGAGAGGGAAGCAGGCTCCCTGCTGAGCAGAGAGCCCCATGTGGGACTTGATCCCAGAACCCTGAGATCATGACCTGAGCCGAAGGCAGCAGCTTAACCCGCTGAGCCACCCAGGCGCCCTGGAGAAACTTTTTGATAAGAGCAGTAAACCTTCTCATTTTTTAGTCAAGGATAGCTAGAGGCTCCCACAAGAGGGCTAGAGGGGGCTGGTGTCCACATTAACTGAATTGCTGAGATCCTGATACCAACTACTGGAAATCATCCAGGGCGCAGGAGGGGGAAAAAAGGTAGATTGCAGTTGCCAGTACAGTGCTTGGTGGATGCAAGTATTTGTTGGTTTACTAAATAAATGATAAGACTATAATTCTTGCTATCTAGTACACAAACTAAATTGGTAGTTTTCAGTAGATAATTTAATTTATTACCATTCAGAAGTCAGTTAGATGGGACAGTGCTACTCAATGATTAAGAAATCAATCTTCCTCAACCTTCATGCATCACCATCTGCAAACATTGCCCCCTGCCACAGATTACTCATCTTCAGCTGTGACTGAGACAGTGACATGCATTTTATTTTTCTGTTCCTGGACATACATATAATAACTGCCTTTTCTAAGCTCCACTGTAGTTGGGTAGAGGTCATGTTTTTGCATTCTGGCTAAAAGGGTATGGGTCCAACACTCCGAGGCCTGATCCATAAAACTTACGCATTACTTTCCATGTTCCCTTCTGCTGTAGTTTAGGAGGTCATATACTTAAGACAACAACATTGTAAGATGGAGAAGGTATTGGTTCTTGATTTACTACTTGAAGGCAATCTGCTAAGAAAGAACTACCTTATCCACACTGGTCTTGATGTGACAAATAAACAGTTATTAAGACATCTGACTTTAAAGAGTGTTTGTTATAGTACCTAGTATTGCTCACCTTGACTAATTCATTGCTATATGGGTACACTGGTAATAACCAGTGGATTAGAGATGAGTCTACTCAGTACTGACTCTGTCCATTTCTTATTGTCCATTTCCTCCATCTACCAGAAATTATTTTTCATACTACCTCTTGATGACTATGTCAGTCTAGAATTATCCATCCTACCTCCCTATCTAATTCTTTCTCCATCCCAACTTCCCCAAAGGGAAGCTGGCGTTATCCCTCTATATAGATATAATCATGGATGATCAGGTCACAAAGAGATCATATCTAGAAAGGTTCTGTTCTGCAGGCTTTATGGTTTGTTTCACTATACTTTGGCACCATATGTTTGTTTAAAATCAAAACTGGTATGACTTTTGAAGGAGAAAGAGAAGTGGCTGAAAGAAATTTCTTTTATCAGGCACAAATATATTTTTCCCTTGAAGTTTATACTAGGTCTTCTCTTTTTTATTATTCTGCAAATCTGCATTTTTACATAAAAATCAGTTATTATTCCCAGTGTATTTCATGGATAGAAAACAGGATTCTTCTTGTGTCTCAACTCAAATCAAATAGTGAAGGATTGTTTATACTGTGCTAGTGGCTTATATTGTACAAGGATCCTGAAGTCATGTCTAGTCCCAAAGAGAAGAATCTCATGATAGATTAACAAGTACTATAATGAATATAGGAGGGATATGTATTGGCAGATGTGCTAGGCATTCATTTCCCTGACCAAAGTAATTTCCTTATTATATACAGTAAAAATCGCAATACTAGTTAAGTTGTTCGTGAGCTGCGTGACACTAACCATCCATCCACCCACCATTTAACTAACTTTTGTGAGAACTTAATGTAGACCAGGACCATGTTATCTGCCTGAGAAATAGTGAAAAATAATACCGTTTTTCCTTATGAAGCTCAAAGAGGAAGACTTAACTTATACCCGAATAGTATTTGACACAAGATAATGGGCTGTATGGGTGGTTTCTTTTATCGCACGCTTGAGAAATAGAAAGCAGAGAGAAAAATATCTCCAAAGAGTTGGACAGTTTTATTGCCATTGATTTTTGGGTAACCACCAAGCAAAGGGCAGGCTTAGCAGCTAAAAATGAAGACCTCATTAGATGACTACAAGAGCTATACACTTTCAAACATTTTTCTTAATTTCTTAGTTCCATTTTCATTTCATAAAGAGTCAGCTTGGTAAGTCGAAGGTCATGTTCTTATATGTCCAAAACAGAGATGTCCAAAACAACTAGCAAGCTACCTGCTGGGCTGCCACCTGAGGTCATAAGATTTTGAATCATGGGAGGATTTAATGACTTGGGCAACTTTCTTTCCTGCAAATAATGTACAGGATGGATGATGAATAGTACTGAAGTATAATAGATGGTACTAATTATGAAATTTAAATTCTCTAAGAAATGGAGGAGAAACAATTAGCAAAGGGCATTCTTTTTTTTTTTTTTAAAGATTTTATTTATTTATTTGTCAGAGAGAGAGAGAGGGAGAGAGAGCAAGCACAGGCAGACAGAATGGCAGGCAGAGGCAGAGGGAGAAGCAGGCTCCCTGCTGAGCAAGGAGCCCGATGTGGGACTCGATCCCAGGACACTGGGATCATGACCTGAGCCGAAGGCAGCTGCTTAACCAACTGAGCCACCCAGGCGTCCCGCAAAGGGCATTCTTGACTTACCTGAGCAGCAATGCATCTCTGATTCCCGAGACACTCGTTTTAGCAGTCAGGCCCCAAGATGTATCTTTAATTTCTGCAAAATCTAGTTCTAGCTAAAACTAATGGGAACATGATCTTAATGGATGTCTCATGTTTCTCACACAGTAGGGCTATGAAATTTTATGGGATGAAGTCAACCAAAAAGACTGTACCTTTTTTACAGCATTCTTTGTGTCTGGTCAGTGTTGTCATTGTCTTAGTGTCCTAACAAAAGGACATCTCAGGGACTGTGAGGACAGGTACAGTGCAGTTTTAGTCAGAGTAGACTAGCAGATGGAGAATCACATGAGAGTGGACAAGAAAATAGGGGCGCTATTCCTGGCTCTGGTATCACCTCAAGAATGACCTTGGTGAAACCATTTAACCTCTTTGAACCTCAGTTTTCTCATCTGTGAAATGAGGGAAAGAACATCTGCTCCTTTGCTCCCTCCCAGGATTGTTGGAGAATTAAACGGGTCAGTACCATAACCTGAAGTACATTAAGCCCATGGAAAAAAAAAAGAAGAAACTACCTAAGTGCATCATATTCTTTTTATCATTATGAATTTCCAAAGGTAAAGATAACCTTGTAAAAGAATTGCATAAGCTGACTGTATTTTTCAGAAATCAATTAAAGGCTTAGCTTATATCCCTGCATTAGAAAAGAGAACTTGGAATTTATTTCCAAACCAACTTTAAGATAAATAGGACACAAAAATTTCCTTCCACTTCTCTAAGGTTCTTCTGTTTTATACACACACACACACACACACACACACACACACACACATTTATGTGTGTGTGTGTGTATACACATATATATAATGTATTTTTATATATTTGTATATATGTATATTAGTTATTGTATATTAGTTATTGTCCTCCTTAAAAATATTCATTATATTTGGGGGTCTTGCTGTTGCATAATTTAGCATATATAAGGTAATTTTTTTTAAATGTTCTATTTATTTATTTGACAGAGATCACAATAGACAGAGAGGCAGGCAGAGAAAGAGGTGCAAGCAGGCTCCCCGCTGAGCAGAGAGCCCGATGTGAGGCTCGATCCCAGGACCCTGGGTTCATGACCCAAGCCAAAGGCAGAGGCTTTAACCCACTGAGCCACCCAGGCGCCCTGGTAGTTTTTTTTTTTTTTTTAATTCACCAATAGAAAGGAAGTAAGGGAGAGAGGGAGAAAGAGAAGAAAGGAGGGAGAAACAGAGAACTAGCCTATATGGGTAAAAGAAACTGACCTGAAAAAGCAAAACAACTTCATAATTTAAAACACTATGTAATACATGGGGTAGCTGGGTAGCTCAGTCAGTTAAGCATCCATCTCCTGATTTCAGCTCAGATAATGATTTTAGGATTGTGAGACTGAGCCTGACATGGGGGGATTCTTTCTCTCCCTCTTCTTTTGCCCCCCCCCGCCTTTCCCCACAACTCATAAATAAATAAATAAATAAATACTTAAAAATTAAAAGAAATGGAATAAAGTTCTATGTAATACAAATGAAATTAAAGATGTGTTTGCCCAGAAGAGGGTTCCCTGGAACTGGATTGATGTGATTTTCTGGATAATGTCTGTACTTCCCTAATTTAATGAGGCACCCGGTTCTAAGAAGATCTCTATCCACCAGGACATTATGAGAGGAAAATCTTCTTTTTTCCATGATTTCTTAAAAGCAAAATGGTCTTGGGGCGCCTGGGTGGCTCAGTGGGTTAAGCCGCTGCCTTCGGCTCAGGTCATGATCTCAGGATCCTGGAATCGAGCCCCACATCGGGCTCTCTGCTCAGCAGGGAGCCTGCCTCCTCCTCTCTCTGCCTGCCTCTCTGCCTGCTTGTGATCTCTCTCTGTCAGATAAATAAATAAAATCTTTAAAAAAAAAAAAAAGCAAAATGGTCTTATTCCTTCTCATTGTTCTAGAAAATAATATTCCAGAATCACTTTGAGGTAATTACAGATTATTCAATGATTCTTGATTTCCAAGTTTCTTCATATGAAAAATAAGAAATTGGACCTCATGATCCTAACTTTTTCTCTGGTTCTAAATGTAGTTCTCTGAGACCATATTGTTAGAGCACTATTTCTTCTTTTTGCTAACAACTTTTGGGTTGGAAGTCAGTTACTTAACTTCTTCAATGTACCCTGCAACAGTCAAATGTCTAAGGACATTTAAGAACTGTTTTTATCTTGTAAATATTTTAAAATTGTTAACTTTATAGTAGTTTTAGTAGTACTAGGGGTGGAAGACTAGGTGGATGCTGAGTTTTTCCTTCTTTGTATTTTTTTAAAGCTTTTATTACTTTTTTTTTAATTAAAAAAAGTGAACCCAGCACAAGAAGGGTGCACATCTTTAGTGCACTTTTAGTAGGTATTGATTATAAAGTGTGTCGAGGTAAGAATCTAATATATACTCAAAGAAACACTTTTTAACCTTAGATATACTCTCAATAAGTTTTAATTCCTTGTACAGTAACTAAACACTTAGCAGAAAATATTAGTAAGCTACAGATGAGATATACTGTGTGATTATGTGATTCTTGAACACGGGTTCAAGAATCCATTATGAGAGTAGAGCCTTCTGAACATCTTCAGTGCATGCAGAGAACCACTTGTCCAAGACAATGTGATTTAAAATGTAATACTCATTTCTATTCCCTTCAACATATTAAGTACCTTAAGACAGAATGGTAGCACTGGAAGTAGAAGAAGAATATTGTGCTAGGTCGTGCTCCTCCAGCCACCTGAATACCTAAGTTCCAGCAGCATAAAACCGAAGGACCAGGCTGAGAAGGTGCCATCTGCAACTAAGGGGTGGGGATGGACTTGGGGCAATTCTCTGGGCCAAAGAAGAGGCCCTAGGCTCTGCACGTCCTGACCTACACATGAATCACGCTGTGAGTGCATCTGTCCTATTGGAGTCCACGGCACAGACTGCAAGGTCACCCATGAGAAAGATGTCCCCATTGACGGGAGGTGGAATTGCTGGTCAGACTGGTCTCCATGTTCCGGAGGACATAAAACAAAACAAAGGCAGTGCAACAATCCACCTTCTCAAAATGGAGGCAACCCCTGCGTGGGCCATGCTTCAGAAACACTTAAATGTTAAGGAAGAAGTGCTTCTTCCTACCGTGGGCTGCCCCTTGTGAGAGCTCTGAGCCCTTAGGAACTCAGGCCCAGTTACCTCCTACCAGCTCCTACCGGGGGCCAGCCCAAGGGTAGAGGGCGATGCCATTCAGGGGGGTTAAAATAAAGATGTTATTTGCAAGATGTAAAAAAAAAAAAAAAATAGGGGCACTACAAAAAAGTCAAAGTTGCTTTATGAAACAACAGCCAAAAACCTGAATATAAAATTATTCCACACTTTTAAACTGTATTTAAAAAATTGTGATAGGACTCTTCAAAAATGATAGTAAGCCCCCTTCCTGACCCTCATCCCTGGGTTACCACTTTAGCAGGACTCTGGGCTTTGGCATATTATCTTGCTCTACATGGTGAGACAATAGTGAAGGAGCTTGACCTCTCAGCTACCATGGACTACACTACTAGGTTCTGAAGACAAGTGTACCACATTTTTCCATTGCTCAAGACAAGTGTACCAGATTTTTCCATTACCAAACATGTGAATGGCTCGGGTTATGATCCCAAGGTCCTGGGATTACGTCCCAGGGGCTCCCTGCACAGTGAGGAGTCTGCTTGTCCCTCTCCCTTTGCCCTTCTCCCCTGCTTGTGCTCTCTCTCTCAAATAAATAAAGTCTTAGAAAAAAAAAAAAGAAAGAAAAAAAGAAACCAGAAGTAAAAAACAGCCCAGATGAATCCAGTCCCAAACTGGCAAGTGACTGTTATCTTAAGCCCCCAAATGCAAAAAAAAACTAATTTATACAATAACACAACATGGTCACTTGGTTTTTATCCTAGAGAATTTAGGTTGGTTAAATATCAGAAAATCAATCAATGTGATTTATTATTTTAGTTAAATAAAGAGAATCATATGATCGCTTTATTAGATATAGGGGATAAATGTATCCCGTAAAGTTCAAAACCTATCAAGTGGGGTAGATTTTATAAAACTATATCCAGATAATAACTATCTTTCCTTGATAAAGCCTATATACAAAAATTACGTGGCACATGTACACAGTAATAAAAATTATCATACTTAATAATTTTTTTAAAATTAGCATTTCTCTTAAGGAGAAAATTGAGATAAAGATTTCCAACATAACTGCCTTCACTTAACATGACCTATTGCAACTGAGCAAAATAACAAGATGTACATTTAGAGAAATGCAAAGAGAAAGAAATGGTTTAGAAGAATATAGATTAAAATGTCATATTTATAGATTGTTTTGATCATTTATTTGGAAACACAGGAAATGAAATAAAATAAAGAATCTAAGAAAAGAGCTCAACAAAGTGCTAGAAAAAATCAATAAATACCTCATTCAGCTGTATTCCCAAATAACATTAATAACCAGATAACATATATTTGCCACAGCAACAAAAACTAGAGCATATACAGCTTCACCTAGTAAATAATGCAAAAAATCTTCATCTTTAACTCTATTAGGGGACACACAAGTAAAAGAAATGTATACCACAGTTATGGTGAGATGACTTACTATAATAATAACAAACTCCTTATATTTATCTATAAATTAAATGCAAATACAATAAAAATACAATATTTTCTCTTCAGGACAATGTGAAAAAGTGATTCTAAAATTTATCTGGAAGAATAAAGTTCTTCATACAGTTAAGGAAATTTTGGAAAATAAGACCAAAATGTAAGAACTTGCCCTACCAGATATTAAAATACATTGGCAAGTCATGATGGATGAAAACAGTGCAATGCTGTTGGAAGAAGTGACAAACAAGAAAACACTACCAGACAGGCTATCTAGAAATAGAGCCATATACAGATAGAAAGTTGGCACACAAAAGAAATGCCATCACAGTCTTGCAGATAAAACTGAATTACAGCTTTTGGGGAAACAGGCTCATTATACAAAGAGAGAAAACTGGATCATAACCTAATGATATCATGCCTATTGTGCACAGTCTTATATAGCTCACTTAATACTCACAAGCAGTCCCCTGTGGCATAAACTATTTTCCTGACTCGACAGGTGAGAAAACTAAAACACAAGAGACAAAATGACTACCTAAGAAGTGCATGGCAGAGCTGGAACTTAAACCCATACAGTCTGTCCCAGAGCTCCTTTTATCAACTGCTATATTGTATAATCTCATACTATGTATAAAACAAAAATATAAAATATTTAATATCTAAATGTGAAAAATACAGTCTAAATAAAAGAAGAGAATATCTTTGTGAAATCAGGGAAGGGAATAAAATTGATCTTTGAAAAGAAGCATATTATACAAAGCAAAACTGATGAATTTGACTAAATTAAAATTAGAGGTTTATGTACAATAGAGGACACACAATTCAGACTTAAAAATAACTGATGAATAGAAGGCATAAACAATACCTAAAAATCGATAATGGGTTCATATTTAAATGCAAAAAACTCCTACAAATCTAAGTAGACATGGGATATTCAATAGAAAAATGGGCAATGGTCATGAATAGGAAATTCACAGAATGAAAAATATGAATAGCAGAAATGTATATGAAGACTCAACCTTCTTAGTATCAGAAAAATGCAGAACTGAAAAAATATTACATATGAATCTACACATGTCAGATTTCCAAAAGTTAAAAAGCAAATTAATATAGTGTGGTGGCAAAAGATACAATGAGAGAGAAATTTCAAGTACTGCTGGTGAGAAGTAGATAGTGCAGCTCTTCTGGGGGGTGATCTATCCCATAAGATATGTGTGTGACTTCTACCTCTGCCACTGCATGTCTGAGCATAAGCCACGGGGAAACTCTGCACTGTTCCTCAAGGCGACATGAAGAAATAGGTTATGAATGCCTTATGGTCGACTATAAAGTGTTGAAAACAATGTAAGTATAGATCACTAGGGTAAAGGAGAAGCAAAACATGGTACTAACATATGGCAAAATATTAGACAGAAGCAATAAGCAATAAATTTACATGAAGCAACATAAATTTTATTTTTTTGAGGCAACATGAATTTTAAAACTATAACTCTGGGGAAATTAAAATATAAAATGTGGGGGCGCCTGGGTGGCTCAGTGGGTTAAAGCCTCTGCCTTCGGCTCAGGTCATGATCCCAGGGTCCTGGGATCGAGCCCTGCATTGGGCTCTCTGCTCAGCGGGGAGCCTGCTTCCTCCTCTCTCTCTGCCCGTCTCTCTACCTACTTGTGATTTCTATCTGTCAAATGAATAAATAAAAAAATCTTTAAAAAAAAACCATAAAATGTGATTTGTCATCAATACTATTTTGCATAAGTTAGAAAACACAAAACATTCAATCCATTTTCCATTTGTGTGCGCACGTGCGTGCACGCGTGTGTGTGTGTGTGTGTGTGTGTGTATTTAAAATAAGTATGAAAGGTAGTTGGGAAATTACATACTAAGTTACAAAAGTGGTGCTAAGTAGGGAGGAAGAAAGGAATTAAACCTGGCAGAAGAATGTCAGGACTAAAAAATAATAATCAAATATTAGAAGATAGGAGACCATATGCATTGATGATAGAGTAACATGAGTTGAGGTTCACTGTCCATTTTGTCTGTCTTCAAAACAAACAACAAATATCTTTAAGTTCTAAAGAATTACAAAAATATTTAGTGCTATTGCAGTACATAGCAGAAACATATAACCTTTGGACTTAAACAAGCCAAACAAAAAAAGACTGATTAAATATCACCATTGTTCCTATGGTATACATGCTAAAGAAGCAAAAGGAAATCAGCTTTTAAGAGAAATTTTTACCATGAAAGACAAACAGAGAAACAAAAATCCAAACTGCTTACTCCTCTAAAGGGAGAAAAATCAATTTGACAAGTCAGAGTAGAATTCCTTTGGGATAATATTAAGCACATTTCTTTAAAACAGAATTTTAGGGGCGCCTGGGTGGCTCAGTGGGTTAAGCTGCTGCCTTCAGCTCAGGTCATGATCCCGGGTCCTGGGTTCAAGCCCCACGTCGGGCTTTCTGCTCAGCAGGGAGCCTGCTTCCTCCTCTCTCTCTGCCTGCCTCTCTGCCTACTTGTGATTTCTCTCTGTCAAATAAATAAATAAAATTAAAAAAAAAAAAAAAAATAAAACAATTTTAAGAAGCTGGTTTACAGAGTTTCTAATTAGCATCCCAACTAAATACAAGGTCCATTTAATACAGAAGCACATAAAAAAGTTCTAACTCTTAAAATTCTAGGCCCCAGGGTAAGTGCATTCAGGGGTGTGTGTGTGTGTGTGTGTGTGTGTGTATGCACGTGTGTGCATGCACGTGCACGTGCTCACGTAAGTGTGCATGTGTGTGTTCAATAAATTCAGTTATGCAACTAATAGAATGGATACCTCAGCAATAACCAAGAGTTTACAAAACAATAATGCCCAAACATTCAGGGCAGTAAAAATTTAGGTCTAGAGGTTAGCTAATTTAACTTGGATTTTTCTACAACTCAAATAAACTACAGGTATATACTATAATAACCCTAAAAACTTCCGACTTTGTGGTTTAAGTTTTCTCTGTAATTGACTAAATGGTGTAACCAGATGTTGGACTTTACAGATTTTCCTTTTGTGTTCTCACAAACAAATGTTCAGCTTGATTTTTGGATAGCTGTCATTTAAAAAAAAAATGTGCAAAATCTAATGCCTTTTGCTAGAAGACAAATCAATTTCCCCTGGACATGCAGTCATACAAAGCCATGCCATGTATTGAAAGTAAGTGCTTTGTGCGAGACATTAATCTGGAGGTTAAGAGCTCAGTGGTCTGGTTGAAGTCCATAAACTATTTCAAACATACATATAGTGTTAACTCACTTTGTTAAAAAAAAAAAAAGCCTTTATTTCCTCATATAAAAATTATTTTTCTTTCTATTTTAAGCCCAAGGAAAGTCCCATAAGTCTGTCTCCTAGGGGAAAACATAAAGAGGTCTTTTAAAAAAAAAAAATTATTTATTAATTAATCTCTACACCCAACATGGGGCCCAAACTCCCAACCTCCAAGATCAAGAGTCACCTGCTCCACTGATGGAGCCAGCCAGGTGCTCCTATAAAGAGTTCTTAAGATGGAAAAGTTCCTATAAAATATGTAGAAAGCTAGAAATGGGGGCACCTGGGTGGCTCAGTCATTAAGCATCTGCCTTTGGCTTGAGTCTTGATCCCAGAGTCCTGGGATCAAGTCCCTCATTGGGCTCCCTGTTCAGCGGGAAGCCTGCTTCTCCCTCTCTTACTCCCCCTGGTTGTGTTCCCCTCACTCGCTCTCTCTCTGTCAAATAAATAAATAAAATCTTTACAAAAATAAATATAAATTAGAAAGCTAGAAATGTATCAACTAGACGAAGATGTTGAGGTAGTCTAAGAGAAAGTCCCACAAATAGAAATTTAAAATGATTTCACTGAGATTTCAGTCCTGAGAACAAATAAATTATTTCTAAATGAAAAAGTAAATGGAGATAGTAAAGATTAAGAGCCAAAAGGAAATATATAAAGTAACAAAACTAGGAGCCAATACAAAGTTGAAAACCTATTAATTTTATTATATTATCAAAGGCTTCATAAAACTTCTCATAAATATTACAAATTAGAATAAAACAAACAATAATTGGAAGCTTTTTTCCCCCCAGAATTGTCCTATGAACTGCTTACTGCTAAAGTGGTAGGAAGACAAATTCCCTTTTATACCTATTTATATTTTTAGCTCTTAGGTGGATCTTGTTATATAATATGTATGATCTTAAAAGAATATTTGTTGATTATTTATTTATTTTATTTTGGCATCTGCCATTCCATTTCATACTTAATTACTTCACCTTAATTTTAATAACCTTAAACCACCTTAAATTGTCCCTAAATAAAAACAAAAGCAAATACGGTGTGCTTCACACCATTAATTTCAGGCTTCTTAGAGTTGGAGAAGCTCAACCTAGAGAATAAACTTGAGTTTTATTGAATGAAGAAATCTACTTTCTAGTTTAGGAAGAGGAAAGGACAGATTATCCAGTTTCAGTGGAGGAGGCAATCCAAAGACACAAGTGGAATGATCCTTCTTCCGTGCTAATGCCAGAAATACCCTGAATGTTGCACTAGACTGTGTAAAAATAGCCACTGGTCCAGCACTCACAGGTCTAGGTGATGGTATGTTAGACAATCATACCTTGACCTGATGGTACTTCTCTGGGCCAAAAAGGTTTATTCCATTAACCTCACTGAATTGCATTGCATTGTTACAGGAAATGTCTTTATTTTTTGAAATGACATTGAAATACATCTTTTAAAGCACACTTTAGGTCTCTACAAGTTTCTTTTATTTTCAGGCAACACATTCCCTTTTATAAACCAATAGTTTACTTCTCTTTTTTAAAAATCATCATATTGTAAAACTGTAGCAGGCAATAAATGTTAACGTACTTTTTCCAAAAATGTTAAATTTCTATGCCCTCCACCTTAACATGTCTTCTCAGGGCAAAGGTTATCTTTCCATTCCTTATAGTATTGTCAGGATCATGGATTTTGTTCATTTTTTAAAGTGGTGTTTAGGGACATTAATTAATACAAATATAAAAATACCTTGTGTTCTTCACCAGCTGATTGAATTAAGTGATATGCTTTTAAAACAACTACTTTTACTGCTCACCCACTGGTTCAAATATACAGAAATATATTTTAAGTTTAGACTGTTGTAGCTTTTCTTCAATGCTTTCCTTCCAGGCTGAGGTCCACATATCAACCTCATATTTTATTCTTAACTTGTTACTATTGTTGTTCAATCTATAAAATCTCTTTTGAAGCCTCTGAAACTGCCTATAATTTAAACTTCTACTTTTGGTGACTCACTGTTTTCAAATTGCCATCTCTGACCATATCCCCCTTCCAGCTGAATTTACGCAGTCTTTTAACTAATAATTGCTTTACTTTTTACCTCTATTTTTGGATTCTTAAATTAGCTTTTAGTTACATCAGTATCTTTTCTTGTCCAAATTATTTTGTTCTCAGTCATTTTTCCTGGAAGTAAGTCCACACTGTTTTTGACAAGCAGATATTTAACTTCTGAAAGAATACTGAACTGATAATTTTAGAAATGGATTTATGTCCTGAATGCACCACTAAATAACTGTGTCACCCTGCATAAAAGCACCTTTAACGTATCAGGTGCTCTCTTTGCTCAACTCCAAAAGTGAGTTGATTAAAAGTCTGAATATCTTGCTGTTTATGCTCTTTAGTTTCAGTTCAGTTACTGAAACTCTCAAAAGTACATCATATTGTCATGATTTTTATCAGTAGCCCATGTGTCTAAAACAAATTACTACTTATGAAGCGAGTATTTTCCTTTATTCTTGCATCTGATCATTGTAAACATTTTCATGGACTCATTCTTAGAAGGCCAATAAGTAACCTGGCCTCATACCGATTTCCCCTTTGAAGTCTTAGTGACTTGCTTTCCCCAATAGCTTTCAGAGAGAGCTTTTCACCCTTTCCTGGTACTCCTTTTGACCTTCAAAGACTATAGAACTTTCAAAAGACATCACACTAATAATAGATTACCACATACCCTCCAAAAAGCCCCAACCTGTTTGTGCCTATGTATTAATAAGTTAATACTTTATCAAAAGTTTTCTAATTGAGTTCTTTAACCACAGGTCTTTGTCAGATATTTTACATTTTCTGTGCTATAAAGCCCTCAGGGTCATTAAGAATTAACTTTATTGCATATTCTCTCTGATACTTTCCTCATGACTGAGCCACTGATTGTCTCTTGTCTATAGAAAGAGAGCTGAGAGAGAAGAAAGCTACATAAGAAAATCATGGAAAATAACTGGCACAGTATCAGGCATATGAGTGTTCAATAGGTGGTAGCTATGATTCTTATCATAATCACCATCATAATCACGTTTGTCTATATGTATTAAGAATGCATTACTGGACTCTCCTCTTACTTTCATTTCTCATTTCATTTCTCATTTCTCATTTTGTGTGTGTGTTTTGTCAATTTTTTAATCATTTTTTATTTATTTTCAGCATAACAGTATTCATTGTTTTTGTACCACACCCAGTGCTCCATGCAGTCCGTGCCTCTCTAATACCCACCACCTGGTAAGACTTCATTTATTTATTTGACAGACAGATATCACAAGTAGGCAGAGAAGCAGGCAGAGAGAGAGAGGGAAGCAGGCTCCCCACTGAGCAGAGAGCCTGATGTGGGGCTCCATCCCAGGACCCCGAGATCATGACCTGAGCCAAAGGCAGAGGCTTAACCCACTGAGCCACCCAGGTGCCCCATTTTCCTTTCTAATTTGATCCCCACAGCAACTCTTGAGAAAGCTACAGGAACCCTTGAGCAAGCTATACCTTATGCCCATCTCATAGAGTCTGCAGCATAGGAGCTTTGAGTACCTTGATGGAAGGCATATCACCAGGAACTGAGCCTGTATTTGTCACAATTACATGCCCACGTTTTGATGGAATGATGCCACTCATCATTATGCACCTGCACTAAGGTATTACTAAATTTTCTACTCTTACTCTCCTCTTTTTTCTTTATCCTGCCATTGCTCCCTCCCCGACTCAGGCTTCACTCCCCCAATCGTAGTGAAGAGAGAAAAAGGTAAAAAGTGAGACTACAGCAGGGAACTTTCATGTTATTCAAGTACTGACTTCATCTTAATTTCTAGCCATTGCCTACCCATTCCCTGCTCCAAAGAATATTTGCTCTTCTACTGTATGTCTTGCCTTCTCTTATCTTTACACCATGGCCTTTTCTCCACTTGCAACAAATCTTTCCATTTCCCTTGCTTCTTCACCAATTCTTACTCTGCACTTTCCATTAAAATCCAGATCTTCCTTTAAAGCCCAGCTCAGTTCTGCCCTGAAATATCCCGGGTCAGCCAGGTCAGAACGAACCACTTGTTCTGCGGTGCTTCTACAATGGTCGTTATGTTAAAATAGCAAGTGGTTTTATAGCTTGCTCACCATCTGTGGCCCTTCCAGATTCTTTCTCTATCCAACTCCATGGTATAGATGGCTTATATGACCTTCCTTAGTAAGTGTCTTCGTTCTGTTTACCAGTGAAAAGGACCAAAGATTATAGGGAATGAAGGAGGAATCTGAGGTCAAGATGTTAATTCCTCTAGATTCCACCCTGCCAAGTTCACGAGGGCTGGTTACACCACCATCCCCAACCCAGCTAATGTACAGCTTCTATGACAAGTACACAGCTTCTATGGGGAACCCTCTCTCTAGCAATGCCTCCCTTCCCCTTCCATTCTTTGACCTGAAGTGATAAAGTCACCAAGCCTCTACTAAACCCAAGATGCTGCACTACCTAATTTTCTACATTCTGCTCAAATGGACACCTGATCTCCTATAAAGAACTTGTCAGATAGGCTTGTTAATATGCCTAAACCATAAGTTCTGCATCTAAGCCAGGGTTTCCCAAACTGTAGCATGAATGAATATCACCTGGAGGGCTTATTAAAACACAGATACTGGGCTCCACCCCAGACTGTCTGAATCTTTAGGTCTGGAGCAGGCCTAAGAAATTGATATTTAACAAATTCCCAGGACAAGCTCATGTGCTATTCTGGGTATCACACTTTGACAGCCACTGGTCCAGGAAAGCTGCTTCCCATATATAATGACTTAAGAAACTGTTGGACAGTATGAAGAACAGAAATTTTAGGGGTAGTTTCTGGTTTAATCCCTAGCTGAATGTCAGAAGAACAAAGAAGGATTATTGTCCATATATTATCAATACAGTGCGGTCCAATTCAGCCACCATTTTAGGTGTTAGAATAATTGGCTCGTGATAAATGTCAAAGAGAAATGCACCACACTCAAGAATTTATTCTGAGCAAGAAAAACTTAAATAAACAAGTATGACTCAACATGAATAACTATTGTAATAGAGCATATATGATAAGTGTGTGTGTGTGTGTACATATACCAGGGGAGGAGTACAATTCAAGGAGAAATAAATTCTCTTCATATGGAGGTAATAAATTCTATCTCATTCCATAATGGACTATACTTTTATAAAGGAGAGTTATCCTCCCGGAAAACAGGAGGAGATGGGCATTCTAAGGACAGAAAATGTCCTTTCAGAAAAACTGCAGAGAGAACTAAAGAATAACATTGCATGATTCTGGTACTCAATGTTCATAGAACACAAGTGTGGATACACTGCCTCTCTAAAATGGGAAGCCAACCTTTGCTCGTTAGATCCACACATTATTCAGTAAAAATTCTTACTGAAAATATCATTCTCTAAATGCTAGACACTGAGCTCAACATCATCACTATACCGATGATGTAGACATGGTACCTGCCCTCAAGGAGCTTTCATTTTATATAATGCACATCAGTTAGATACACTGCATCGTGGAAATATACGGGATTCAAACTCAGCCTCAAGCAAAATATATTCACGAAAGTGATCCAGGAGTCAAATAGCAAAAGAACTCACCTCAGAAGCAGTGTCTGTTTTATAAAGGATAGGTAAAAAGTATATGCCAAGATAGGCTTTGTTTAAAAGGCATAATAGTCTTCTATATATACTATATGAGGCAGCTTCTAAGTGTGTGACTTTTTCTGGAAGAAATTTTCCCTACTTTCCCGAAAAGCTGAAAGTAGGGGTCAGAGGTGGGAATACTTTCATTGCAGATAAGACCTCGTTCCAACTGCTCAGCACAGCTCCAATTCACATCCTTCTGAATGGTTTCCAAACTATATAATTTAACAAAGAGATGATGAAAAAATGGCCCATTAATCTTATGCTGTGTGTTATAATTTAACTCTGGGTTTAGCATAGGAAAAATATTATTTGCATTGATTAGAAATATGCTTTATGGCTGCATATATTACCAACTCTGAACATTTGAAAATTATTGGCTGAGCTGACATGATGAACTACACAGGAGCACTTCTAGATGGCACCTCAATGCCATCTGTTACTCATAACATATTGGTATAGAAATAAATATATGTTCTATTCAATGTGAGATTTTATTCTGAACCCCAAAATATGCTCTTTTCTATTAAATGGTGGTGATGAAGAAGCCATCAGCTAAAAGTCATTTAGAAAATTCAATGCAAGTAAATGCAGGTGTTAATTATCCAACTATTATTATGCCATTTCCCACCCTGCTGAACTTAATGACCTGATTATTGTGACTATGAGGACTTATTTATTAATTCATTCAAGTGTTCTTAGATATATTTTGAAGAACTGCAGGATCCAACAGAAAGAAAAAAAATCCACAGAAAACTGTGCAAATTTATCTTACTAGCTGTGTGATCCTGGCCAAGTGACTTTGCATCTCTGAGCCTCAATTTCATAATCTGTAAAATGGAAATAATAATAGAACCCAAGTTGTAAAGCCAAAGAAAAAAATAAACATGGTAATGTATTTTGGCACAAAACAGCAGTTAATCGAACAGTCATTATTAGGAATATGGTTTTTAAGATTACTGAAAACCTGTTGTATGTTAGGTCCTGTTAAAGGAGCTGGAATTTCAATACTGTTCTCCAAACTTATCTCAGTTTTACCTCTAAAGTTCTGCCACACAGTGGGGAAAAAAATAACAACAACAACAACAAAGCCCATAATGGCATTTTTAGGAAAGGGGACCACGGTGTGATATCTTTATTCTAACAGGTGTAGAAGGTGTACAAAAGTTGTAGCATATCTTTGGGGTCCTTCTTTGGATTTCTAATTACCCTTCACTACAGTGAGCCCTGACATCCACCCTGTAGCTCTCTGGAACAAGGTCAGTGATGTTGGCAGCTTCTCTGCTTCATGAGCAGAGGACAGAAACACAGGATGAAAAAGCCTCTCTTTCCACACCTCTAAGAACCATCTTGGGATAACAATAATCTTAAACCGTTTGCCACCTTGTTGCACACTATAGAAACAAGGCAGTATGCAAAACAAATAGCAATGACCTCTGTTATACTTGTATTTCACTTGAGATTTGCCTTTCCAGACTGTGGAGTAAGCAGATGTTTCAATACTTTCCAGGTCCTGGACTATTACAATCTGGCAATCTCCACCACTGCATGTTTGTTCATACTATTCCCTCCAGATGGAATGTTGTTCCAATAAGGTCAGATTGACCAGTGGAAATGCCTGATTTTATCTTACAGTCAGGATCAAATAACTTCCTGAAATTCTGCTCAGCTTATTCTTCTTTCTGTATTAAACCTGTTGTGAGCTCCCAAATTGAAAACAACTTTACCTTCTTCAGAAGACATTGTGTACTATATAAAATGTATCTTACATAGCAATATATGTATATGTGTGTGCGTTTTTTTGTTAAGTTAAAACTCCTATGTCTTCTTCTAATGAAACTGAACTCCCTTATAATCCCACTGTTCATCATTGTACATCACTGCATCCTCCAAGAGAGCAAGAGTAGTGCCATAGATTCAGTTTACAGTTGCTTAGTAGAAAGTAATTACATAACTATTACAGAATACTAGCATGTCTTCAAGTATGTTCAGGGGATCACAAATCCCATGACAAAGTCCATGAAGGAAAGGGTTCATTTCAAATAAATTTCGGACTGCCTGTCCACTACATCTTCTTCTCAGAGATTCATAATTCACAAGACTCTAAAAACTCTTAAAAAAAAATAAAGAAAAACTAAAAGCATACAAGATAAAAATAGTATATACTATATTAATGAGAATAATAACAATGATAGACATATTTATAAAAATCATTTAAAATAATACATGTAATACTTTTTTGGAAATTTACACAATAGCATATTTATTTATTTATTTTTAAGATTTTTATTTATTTATTTGACACACAGAGATCACAAGTGGGCAGAAAGGCAGACAGAGAGGGAGAGAGGAGGAAGCAGACTCACGGCCGAGCAGAGAGCCCAACGCGGGGCTCGATCCCAAGACCCTGAGACCATGACCTGAGCTGAAGGCAGAGTCTTTAACCCACTGAGCCACCCAGGCGCCCCCACAATAGCATATTTAGTGATGATAATTGAATATATTTGCTTCAGAAACCTCACTTAAAAGGATGGCTACTAGAAACTACAACTCGAATCCAAAACAACTAATTTTGTTCATTTGTTCCCACTCCTTAGTATTTTCAGGATAGAGAGGATAGATGCATACATTTATTTTCTGCCATAATATAACATCACTAAAGGCATGATATTTTATTACCTAGAAATAAGATCTTTTGTTATTTTGTATATTCAGTAACATAAAATTATTCCTAGATTTTTTTCCCTCATGTCACTTTCATAGCATCCCCATCTACAATCCACTTGGGAGATTTGGATCAAATGCCATATTAATTTCTTAACCTGCTTACTATGTGATTCTACTGTAGATTTAATGTCAATATAGCAAAAGGGAGAAAAAAAAAGGCAGAGAGAAATGAAATAGGGTTACTAAGCACCAGTCCCTACTAATGAAATGTCCTGGAATTTTGTGGAAATTTGTATTTATAAGTAGAAAGATTTTCCATCTGGAACATATGGTAGTTGAACTTTCAAGAATTTCTTTTTCATTACTGAAAAGACAAAGTTCCTGATTTTATCATAACCTAAAATCTTTCCATTTGCTTAAGGTTTGCCCTCAAGACTGCTATTTGCCCTAAGAGAAGTCACTCATTATGTACCAAGGAAAGAATGCACAATTTAAAAGGAATGCCAGAGGAGTGATACTAAGATTAGCCTCTCATCCCACCAATAAAAAGATACATGTAGATTTTTCACTCTCCACCTTATTTTCCCCCTTATTTTCATGGTTATAACATGGTTTAATAACACTGATAGTGTTATTAAAAAGAACATAAATAATAAGCCATGTATAAAAATGCAGTGCAAATAAGATATTTATAGAAAAAAATACAAATTAATGAAAATTAGTAAATGCTAAGAGAGATTAACAATATAAAGGATATAAAAATGACAACCATATTTCATATGCTGGGAGATTTATCTATGGGTCTTTTTTCTCTCTTGCCCTTCCTCAGCCCTGAATAAGTAAAGGGATGTATTTATAAGATGGTGAGCATGTTTTGGACATTCAACGGGTGTTTGTGGAAATGAACAAAGATAGTTACCTCAATCTGGTTATATACTATGTAAGAGATGAGTGAGGCTAGAGGCCAAGGAAGGATTTGCGTTAGTAGTTACTAAAAATGTGAACAATCACAGATATGCCAGCACAGCACAATAGGCAAATATACTTTTAAAACACTTCTAAACTTCCCTTATATTCTTTATGGTCTGTAAAGACATCTTAGTTCAATCCTCAACTGCTCTGCACTTAATTCCACAGCTTCTGAGTAAGAATCTCAAACATTTAAATGACTCTGTATCAGGCCAGATAATTGCTGAGATCACAGGCTAGGAATACAGGCAGAGCTACTATTCCGTTCAGGTTGTTCTACCACTCACTGGTGATCTAGGGTATATTCCGAATTTTTTTGAACTTTGAAGAATCTAGAATAATTCCTCCTACTTCACATGGTTGTAGTGGGGGTAAAAAGTCATTAGAATGATGTGCTTTTCACTGAGGAAACATGAAAAAATGTTACTGATGTCACCACCACCATCATCATCATCAACATCATAACAGGTCAAGGACATATTGCCGAATAGAAGTTCAACAATCCCTCGGCCATGCACACCTTTCCTTTCAAGTATTCATAGTCTATCTGGGGTCCTAACAACATAAAATATCAATAACATAAGTCCTTATGCTTTTTTTCCCTTGTAGCTAATTTTGGCATCTTTCACCTCTATCTATTTATGTCTTGGTTCAGCATATTCTTGTCACACACAGAAGCTGCTTCCAAAACAGACCCCAATGTGGTGTCAAGTGGCAAAGACACCGAGTGAAGTCTTTCACATCTTAGACTGTACATGATACAGCTCCGTGGGCCTCTGAGTTGGCAGCACTGGGTTGACTTCACCTGTGTGTGACAGGTGAGGGACATGGTACTTAGGTGTGAGCTCTGTGCAACAAAGGCAGCGGCAGATAAATTATAGCACAAGCAGAGGATTCAATTCTTCCCTCTTAGGTTGTTTTCCCCATGTTCAGATGTTCGGAGAACTTTCCTGCCCTGTGCCTCTGACAAGAATATGTTACATCCTACTGGAAAAGTAGGTCACAACTGTACATCAGAAAAGTTCTTATTTGTAAGCAAGAGGAATCAGATATGGCTGATTTAAGCAGAAAAGGAAATTTTTGGAAGGTTATTGGTTAGATCTCAGTTACTAGAAGCAGACTGAACAACTGGAAGCCACGGCTATTCTATTGAAATCAAGTAATCATGCCAAGCGATATTATATGTCCCCACTTGCCTTGCTGACCCAGCAGGAACAAGATATAGGAGGCTGACACAGACACTGGTGTCCTTGATTCTTCATATCATTTATTTCTAAATCAAAATCTAGGACATCAGTGTAATTGGCCAACTGTAGGTCACTTGACTGTCTTCCAGCTGTAAGGGAGACTGTGGTAAGAGAGTAAACAATGTATCTGGTATTTCCAGCTTGTATAATGGGAAGCACTATTTCTCACCAAGACTCACAAAGTGGAAAATTCCCTAAATAAAGAAAGGAATTTCAGATCAAATGCTTGGAAGTTAAAAACAATAACATCCAACAAATTCAGGTGTGGAATTATACACACAGAGTATAGTTTTGGAGTGATTCAGACCTAAGTTCATACCTTGAGCAAGCTACTCTTTCAGAGCTTTAATTTCCTCTGAAGGAAAAACCGTGGAAGGTAATATGTATATAGTAACTTGTGATATAGATTAAGTGAGATAAGGAAAGTGTCTGATATAGCCTAAGCATTTTATAAAATTATTATTATTATTATAAAAATTAACAGGGAAAGTAATAATAAATGTTAATGCAGTGTTAAGGGGTACTTTTATTATCTCAACTAAACATGGGCTGACTCAGCAAATATTCCACATATCAGAAAATAACTTGTTAGTATAGTTTTTTATAGAAAAAAAATAAAGGCCTTAAAGGTATTAAAAATGTACCCAAAGTCACTCAGTTTAGAGGTAATGGAATACTATTCAGCTTTTTAAAAGGAGAGCCTGTCATTTGTGACAACATAAATAAACGTGGAGGATGTTATGCTAAGTAAAATAAGCCAGATCAAGAAAAATACTGCATAGAATAATTTATATGTGAGAAAAAGAAAGAAAAGAATGGAAAGAAGCAAGGAAGGAAGGGAGGTAGGAAGGAAGGAGGGAAGTTAGTTGAACTCATAAAAACAAAAGAGTAGAAAAGTGTTTGCCAGGGGCTGGGAGAGAGTGGGGAAAATAGGGAGGAGTTGCTATAAGGGTACAAACTTAGCTATAAGAAAATTTTGGTGTGAGGATTTAATGTATAACATGGTGGCTATAGTTGATGATACTGTATTATATAATTGAACTTTGCTAAGAGAGTAGAACATAAGCGTTTTCTCAAACACACAGAAAAGGTAAATAAATGAAGTGTTGGATGCATTAACTCAGTGGAGAAAATACTTTCACAATGTATGCATGTACCAAATCATCACAATGTATATTTTTAATATCTTAAAATCTTGTTTGTCAGTTATACCTCAATAAGACTGAAAAAAGAAGAGATAATGAGGGTAAGATTCCAACCCAGGATTATCTAGCTCAAAAAACCACACTCTAAACCATTACAATATATCCCTTAAAATGTTATGACTATAAAATGCTTAACACAAGGAAAAATTAAGTGATATTTATTATAACTATAACACAGCCTGGAATGACGTCTCTCATTTCCCACCCCAGAGTCTCCTCAAGTCTGTTGTTCCTCACACCACCTTCTTAAGATATGGGAATAATGGGTTTCTCACATTAGCACTGGGCATGGAAATTCATCCATACTTCCAGGTACATATTAAACCTTAGTTTCTCATCATCTTGGAGTCAATATATATTCTAATAATATATTAATATTAATATAAAGATCCTAGGAATAGTGAGGCATATATGTGGAGTATTAGAGGAATCCAAATAGCTTTCTGAGTTGCCAAAGTTCTCTGCCTTCAGGACAAATGTTAGGGTTCCACATATAAAGATTAATGTTTAGAAATGAAATTTAAAATAAAATCAATAGCATTTATAATTAACCAAGTAGGTATTATGGGCCAGGCTATATACTAGGCACCACTCATCTTTCTGGGGTCCTTCAAAGCATACATTATTATTTCTATTTCATATAACAAAACTGTGTCCAAGCAGGTTAGGGACTTGCCCAAGACCACATAGCTAGGTTACAAGAGAAGAAAGGCAGGTTTTATTTATTTTTTAAAAAGATTTTATTTATTTATTTGACAGAGAGAGACACAGTGAGAGAGGGGACACAAGCAAGGGTAGTGTGAAAGGGAGAAGCAGGCTTCCCGCTGAGCAGGGAGCCTAATGCGGGGCTCGATCCCAGGACCCTAGGATCATGACCTGAACCGAAGGCAGAGGCTTAACAGCTGAGCCACCCAGGTGTCCCAAAAGGCAGGTTTTAATGGTCAAAATGGCTATGGATGGTATAAGAAGAGTATACCTAATGAAATGTGTAAAATTATCTTAATGCATCGTTAGGGTTTCCTTTCCTTTCCTTTTTTTTTTTTTTTCCTTTTCTCTTTTCTTTTCTTTTATTTGACAGAGAGAGACACAGTGAGAAAGGGAACACAAGCAGAGGGAATGGGAGCAGTGGGAGAGGAAGAAGAAGGCTTCTTGCTGAGCAGGGAGCCTGATGTGGAGCTCAATCCCAGGACCCTGAGATCATGACCTAAGCCAAAGGCAGCCGCCTAACAACTGAGACACCCAGGCAACCCTCGTTAGGATTTCTTTAGAGTAACTTGGATGTCCTAGTGAATACAATAGTTGTAGAGATTAGAAATAGTTTAATTAGCTGATTATACACATCTACTTTAATATTCTTGGTGACAAAGAGCTAACTAGCTGACAAGGCACCTTCTTCAACTTTTAGACATCTCTAGGAATGAAATGCAGTAACATCTTACTGTTCACAATGTCTCCTGGTTCTATCTAGGAGAATAAAGCAGAACAAGTAGCCACTATTCTTGACAAATGGATACAATTTCAGTTTTTCAAAATGTGAGTGTTCCATTCATTCATTATAATAGATAGATCTGTCACATAGCTTTGCCTATTTACCAATCGACAGTATACTACAAAAACATGGTAGGTCATTTAAAGAACTAAATCTCACCTCATTGATACTGTTATCAATATAATTTATATTGGCATTTTGTCTCACACTGACTTGAAGGACTATGGAGGGAGCTCCAAGTCTGCAGATCGCGGCTTGATCACCTCTGCTGTCATACTCTTTGCTCATTTCCTGAAAGGACCAAGGATAAATGCTTGGATTTCTCAATTTACTCATCCTACCTGACAGCACACACTATCTAAGCTGATTGGATCAAGACACCCCAAGCAGGAGACCCAGAGTTTAAACTCCTACTTGCTTTTAGAAGGAAAAGCTGCCCCTCACTACCACAATCCTTAGTTGTTGCTGCTAGCCCTATCATAGTTCTTAATAATCAGCATTTCATACTAAAAATTAACACTGCTTATCTTATGGCAAGCATACAACTTCAAATGTCATTTTTATAAATAAGGCAAGATTCTTCAGAGGGGTAGATTCTTTCTGACAATATGAGGCAAACATTTACATTCTCACACTGCCCAAAAGGAAATAAATCCATTATAAATTCAAGAGGGTAACTGATGATGTTCTGTATGCTTGTGTTCATTAAGGGGTTTTTTAATAGTCTTGACAGTATTATATTTCTATACGAATAAAATAAAAATTAGTAAGTGAGATCAAACTGCATTATATAATATGTAAAGAATAAATATATTATTATATACAAAGGTGTTACAGATCAAATGAAGAAAGATGGATAAAGGTCATAATGTCATAAGAAGAAGGACAGCCAGTTAATATATGAATATATGTTCAACCTTACTATTATTAATCAAAGAATTACAATTAAAATAATTGTCATATTTCACTCATCAGAATGACAAAAACTTAAAATATTAATAATACTAGTACCGTCGAGAATGTGAAAACCACACAGGATGTAAAATTCTAGCAGAAAAGTAAGGCAGTGTAACCTTTCTGGAAGGCAACATGTCAGTACGTACCAAAGTTGACAGGCAGTCATCCATGTTCTAGAAATCCATTCTAAGGAAATAAATGAACAACTGCTCAAAGAAATGGGAAGAAGGATGTTTCTCTCATTGTTTAGAGCAGCAAAATGTTAAGCAGTAGAGGACTGGTAAGATAAATAATGGAATGCTGTTCGACCATTAAAAATTATGATGTTGGGATGCCTGGGTGGCTCAGTTGGTTAAGCAGCTGCCTTCCGCTCAGGTCATGATCCCAGCGTCCTGGGATCGAGTCCCACATCGGGCTCCTTGCTCGGCAGGGAGCCTGCTTCTCCCTCTGCCTCTGCCTGCCACTCTGTCTGCCTGTGCTCACTCTCTATCCCTCTCTCTCTCTGACAAATAAATAAATAAAATCTTAAAAAATAATTATGATGCAATTTTTTATTAAGTGATATGGAATCACGTTCATAATCTAGTACTAAGTAAAAATATGTTTCATTGTGTTTGTGTGCACCTTCCCTCACAAAAAAGTCTCAAAAGACACCTTTAAAAATGTAATAGAGATGATTTATCAGAAATGGAAATTTGAGGGTTTTTTCCTTTTTTTCTTTGTATCTTTTCCACTTCTGTAGTTTTGTACTATTACTTTAACAATTAAATATACTTTAATTTTCAACAAGAAGATAGATTTTTCTAATTTCCCATTCATTTTGCACCATGGCTCAGGATATATGTATAAAAGAAAAAAACACACCCCCTTTTTTTTTGGTCCATCTCAATTTACCTTCCACAAATTTATCATGTGAAATTGGTAAAAATTGCAGAGTAAAACTTTTAGGGTTTGAGTATTCTATTACCTTTCAAAGCATTGGAGACTTCAGAATAATTTCTTTCAGCTTTCATTTGATACTAAGGTGGCAGTGAAATAGCAGGATGGAAGGAAATAGACAGTAGTCATTTTGAACTAGGAAAGACAGCAAGAAGCAATTTGCTCTGTTTTCTTTTTTTAAGATACAAGCTCCCAAGTTTCAGCTCATATTAAAATGTACACACACACACACACACACACACACACACACTTTCTCTCTCTCTTTCTCTCTCTCTCTCTTTCCTCTCTCTCTCTCTTAATCCACTGCCTTAGGCTGATCACTCATTGTGGCAGAATTAACCAGCTGTAGACTAGAGCTTGTAATTAACTCCTCCAGATTATAAAGGCATCATTAAAACCAAGCTAAGACAACATTCTCCATCCCCACTTGCAACTATGTGTGGCCATATTACTAGTTCTTTCCCAAAGAATGTGACCAGAAGTTATATGAAAAGTTGACATTTGAAGGATAATGAGTTGATAATTGAGCTTGCCTCTCCCCTTTCCCTTTTGAGACGAATGTAAAGCCACGTGTTGAATGTGGTGGGTTCCCGAATCACTGAACAGAAAACAGACCTTAGTACTACAAAAGACCATACTGAATTACGGAGTGGGTAGGTAATAAAACTCAAATGAGTTACACTACCACGATTCATGGCTTATCACCTGGAGTTCAATAACACCTTTGTTTTAGGCCTCAATGTTCTCATTTGCAAAATAAAGTATTTGAAGGAGACCAACTCTAAGTTTCTTTTAGTGCTTTTATTTTTCTTACTTTTTAATTCTCAGAAACAGTCCACGTATTGCTTACTTTCTCAGTTCACCAGCAAGTCTACTTTTTTCTTTCTTTTTTCCCTCCTACAGAAGCAGGGTCTTCAAGTTAGGGAGATATCATAGCAGACTGTTGCTTTAGTTTGAGTTCTGAATCCAAATATGGGATAAGAAGAAACAGTGAGGACCCGGAGAAATGCTTTTGACAAAGGGGTGTGAGAGATAGCAGGCCGAAGAAAATTCAGTAATAAAGAATTCAGACAGGAGAAATGGATACATAGTATCTAACAGATTTGTTCAGAGACACTTCAGAAAGGAAAATTTGTGAAAATATAAAGATGAAAAAAAATAGCAGGCATGAAATGCCTTTTGGTCCCTAAATGAATTTTATTTTGAAAAGATTCATATCACTTATATATGTATCATAAATTTATCTGTCCACTTCTTCCAGAATTTTCTAAAACCTGACAGAACATCTGCAGAAAGAGGATGTCATTCCAGGATAATCAACTGCAAGTTACTAAATTAAGATCAAAATGTCCTCAACCTTGAACAGTTTTCAAAGAGTTTTTAGAAGAAAGGAGGTCTCTAGAGGATTGTATAATTATATAATTGTACCCTTTCTAAGAGCCTATTTACAGATAAGTAAAGTTTCCCATCATTCTTTAAAGTAAAATACATGAGATAAAATAGAGTTGGTGGATATTTGTTTGGGATAGTGGGGAGGAAGTCTGTTCAGACTGCTAGTTATCTAATCAATAACCACTGTCTCCCTATTCCTTACTGTCAGAGCCCGGGTTTAGGGGACCTCATTATCCTTAAGGTTAAGGTAGTCAAGTTAAACCTTTAACTGCTTGAGATCTAAATGGAAGTCTGCTGAAGATCTGTAAGCGGTAATTTGCTGTTTCATTTTATACAGTGCCTGGCTACTCCCCACCCCCGATACTCTTCCCTGCCACAACACACACACAACACACACTCTTTTATCTTTCTTTTTTTTCCCCTCTTCTTTCCTTGTTTTATTTTTTTTTAAAGATTTTACATATTTATTTGACAGAGAGAATGAGAGAGCACACGCAGGGGGAAACAATAGAGAGAAAAAGAGGGAGAAGCAATCTCCCAACTGAGCAGGGAGCCCTACACAGGACTCAATCCCAGGACCATGGGATCATGACCTGAGCCAAAGGCAGACGCTTAACTGACTAAGCCACCCAGGCATCCCTTTTCTTTTCTTTCTTCCTGCCTGAATGGTCAGAACACTGTTAGAGATTCAGCAGCCACCTTGCAACAATGGGGATCACAGTGACATGCTAGAGATGCAGGAGCTAAAAGATGAACAGAACCCAGTCTCTTGCTGACATTCTCAGCAGCAGAATTAACTAGAGGGACTATCTCCAAACTTCTTGTTACATGCAAAAAGTGGGGTAAGCCACTCTTACTTTCCATTAGTTCAGCAAAAGCCATTACTAAAAGATACAGATTTTTAACCCCAGGTTTCTAGAATGCTACTCAGCATCCCATAGTTATACTCTTGTTTTAGACTCCTAATTACCAGATTTGCTTAGGGTAGGTGTGTGGGGAGGGCTGGTTCCTCTGGAAGGCCTGATAGTCTCCTCTTCCCATAACACACATGCCAAATGAGTAACATATTTGTGTCCACTCATCCTTCTATCTACACTTGGAGGCCAAGGAGACCTTCACTAATGACTTTTACTCCTCTCAGAATGGTTAAGAATGTGGGTTCTGGAATCAGACTTTCTAGATTTGAACTCTTAAATTGCTACTTACCAGTTTAGGACTTATACAAGTTAATTACCTCCTTTGGACCCCCATATAAAATGGGGACATGAAGTAAACACCTATATACTTTACTGAAGGGATTAAATGAACAAGCAAAGTTCTTAAACAATGTTTTCTGAGTCAATCAATTCTAGCTACTATTGTTACCTCTGACTAATTAGGATAGAATCCCCTTGCCTCCATGGGTCTCTGTCCATGTCTCTTCCATGGCACACACAATCCCATACTGCAGAACGTTGAAGATGTTTTCCATAAACAAGTGGTAAGTCATTCTTTAAGTGTTGTCCCTGGACTAGCAATATCAGCAACATGTAGGAACTGATTAGAAATATAAACCCACTGATTCAGAAAATCTGGGGGTAGAGCCCAGCAACCTGTGTCTTAATACTCTCAGGCAAATCTAATGCTCATTAAAGGTTGAGAGCAACTGAGAAAATCCATCTCAGACTCTCTTGGAGGTGCTCACCAAAAAGAGTTTCCTGGACCTCACACCTGACCAGTTGGAGAAGGGGATCAGGAATGGGCATGGTTAGCATGCCTGCCATGATTCTTCAGCACATTAATATTTGAGAATCACTGTCATTGCTAATGTGAGGCTCACTCTGTTTTTCCCGTGGACTGCCAGATTTCCTTGCAAGGAAGGTCTGTGAAAATTCATATTTATTATTGTTATTATTCTAGAATCTCTAGTGCATAGTGCAGTCTCAGGCACAAAATAATTGTTCATTAAATGGGTCTCTGAAAAGTCTCCAGTAAAGCATCAAGATTAATTCCTTCAGAAGAAGAAATATCATGCACTCACAAAAAAACAAAACCAGGGACGCCTGGGTGGCTCAGTTGGTTAAGCAGCTGCCTTCGGCTCAGGTCATGATCCCAGCGTCCTGGGATCGAGTCCCACATTGGGCTCCTTGCTCGTCAGGGAACCTGCTTCTCCCTCTGCCTCTGCCTGCCATTCTGTCTGCCTGTGCTCGCTCTCTCCCTCTCTCTCTCTGACAAATAAATTAAAAAAAAAAATCTTAAAAAAAAAACAAAAAACAAAACCACAAAGCAAAACAAACAAAAAACTGCTTAGAAGTTTAATTCTTTGAATTTCCTTGCCAATTCTTAGTTTTCATCATTTTGGATAATACTTTTTATAATTTTAATTTTTTTGTGTTTTAGGCAGTATTTTCCTTCTTCAATCAGAGAGACAGAAACATAAATACAATTAAATATTTCCTTTTTAAAATTTCCAAGAGTATATAGGTATAAGAGAAATGTAAATAATTAAACCATCAAATTACTTTTTGGGGTATGTCTGTAGTGCATATATCTGCGGGTATTAAAGATTAAAAATGTACTTAGACATTTGAAACATGCTATATTGTTGTTAAATCAATTCAATCTTGTGTAAAGTGGTAGAAATATTTTCTTCAAAAATACATCTGCAGATATAAAATCACAACCACAAATCTACAAAAACAAAAAAATAAAAAACAAACCAGTTACTGAATTAAATCCAATTGGTTCTCTTTCTCTGCTTTGTGTGTGTATCTGCTAATAATTTCATTTGCTACTGGCTAGCAGAATCCCAAATTTAAATATAAATATATATATATATTTCCTCAATTTAAAGCTCCTCATATGTATGAGCAATTACATATATATATATGTGTGTGTGTGTATATATATATATATATGTATCTGTGTGTGTGTATATATATATGTATGTATATATATATATATGAATAATTTTCAATTTAGGAAAATATATCTGGTGTCCCATTCTTTTCCCTATGAATTCTAAAGGAATACAACTTTCTGCTCTTAACAGTAAAATGTCTGTCGACTTCAAGGGTAATTTAAAGTTTTATTTATTTATTTATTTATTTTGAGAGAGACAGAAACAGAGAAAGAGAGCATATGCACAGGTGGGGAGGGGCAGAAAGAGAGGGAGAGAGAGAATCCCAAAAAGGTTCCAACACAGCATGGAGGCCGGCACAAGACTCGATCTCATGACACTGAGATCATTACCTGAGCTGAAATCAAGAGTCAGATGCTTAATCAACTGAGCCACCTAAGCACCCCTACTTCAAGTGTAAATTAATCAGCATATTTGAAAAAACATTGGTTTACGCAGTGATATACTTACTGGGGGATTATAGGCCCTCGTGCCATTGTCAAGACCCTATCCATAGGAAAGATAAGAAGGTACTTGTTTGGTTTGTAAAAAGTAGGAGTAGTGGGAGATGGTGAGTAGCCTTCTGCTGATGATACGTGATATCCATATATTTGTGTAACTAATAAGCCCACTTTCTGTATCCAAATCCAAAACACTTATATCATTAATGCCAGGCAAAAAAAGTAAGATTCACATGTCTGCTATATCATGATATCACAATGCCTCTGAACTCATGTGAGCATGTCTTGGCTTTGTCAGTGGGGTAAACTAGGGCCTAGGACCCACTACCACCCCAGACCAGGCAAAGCAGTCCAAGACTTCTTTAACTGTTGTGAGAGAGTCTCTGGAAGGGGTGCTCACTCTACTATGATGTGTACGTTCTCAAATACCTTTGTACATAGCAGGCATCAATATATGTTGAATGAATAAGTAAATTGGTGTCATAAAACAGATCTCATACTTAACATAAGGAAAATCCATTCATAAGCTGGAATTCCTCCCTATTCCTCCTCACCCCCTATTAAACTTGCAATCAAACAATTATAAAAATTTAGAGCTGAAAAAATTTTAGAAAGAATCTAGACACCACTCACAAAGTTATGTAACTTTAATTTAGTGGTAAAAATAACTGATTTGGGACTCAAACAGATGTGAATCCAAGTTCTACTTCTACCATATTTTCAATGAGCAAATAACTATTTCTGAGGCTTTATGCCATGTGTACATTATGGGGGGAACATAATAATATATATTTTTACTGTATGACTATCAGGGGATTAAATGACACAACCCATTTACAATGGTTAGCTAAGTGCCTTGCACCTAGTAAGCACTCAAGACATAAGCTAATAGAGGAGAGATGAAAACAAAATAAACCCTCAGTGACTGACTGCCATCCCAGTAGTCCCAATGGTCATAATGACCTTCCATTCAGCCTACTCCCTTTCCATTAAGACTAAGGAGAAAAGGATGCTTAAAATTCTTGATCTCTGCAGAAATATGAAAGGTACTCTCATTCTTTATATTAGTTCTGTAGAAAACCAATTTGTAGCTCTAAGATGTATCTTCCCACCCAGCCCCACACCTCGCAGGATCATATAATGTCACAGGAAATGGAAAAATCAACAACATACAACCAACAAGCTAAGTTACAAGCCAGTGAAGATTTATAGATTTGATAGAGACAATATGATTATATTATTATACATTAAAATAAGATAATATGAAGTACTTAATCTAAAACAAAACAACACAAAAACCTGAAGATCTATAACTTCCACAATAATCCTTATAAAAATAATCAGCTAAAAATCTATTTAGAAGGTTTTTTTAATAAAAAGACTATCTCTATATAACTTTTAATGCACAATTAATGAGGACAATTCAACAAAACTCAAACAAATATTTGCAGATGTACTATTAGAAGAAAAGAACAGAGTTAGATGCTGCAGGCCTAAAATTATGTTTCAGGATAAGACTCTAAACTTGGCCTCAAATAAATTAACATGTACTGGAGTGGATGAGCCATGTACAGAATGTAAGAATCCTAGACGGCCAAAGTAAGTGCTGAAAATAATATGTAGGGATTCTTGGGGCACCTGGGTGGCTCAGTGGGTTAAAGCCTCTGCCTTCAGCTCAGGTCATGATCTCAGGGTCTTGGGATCGAGCCCCACGTCTGGCTCTCTGCTCGGCGGGGAGCCTGCTTCCTCCTCTCTCTCCGCCTGCCTCTCTGCCTACTTGTGATCAAATAAATAAATAAAATCTTTAAAAAAATACGTAGGGATTCTTAAGGAAATTAAATATTGGTTAATTGATTCAGCAATGCCAAAAAGGAGCAATTTCCCTTTGACCGGTCTTTGAAGAGGTCCCTTTCTCTCCCTACTAACACTGAGGCTAGGGTAGCATGGGGAATACAGGAATATGGGGATGAAGAATTTTCTCTTACCTAAGTGGCTGGAAGCAGATTTTCTTACGAGGATGTGGTGTAATAATATTTAAGGGCTGTTGAGGTCAGAGAGATAGGGGTTTAAATATCCTGGCTCCATATCTTGCTATCCGTCAAGATGCTTATTTTTTCAACACCTCAATATCTTTTATCTATAAATTGGGGATGATGGTAATCAGGTCTCCCACCTGAATATGCGAACATGATATGGTGCATATAACAGGGCCAAGTTTGGTGCCTGGCACACCGGAAGTGCTCAGTATGGTCAGTTAAGTGGCACCAATGGCAATGGTAATGGTGGTAGTGGTGGTAGTGGTGGTATTGATCCAACCTCCCCCACCCCAGGATGGGCTCTGATGAGGAGCAGAGTTGAAGGACTTCTGCCATCACGAGGCTTTATAACAATTCTTAATAAATGTAAGCTGATTATTCAAATGGTTATGTGCAATTTAAGAAAAAGAAGGACATGAGATTTGCTCAGCTACTTAACAGTATTAGTAGTGATAGTACTTATGGAAGTTAAAATGTATTTAGTGATTAGTATATGCCAAATAGTGTGCTAAATGCTTTATTAAATTACTATAACAATACTATGCAGCAGGTCATAGTAGCTTTGTATCAGCTCTGAACTCACCAGAGTTACAAAAACACCTAACATCTCACGGTCAGTGTCTAATGGAAAAAAGTTCAAATTCAGTCTGTCAGATTTGTTCTTAAGTACTAAAGTATGAAAGTAACCATTTTGCCCTTTGCTGATTTCCCTTTTGAGGCCTGGGTATTATTCTCAGTCCCCCCCGCCAGATGAAGAAAAGAGAAAATTGTTGGTCTCAACGCTCAGCTTTTCCCTTTTCAAATCAGGAATTGTTTCAACAAGCAGCAGTGAATGCTGTCTCCAACTCCAGTCATTTTGATGACCAGGTGTCAGATACCAGTGGAAATAAATGCTCTGTCACAACCTTACCCTCGTAGAGAAACATTACAGAAATGGTAGGGAGCAGGAGGTAATAGAAGCATGCCTAGGAGGGATATTACCTGGCCTGGTGGTGGTGGTGATGATGATGATGATGACAATGGCAATGATAAATAGACCTCGCTGTGCTCTAGGCGTTGGGTTAAGTGCTTGGTATGGGTAACTTCACTTACTCTTGAAAACAGTCCTAAGAGGATGGAATATTATCATCATTTTATAGATGGGAATACTGAGGTACAGGTAATCAGGTAAACTGATCAAGTTTATACAGTTAGCAAGTGAAAGAAGGAATGTGAAACATATCCAGTGCCTGCAATCTTAACCATTATGCCATACAGCCTTCTGAAGATAAAAAAAATTCCAGTGATCTTTCCCATAACCCATCCCTGCACTGCAAACTTAAGTGAGTCCGAGAGAAAGAGCCAGCAAGCTTGGAGTGTGGCAGCTGAGAAAGTGTCAGTCATTTCTAAACAATGTACTTTACTCATAAGATACAGTTTCTGAGATAATCTTCTCAACCAATATTCAAGAAAAGGAAGCAAAGATTTGAGTGTATGTCCCAATTTGCAAGAAGGTAGGACTGCATATTTGACATCGGGTTTAACTATTCCAGAAAATGTGGTCCCAGTAGACATACATGCTAGTAGATCTTCCCCACGTACCAAATCAAAAACCAATATGTCTTTTCCATGTTGCTTTTCATAATCCCACCCTTTAATATCTGCCATTCATTCTCTAGCATCTTAGTCCCTCCATTTCTGTACAGAAAGATGCTAACTGTATGTTCTCTGATGTTAAAAGGGTGTGTTATGACAGGGAGCCATGGTGCCTCAACATTTTTTTTTTCATCTTAATTCTATTATGCCAACTCCACTGAACTTAATTATAGGAATACAGAATTACACAATTACCCTCTGTTCTGTTCTTCAGATGCTATATTTTGATAAAATTTACTACATGCTGTTCTCCCCCTGAACACTAGAAATGGATGTGTGTTGATATAAAATATGTTATAATTACAATTAAAATATAGCTTACATAATGACAGCGTTAAAATACAATTATAGATGTGCAGAGACAACATGGCCATGCATTTTTTTAGTATAAGGACATGCTTAGACCAGTATCTGATAGTCAAGTGAATAAGGAACAGAAAAAGCCTAAAGGGAGCTTGCACCAGTAAGATAAAAATCCCCCCCACCATGTTTTCAATTGAAAAGTGAATGGAAGATATGAAATGCCTTGTGAAATTGTTCAAAGTAGGTGCCATAATGGGATATTATAAGAAAACCCCATTATTTTTCCTTGAATACCTAGGTCATTGCATAAATTCTTATGTACAACTGACCCTTGAACAACATGGGTTTGAACTATGTGGGTCCACTTTTACATGGAGTTTGTCGATAAACACAGTACAGTACTGTAAATGTCTTTTCTCTTTCTTATGATTTTCTTAATTATATTTTATTTTCTCTAGTTTATTGGTGGAGTACAGTACATGATACACATAACATACAAAATATGTATTAATCAAATGCCTATGTTATCAGTAAGTCTTCAGGACAGTGGAAGACAATTATTAGTAAAGTTTTGGGGGATATGAAAGCTATATGTGGATTTTCAATGGTGTGGGGTAAGTGCCTTTAACCCCACATTGTTCAAGGTCCAAATGTATTATCAATGATGCAAATTCTCAACTGAGTTTTAAATTTTACATATATATATATATATATATATATATATATATATACACACATAAACATATATATATTGCACTGAACTAGATAGTTCAAAATTATTTTTAATAAAATAGATACTCTATCACAACTAACTAACCTTACAAAATATAGTTATTGCTACATTACCACAATGAAAGGTAGGAGATTGAAATGTTACTATAATGTTTGCGGTATGGTGTTTTGACTTAAAATAATTGTCACAAATACTGTTAAAATAATTGTGATATCATTTTGTTCAGTTTTATTGCAAAAACAAACTATAGGATTTGTTTTCATTTCATGTAATTGTCTTTAACTAGGAGCTATTAAAATTTTTGAGAACACACAGTGTTAACTGTATTATCTCTTTATTTTTATTTTTTAAAGATTTTTATTTATTTATTTAACAAAGAGAGTGAGAAAGCACAAGTAGGGGAGTGGCAGGCAGAGGGAGAGGAAGAAGCAGATTCCCTGTGGAGCAGTGAGCCCTATGTGGCTAGATCCCAGGATCCTGGGTTCATGACCTGAGCCATAGGCAGATGGTTAACCGAATGAGCCACCCCCCTATATTATCTCATTTATTGTTTTTTTTTAAGATTTTATTTATTTATTTATTAGTGTGTGTGTGTGTGTGTGAGAGAGAGAGAGAGAGCGCATGCACAGGCAGGCAGAGGCCGAGAAGCAGTCTCCCTGCTGAGCAAGGACCCTGATGTGGGACTGGATCCCAGGACCCTGGGATCATGACCTGACCTGAGCTGAAGGCAGCAGCTTAAGCGACTGAGCCATCCAGGCGTCCCTCATTTATTAAAATAGCACTTCCATGTAATTATTCTTAACATGACTATTTTATTAAAATGTATCTCTAGTCCAGACATTTCTTCATAACTGCAGACTTGTATTTCCAACTGTGCATTCAACATCTCTGTTTATATGTCAAAAAATTTCTCAAACCTTATACCTCCAAATCTGTTCCTTAATTCCTCAGTTGTGCTCCACTCCATCTGAAGTGATAGTAATCCCACCTCTCCAGTTGCTCAGGCCCCACATCTTGGATTCACCTTGTCCCCTTTCTTCCTTTCACATCTCCCATTTGATTCACCAGAAAATACTGTCGTAATCTTCCAAATGTATTACTTCTTGAAGCACTTGTTGCACAAATCACCAACAACCATCTCAGAGACATCTGTAATCACCTCCTGAGATTATCCCTGATTCCTCTCTTTCCCTCATCCTCAACACCACAGATGAAATTCTTTTAAACCAAGAGACAGATCATGCCCCACCTCCACTAACATCCTACCACACTGCCTACACTTAAGGTAAGACAAAATGCATGTGATGGTTTCCAATGACTTACCTCATCTGCCCCCTCATATCTCTGACCTGAAGCCCTCCTGCTGCCCCTTTCTCTTCCTGACTTACTCAATTGTAGTGGCATCCCTGATATTCCTCAAACCTGCCAGGCATATTTCTGCTTTGGAGTTCTGACACTGGTTGTTCCTGCTCGCAGGGAGTGGTCTTCCCCTAATCCATTCTGACAATTCCCATGCTTCAAGTCTTTGCTCAAATGCCACCTTATAAAATTCATCCTGACTACCATAGTTAAAAATAGAACCCACCTGTACACTCCTCAGCACTCCCAAACCAACACTCTTCAGTGTGCTTCACATTCTTTCCCTTGTCCCAAAGGGCTCATCAACTTCTAACATACTCTAGGACTTATTTATAACATCCATCTGTTTCCATGTGAGAGTGTAAACTGAGAGACAGAAGAATAGATATAGGAGGAAGGGAAGAGGAGAGAGGAGGAAGGACAGAATGTGGGGGGGGGAGCTCTTGTCTATTTTAGTCACTGATATATCCAACCATCTAGAACAGTGCTGAAGGGGGAGGCTTAATAAATATTCCTGGAGAAAAAAGATATCTATAAAACTAGTAGTAAAGCTCAAAAAGTTTAAATAAGTTCTTCACGGTTCTGCACTAGAAATGGGTCACAGTGGACTTCAAACTTGGGGCTGGCTAACCTCGAAGCCCACTACTCTGAACCTGTCTGGTATCTAAGCCCATGGCATTCCTGATTCACCTGAATCAGTGACATAGAAATTCTAATTCCACTGAATACTATCACTAAACTGTGTTCTCTCTCTCAATCTGTGTAATATTTTCCATTTTTAAAAAAAGATTGTATTTATTTATTTTAGAACACTAGGACTGGAGCTCAAGTGCCTGGTGGGGAGGGGCCAAGAGGGAGGGAGAGAGACAAGCAGATGCCAAGTGGAGCAGAGAGCCTGACAGGAGTCTCAATCCTACTACCCAGAGATCTAAGGACCCTGAGATTATGAACCCAGCTGAAATCAGGAGTCAGATGCTTAACTCCTGAGCCACCCAAGTGCCCCTAATATTTTCCATTTAAACAAAGAAACAGAAGAGTGAAATCCAACATGGATTATTATGGTAATTTTACAGTAAATTTAGCAATAATGACATTTAAGAAATAGTGATATTTAATAATAGTGTAATAATAATAAATAAAAGCTTTTAAATGTATTAAACACTCATTACATGCTAAACAGTGCTAAAATATTTCCATGTATATTTTGTGCAATCTTTATAATTACTTATTCAGACAAGTACACTTGTATCATTCCCATTTCAAAGATAAGAAAATTAGTGAACGGTATGGTACTTGTTTGATCAAGGTGAGTCTGGTGATAAGTGGCGAGTATGAATTTAAATTCAGATCTAACTCCAGAATTTTATTCTTAACCCCTACATGAAAATTCTATGATTCCTTTGATAAAAGTATGTTTTCTCCAGGAAAATATCCCACATTATCTCTGTCTGTGCTAATACATTCAGAACATAGTCAAGTTTAAAACATGATAAAAATGTTTAAGTAGTGCTTTAACGAATGGAAATATTTTCATCTAAACAATAATGCAGAAAAGCAGGCTGAGCCTTTGAAGTGGATTCCTTGCTATCTTCCAACAAGGACAAGAGAAAGAACTGGCAGCCGCAGAATGGAGAGAGCACAACACCCAGAGATGGAGAGTTCTGTAAATGACCAATTATAAAACTGTTTAGCTGCAGCACTTTTATAGCAAGAGGCAAAATAATCCATTAAACTGAAAATTCTCCTACCCCTCACTCCATGGCCCACACAAACATTAATGTTGCATTTGTTAGGATGTATTTCCTGTGCTCCTTCAACTTGACTTTCAGCAATTGTATTAATACAGTCCTATCACTTTGCACATATATCTGAATGATGGATTTTCCCACTTGAGGTCTGTAGAAAGAGTGGAGTGAATGAAATAAAGTTCAGGAACAGCCATCATCATCCATAATGATGGGCACTGAATCAGGACAAGAAGAAACATCTTTTCTCATTTGTTTGAGAGAAAAGCCTACTATGTATTTAAAGCCTACATATTGTTGAATAATGGAAAACAAGCATCTTTCACTTGGAGGTGAGGATTTGTGTGCTCAAGTCTCAATAGACAGAATTAATCTCATTGCAGAACTGTAATAATTTTTTTTTTCTGCAAACGGATGTGGTTAAGGAATCAGCAACTCTGATGTTGTCCTCAAACCAACACAATTTCAGAGTAGGTGAATATATGATTATTTTAAATATTTCTGCATAGGTGCAACAACTGAGCAGCATGCATAGTGGTTAACAACGAGGGTATTGTCAGGCAAACCACTATGTGAATCTAGACTTTGCCACTTACCAAAAATGTGACTTGGGGCTCTGAGAATCACTTCCTTCAGCTGTACATAGGGATGATAACACGCCTTTTGCAGAACTATTTTAAGAACTAAATGAGATGAAGTACTTACAGTGCATGGCATAATGGCTCATAGGAAAGATAAAGTTATTACTGTGGTCACTACTGTTATTGAAAAGAAATAAGAACTTCTGTTCTTACAAAATGAGATATGTATCCTGTATTATTGTAACTTCATATTATTTTATTTTGACATAATAATCCAATAATTTGATCCAAGAACATCTAGTAGTAAGGATAATTGAAAGTAGGTTACTTGTCAAACATGGAAATGCTGTCACAGTAATGGCTGGCATAATGCTCTTCTCAGATATTTACCTGTGAAAACATTTTGTTTTGCCTTTAGTAAGTGCATAAAACACATATATTTGCTGTGCCAATTGACAAAAGGTCTATGAATTAATCAGTCTGACTATATGTTGCATAACTGTCCTCTAAACAGTGATCATATACACAGATGTTGGGAAAATGTGTTTGTGACTCTTCTTTTTTGCCTACAAAAAACAAGTAGTTAGGCTGGATGCTTCCTGTAGAGTAACCCAGGAGTTTAATGTACTTTATACTCCATTATGCCATGAAAAATGCTTCTCTGCCCTGGAAACATCGACAAAAGATTTATTTTAATGAAGGGAGCTAAGTAGGGTTCTAAAGTTTCCAAATAGGAGGCCTCTATGCTGCACTCTACATCACAGGTGTTCACCTTATCTCTCAACTGCATCAGGTTGTGATAACAAATACTTAAAGTTAATACAGTAAATATTGGGAAGAGTGGGGAAGAATGCAGAGTTGTGAATATCCCAGACCTGGACTAGAGGATTATATTTAAAGTAAAGAAAATATCATATATAATTTTTCAATTAATGAATGTCAGTCAGCAAACCTTACATTAACATAAGAAATCAAGTGTTTTGGCTAGGAGGCTTTTAATTGCACAGGCCTGAAAACAAATTCAAAATAGTAGAAGAAATTTTTGTATTAATTTATTTATTTTAAGAACAAGTGCTGGAAATTCAGGGATGCAGCTAGATTTGGATATAGCTAGATTTGAGAGTTTCAGAATATCTTCAGGGCTCTGGCTTTCTCTCCGTCACTCAACCCTGCTTACTTCCCTGTGACTTTATTCTACAGAAAGTCTTGTGACTTTATTCTACAGAAAGCTATTGGGAGTCCCAGAGTTGTATCACCCTAGCTTAGAAATTCCGGAGAGAAGAGCCAATTTTCCCATTTTCCTCTGGCAGAAAAGTCCTGGGAAGGATTTTGATAGGTCTAGCTAAAGTCAAAAGTCTACACCTGAACTCATCACCTGCTTTGCCTGAGTTCTGCCAGGGGACTCATCCCTGGGGCCAGGAAGGAGGCAAGAAGTCACTATCTGGCATCATTGCAAAAGAAACTCTGGAGTTTTTGCAAGATCAAAGGGAAGAGAACACTGGATAATAAAAGTTATATCTGCTACTATAAAGCCCACAGTTCTTGCTCCCTACCTGGTGTATTATAACCATGCAGTAAGCTGACCCAGGAAGTCATTTTCCTCAGTACCAGCCTTGATATACATGACCGAGGAGCACACTGGCGAAACAAGGGATAAGGTTTAAATATGGGAAATCAGCTAGACTGATATTAACTAAGATATCCGTGTGAAAATATTCTTTAAAAGTTTTCCCAAACTCACTCTAAGTTCAAAGTGGGAGCTGGAAATTCAATGTCATGGGGTTTGGATTAAGAGTAGGTTTTCTTCAAGCAAGCTATGACCCAAAGAGATTAAAAAACTTAGAAACCACATTTGTTTTTAAAGAAAAAAAAATCACATGAAGTAATTGAGGCCTAGAAAGATTATGACTCATTTAGGGTAAGAGAGTTAATTCATGGCAGGACTGAGATTGGAGTGTACTTTGTGTAATCCAGCTATGGTCTTTGAAGTCCATGACACAATCTATAGACATAGGAAACAGAGCATTTATGATTTGTTATACTCTCAGTGTTTATGAAATTGAAGCAAAGGCATCCATTACTTCAATTACTTTTGAAGAGAAAAATCCCCAAAGACATCTTAATGTTATGGGCACATATACATAAAATACACATGTAGAGGTATCTTCAAATATAGGATGTGCCTGTCTCTATTCCTTCCCTCTCTGCTTTTTTTCAAAAATGTCCCTTTAAAAATTGCCTACTCACCATCTGTTAGGTAAATTTCCTGAAACACAGTAAATGTGGAGGCAGAGATTGTTATAGAGCCTATTCCAAATGGCACTGACACCTGTATTTATGAAATTTTGTGAAGAGTTAGGTTAGAGTTATTAAAAAAAAAAAGTCCCCACTATAGTAATACCACACTAACCTAGGTACCCAGTTCTATCCAATTACATAAGATAGAAAGAGAGAAGAGAGGGAGCAAAAGAAAGGAGGAAGAAAACTAGAGAAAAAAAATTATATATATATATATATAATATCCCCAAAGTTGGAGATTATATTCAAGCTTCAATGAACATTCAGAAATTTACAAATGTATTTACAAATGTATTTCATTTATGATATAAGTTCCACAGGTTTAGGTTTGCAATATGCCCCAAACAAGAGTCAAGTTGGCCACTTTTTCCATTTAGTTGCTTCTGAAGGGACAAAGCAACTGAAATAGACACCATCCAACTCCAAGCCCATAGCTTAGACCATGTCACTGGCCATGAAATATTGTTCATTCAGAGTCAGGATGTAGTGAGAGTAATTTAAACGCTCAGAGTGTTTGCTCTCAAGTCAATAACAGAGAAGCCTTGAATAAAAACATGCCTATTACTTTCCACTATAATATATCTTACTTATAGCCCACAAAAGAGTGGTCGGGAGATTTATCCTTTGGACACCATATTATATAAGCTCTTCACTTTAAGCCATCCCCACTCTCTGATTATTTTTTAAATATGTTATTCATAGTCAAAATTAATTTACATTTAATCTTTCTTAGCATTAGGAAGGTATTATTTTGTACAGGCTCAGAAACAAATCTCCAGAAATTCCTCCCTGATGCTTCTTTGAGGTTGAAAATGCATTGCAGTGTGGTTGCAGTGACTTAATTCTAGTTGGCAGAGCCCTGGCCACACACTAATTTCATTAGTCTCAAATTCCTAGATTTGAAAGACCCAGCAAACATCATTCCTGTCCTCTGACATGTCACTTACTAATCAATTCAGTGTGCATAGAAGAGAGAGAGAGAGAGGACTTGCTTAACTCATATCTTCAGTCTGCTATACCAGTAGACAAATGAAAATTCAAAGTCATAGACACTATTTACATCTGAGGATTCATTCTTGCCCAGGTCCTCATTCTCAGGAAAGAACTACATTCTAGTTTTTGCTGGCAGCAACAGCATTTGCTACATTTATTAGTATTTCATTACTCTTTCCTGTCCTCAATCCCCACCCGCAATGTGTAGCACTCCCCCATTTAAGTCACTAAGTATTCCTTCCCCCAGCCCAGAAGCTTATCTCACCATAAATTTTTATCTCAAATGATAGGCTTGGTATGGTCCCCACAGCAAGCTACAGGGCTCAGGAAAAGAAAACTCAAATATCTGGAGAGCTAAGAATTCAATAATTTAGAGGAGGGTTTTCTGTATTGTTTGTTTGTTTGTTTGTTTTAAATATAGGACAATCTTAATTGAGCTGAACCCTGCATTCCCAGCAAAGATTCACCTACCATTCTTTTCCTCTCTCTAAATTGATTGTGCCTTTGAACAATGGGTCTGTGTACCATTATTCTTGCTATTCATTTTGCAAGCTTACAGAGGCTGGGAAACTGGAGATTAGACTTGCATGCCAGGAGCTCCTATGATCATGTGCAAAAAAGGCTACTGGAAGAGACTGTTGGAATATATAAATATATATTCCAACACGGGCAATGGTTAAGCATGTTGCCCACACCAACAGTTATACCCAGCTCACAGCACAAGCTACAAGTTGGTAGCATTCCTCCTACTACCAGCCTCTTCTCCATAAATGCAGGTGAAAACTGGGGGCTCTTTTCCCCTCAGCTGTTCAATCCAACATGAATAGCTGCAATTTGCAAATTAGAGGAAAATGACAGTGTTTTCTCTGAATGGTTTTAGTCCCAACCCACACTGCTAACATTGGCGTTCGCTTCCTTTCCTTCCCAGCCCAGGGAACGAATGGGGGAACTAAGCATAAGGCAAACCATTTCTTTTCCTCACAAGAGCCTCAGGTTCACACACCAGAGGAAGAATCAGCTCCCCCTGGAATCTTTTTCAGCAAACACAGTCCCTCAGCCTAGTCTGCAATCCCTCTCTTGACTTTAACATTTCACTCTTTTTCGACAGACAGGCCCATCTGCAGCACTGCCTGTGCTCTGAGGGAAGAGAGAAGCAGGCACCAAAATAATTTAAAAATGTGAGACACCAAATGTGCCTTCAACCCCCAGGGCTCAGGGCTCACAGGGCTGTGAGTCACCCCAGTGGTTCTCAGGTGATCTCTGACCTCACTCTATCCTGCTGCACTGCCCTCTTAAGTTGTCTAGCTTTAAAAGCTCAGGCAAGAAGGAAAGGCTTCTGGGTTTTGCTTACAATAGCCTCGCCTCTTCCCAAAAGCACCATCTCAGAATTAAGGGTGCCCCCAAAGCATTTCTGAGTTTGCAAATAGGGATTCCTAGGGATTCCCAGGACAGAACACACAAGAAGTGTTAGGGATGCTCAGAAGATCAGAGGGGCCACACCAGGCTGCAGCCTTGGGCAGGCACCTCTCCTGGTGCACCCACAAACTTTATACTCCTAGGAGCTGATGTGGTGACAGCTTGAATTTCTCAAGGAATCCCATCCAGGAACCCAGTACCCTAGGGAAAGCATTTGGAAGGGACCCAATTCTTTAGATATAGGGAGCATAAGGACACCAGGGTTAGCCAGAACATCTGGAGAAGGGATTAATTGGGTTTGGACACTATCAGGCAGGGAGAGGGCTGTGTATTAGGAAAGGATCATCTCAAGACAGAGATGAACAAAACACTTGGGGTGGGGGGAGAGGGAGAGAAAAAAAAAAAGAAATTGAAAGAGAAGGAGCGAAAAGGAGAAAAACAAAGAAGGAAGAAAGATAAAGAGATACACCGGAGAAATAAGAAGGGAACCCACAATCACACAGATCCTGAAACTCAATTTCTTAAAATCCGAAATCCATCCATTTATACCCAATGCAGCACAGGAGCCACGGGGCACAAAATGCAGGAGCAGGCGGAGAGAGAGCACTGCAGTAGAACCCACCGCTCAGCTGCCCCGGATCCACCTTCCTCCCATTTTCGGCATTGCCCTCTGGCGCCCAGAGCAGGAGGACCGCCGGCTTTACTCAGCGCACCCTAGTGCCTCCCTCAGGAGCCTTCTCTCCTGGCTCCGGGAATCGTCCGCGGAGCCGAGGATAGGGGCTGAGGGTCTGTGTTAGGGAGGTCGTGGGAAATGATGGGCGGAGGGTGGAGGCAGAGAAAGCGATTTTGTTTCGCAGTTAGCATGAGCTCATCTCTGGGATCTGAAGTGGCTGGAGTAGAAAGCTGATCGCCCAGCTCCTGCCAGTGGCCGGAATGCAAACGCAATTTAGACGGTGCAAACAACTGCCCAGAGCAAATCACCCGGGGGTCGCGTCTGCGGGTGGCATCTCCCCATTTGGAGAGCGTCCCCGTGCCTTCCGCCCCATGCCCTCGCAGAGACAGGCTACAGGTCGGGAGATCCAACCTGAGAGACATGGGCAATTAACATCCACATGTAGGTGAAGACCTAGCCCTCGGTTTAAGATGCGCCCCCCCTAAGCTCTTCTCGAAAATTTCCAAGGGAGCTGCGGCTTGCTGGGCGGCTTGGGGCTGGGAAGGAAGCTGGGGAGTTGAGAAATGCCCAGTTTCGAGGCGTCTTCTCATCTTTCATATTCCATGAGCCTAACCGGCTCTCACAGGAGCCCGGCACTTTTACAAGCCTGTTTTGGACCATATTTCACTCTAATGCAAACCCATTTAAATCATCGCCTTGTTTTTCGCAGATTGCTTCTTGTAAATGGGGCCATAAATCCAGGATGTCAAGCCGGATGGAGTGGAGCGCGGACAGGGGAGAGATGGAAGGGAAATGAACCAAGCAGGGAAGGTACCTCCTCGGGTGGGGTGGGAGGGATTCGCAGGATCTCCAGGGTGGAAATGAGCGAAGGCTGACCTGACCCCGCACCCCTGGAGTCCAAGCCAGCTTTTGGAATTAAGTGCGCGGGGAGCTAAAGCGCGCTGTGCCCCGGAGGGAGCGCCTCCCTACCTGGAAGAGCCTCAGGATGTTGGCTACCATGATGGAGACCGAACTCCCCGAAGCCCCAATCACTCCAACTACTTTCTCCGGCTTGACGAAAACCGGAGGCTCGCCGTTGGTGCAGCGCACGTCGGAGGTGTCCTTCTGGATGAGCGCCTGGACGAAAGTGAGCGACTGTTCGAGCGCGTAAGTGTCCCTGGAACAAGTGTCCAGGATCCGCGCGCCCAGCGTCACGTTGGGCAGCAGGTTGGGATCGCTGTTGATCTGGTCCAGGGCGTAAAGCATCGCTTCCAGCCTGTGGATCCCGTTCTCCCTCTTGATGTCGCCGCAGGGCACTCCGCTAGGACCCTTGGCATGCACCGGGAACAGCCCCCCGAGGGTGACGTCCCCCTCGATCCGGATAGAGTGCGGGGCGTACATCTCCTGGCCGCGCGCCGCCGCCGCCAGCGCGCACAGGAGCACCTCCAGTACGCAGCAGGGGAACTTCATCAAAGTCAGGACGCGGAGCAGCTTCCCCAGCTGGACCATGCTGCTCCGGCTACTGCGGTGGTGGCGGCGGCGGCGCTGGAGGGGATGGTGGCGGGCTTGCCGGGGTCCGCGCCCCTTGGGGTGAGGTCCTCCGGGGAAGCCCAGAGGCTCTTGCAGGCACGGAGGGTGGGGGCGCCCGGGAAGGGGCGGCCAGAGAGGCTACGGGGTCCCGCGGCGCCTGCCAGATTGGGGCTCCGTGCGCTCCTGGATTCGCCGGCCGGCGCGCCGCGCTCGCGCTCCCCGGCTTGCCGCTCGCGCTCTCCAACAACCCAGCACTGGGGAGAGGGCAAGGATTGCTATCGCTTTAAATGGTCGTTCGGCTCCCTCTCCTCCTCCTCCCACTCCCTCCCTCCCTCTCTAGCTCTCCGACTCTCCCCACCCTTCCAAGTGCCCGCCCTCCCCCACTGGTTTGCATCATCACGCAGGGAGGGGCTGCGTGCTGAGGTAAGGAGGGGGGAATGGGTGGGCGGCTAAGCAGGGAGTGCCTCGGACTGGGGAGTTTCGCGGTCCCCAGGGAATCTAGGATTACAGGTCTTAGGCGAGAGCTGAACTCCTTCTCCTAGCTCCCGGTAGAAGCCTCCAGCTCGCCCGCCTGCACCCACACGCACCTTCTAGGCACGGGTGTCATCAACCCCGAGAGGGGGCGGGGATGCCTGGAACCGACTGCTCCCAACCCTGAGGTCGGAAGCCCCAGCTGTCAGATCTAGGAGAATGCGAGGAAGTCGCTAAGTGGAGAACGCAGTGATGAAGGGGAGCAAGGAGATCCCACTTTCTACTACTGCTCAGTCTATGCCAGTTTTTCTCAAGAAAAAACAGAGACGGGAACCTGATTGACAACTTAACCTTTACACTGAGACTTCTTGGGGCGAGGCACTGAACTAGCTCTTAGTAAAACACGGCAAGAAACGCTAGGAATGTAAGTGCACCCTTGATCTTCAGGGGTTACTGGAGCCTGGGACGGATGGACTAACTGCGGTCTCCAGCAAATCTGTGGCAGAAACCTCGGACTCACTGCTTTCCTTACTTTCATCACTAAAGATGTAACAACTAAGAACTCTGCAGAGCGCACGTTATTCTCTGGCACTGACAGGTGCAAGGCTCCCTCCTACCCATTTCCAGAGATACTTCTGGGCTGGTGACAGGTTTTTGCGGGCAGGAAACAGCAGGAAAGAGGTGATAGTAGGAGGAAGAAGTAGAGGAGGCAGGTAGAAGTCTCCCCAATGATACAGATGCCTTTCTTTTTCTGGCTGGAGATTTGGTAGCTAAATCAGGATGCAGTGCAGTTAGGAAGCTGATTTTCAAAGGTGTCCCCTCCTGCAGGCTGAGACCAAACTTGAGCTATTAAAGCAACAGGTGGCCCTAGTTCTTATATAAAGGAAGGATAATGTCTCTGTCCCTATAAGGAGTGAGTGAACTTACGATGATTAACTAAACTCTTGCTGAGGTTTTCTGTTGGAATGCAGCAAAACTACATTATACAGATTTGAGAATGAAGAGAAAACCAGAAACAAGGCTATACTTTCTGTTGTTGTTGTTACAAACCAAAGAAAAATGTCCTTGTACAAAAAGCAAGCAAACACACACACACACACACACACAACACAAAGTCAGAAGATAGGTAGTGGGTTGTCTCTGCCATAAACTACTTGTAAGTCCTTGGCATTTCTGTTTTCCTTCTGGATTTTAGTTTCCCCCTTTGTAAAATGATGAGATTGAACTGGGTGCTCTCCATGGTATCTGTTAACTCTCAAATCCTTGTTAAAATAGGCCAGATCCCTTTGGCCACGGGGCTCTTTTTAGGCCAATACCCTCTGTTCATCTATGTGTAGGAGACAAATTTTTTTTGATCTCCAAAGAACATTACAAACATTTTCTGGTATAGAGGACTTTTTTTTCTTTTTTCTTTTTTTCCCCTTGCTCACCCTCTGTTCTTCTTCCTTTTAGGGATAGTCCAGTCCAGTTTCTTTTCCTCCATGTTTCATTACTTATGATTTGAGAATGGAACCCACTTCTTATAAATTAGGACTGATGACTGGCCACAGTGATGAGGTAAAGGATGAGAATAGAGCCCAGCCAGAGCCATCAAGGACTGATCCCTGGGCATTTGCTATGGTACCTAGGATAGGGACACAAGGTTACCATTATCCAAAAGACAATCTGTGAATGAATTGTGGGGTAAAAAATGCTTCAAAAACACTTCATGCATATCCTTTGGAAAATGTTATACTATTCTTATTATCTAAGAACACACATTATAGAGTCTTCTTCAAGAAAACAGTGCTGTAATTAATATACTAATCTGCTTCTGTGTACAATGTGAGTATTGGTCAATCTTAGATGGGATGCCCTGCCACAACCTTACACTATCATAACCCCTAATCTTCCCTGGAGCTGTAAGGATACAAGCCTATAGCTGTGCCAGGAGCTTCCACAAAACAGAGAAATATTTGAATTCTATAATAAGAGATATAGGAGAGGGGGAAAAGGAAAGGAGAAAGATAAAGAGAGTTAGGGACTTAATTTAAACATCTGAAGTTTTGGATCTAGACATGCCATCAAGATTGTCTCTGGATTTTTTTTTTCAGTTTTATACTATTTTCTTTCTGTTGTTTGAAGCCAAGAGGATCTTGTTCTAATTCACCTGTTCTAAAACACAAGCTCAAAAAGGGTGAAAGACCTGAAATGGGTATCTTGAGGTACCATCAAGATAAGAAAGCAATAGGAAGGCATACTTGGGAACATACAAGAGAAGAAAGCAATAGGAAGGCATACTTGGGAACACAAGTACTACTATCCTACTGTTTAAGCATCATTGCCCTAGTCTGTATTTCAGAGAACAATATCTTTATTCAGCTTTTAATTTAAGGATATTTATTATGAACCTGGTGACAAAAAACATATTTAGAAAGCTGAGTAACAAGTCATGTCACCTGATTTTTCTCCTGCCCATTATCCCAGTCCATATTTTACTCTTCCATGCCCATTTCACATTTTATGATTGCTCAATAAATATTTCTTGGCTGACTACTGAATGTTGCCTTATTTTGTGTTCTCTCTCTGCTTTGCTCATTCTCCCTAAACATCTGGCAGCAATCACTATCTTCATTTTATTGCAGTCATCTGTGTTCGTGTCTTATTTCCCTCGCCACGTTGTAAGACCCTTGAGGGTAAGGGCTGGTATTATTTATGTTTTTCTCCTGGACAATGTTTAGAATGGTGTTTTGTACCTAAGAAGCACTCATGTGTTGAATGAATCAGAACTGGTTTTGCCATTCCCCACTGCCTTTATTTGACAGTGACTGAAACACAAAGTGGGCAGAGCAGAAACGGTATCAGATAATTTGCTGCCCTCTTAGTCATGAAATGCAATTTCTAGAACTTAAAGGATAATTAGTAGATTTCAAAATAATTTTGTTTTACAAAAATTGCCCAAGATTGAAATACTCTAACCTTAAAGCTCTTGATTAACTATAAAAGAAGGCTTCCATTGGTTCTTCCTGAGTCCAGTGTTAATTCTTGGACCAGTATCATAGTCTGGTTGAGGAAGGGCAGAAGCCAGACACTAGCACCATTTTAAACAAATGGGAAGAGTGATCTGTTACCAGAGAAACAGGGAAGTGATGCTGAGCTTGCAAAATCTACAGACATCCAGTACCTATAGTATTTTAATTCATCTTTATATCTTTAGCCACAGAGCATAGGATCTGGAACATAACAGGTGACACAGTATTTGTTTTTTGTTTTTCTGAGATTTTATGAATCAAAAATCTTATCTGTAAGTCTGGTTAATCTAAAACTGGGCCAGGCCAGTCATCTTTCTAGCACCATACTTAACTGGAAGAGAATCTAGTTTTAGGCACAAGGATCATACATCATAAAGTGTGTTCACCAGCTTGGTTTTGTGTAGTCCTTAATCTGTCCTCACCCAAGGATTAATTAAAAAATGTGTAACTCAAGTTAAGGGCTCAGTCCTAATTTTATCTTTTAAGCACTGTGTTTTCTTAATCATTTCAGTTTTATTTTTTTGTTGTTGTTGTTCTCCTCTGCCCATCATATTTCTACAGAAAATAATGTCTCCACTTCCAATTCCCTCTCTATTTAAATCCAATTTGTAATTTACGAAGTTGTCCGCCTTATCTGCGGCTACTCCTGCTATTGCTGCTAAATAGTCTGGCTATTCTTCCATCCTTTATCTAAATCTTCAGCCATAGTTATGTTTTGTTTTTATTGTTTTATTTGTTTTGTATTATTTTATTGTTTTTATTGTTTTGCTTGTTTGTTTATTTAATACAATCTTACATGTGCATTGCACTACTGAGTGGAGGTCATTTCATGGAAAGAGAAAGAGAAGAGAGAAAGAGAAAATATGTTCTCTTTCATCTGCTATACTTTCCTGTCATACTTATTTGAGTAGACATCTTGTGTCACTCAACATCTACTTCCTGATCCCATCTAGTTAAGAAATTCTGATTTTTTATACCCTCTATGTTGATAGGGGAGGAAATTCCTGCTGTTCCTTTGGTAACATCATCAACTATTCTTTTGGAAAAGAACACTTTTCAGCCTCTATGAGTTGGGTTGGAGCTATCAATCATGCCTTACCAACTCAAACTCAGATGCAGGGTTGACTGAAGTGAGATCTCCCTTCCCCTGATGAGGCTGAAGAATTCAAGGACAGGTAAAGGACCTGAGTTTGATGCATAGTATTGAAAGAAGGCAGGTCTATTCCTCTTGACTTCTTATCTATGAAGATAGAAAGTGGAGATTCCCATTTTTCCTATCACATGAACAAAGTCTGTATGAGAATAAACTAATCCACACAGGGAAGAAGATTAAAGGTGTAAAGAAAAAGGTAGAACCCTTATGAGATCATCTGGAACCCTAGATCCAGCACTGCCTGAAGCTGCTTTTGTTTCTGAACATTCCATTTTGTCACCCAATATATACCATTCTCTGCTCGACTAGTAATTCATTTGAGTTGGGTATCTCAAAATTGAGGATGTTAATTTAAATCATTACTGCTTAAAGATAAGCACATGATTAAAAGAAAAACAGCAACTGATTCTTAGATTTACTCTGACATGGGAGTGTATTAATTATAGAATTAGCTCTTAATGGGAATCCAGACACTGACCATATGATATCAAGCTCCAAATGATAGTGATTTCAAATGACCAGTTGAATGAAAAGTAAAATTATAACCGATAGATTGTAAAATTCTCTTCAAAATATAACTTATGTTCATCTCTGTAGCAATAGTACAGGTTTTTACATGTGTGTAAGATACATAGGGTGTGTTATTTTACCTATCTACAGCTAGTAGTAATTCTAAAGTAGTAGAATTTGCTTCATTACTTGGAAGAATCACACCCTTATATTCCTGACTCCTGCTTATCTATGAGCAATGGCACATTTGAACCTAATAGTTGAAACTCCTGGATTTCTTGAATCAACCATGACCAATGTGTGAGGTTTAGTCTGTTTTATTAAGCACCTACTATCTATTAGGCACAGAATGGGCAGTTGATATTCAGTGACTCATTTAAACTCTATGTTAAACCTATAAAAGAGCTACTATTATTATTATCCTAATTTTACACAAAAAATAATTAGAATGGCTAATACTTATCTTGCACTTACTATGCCCCAGGTACTGTTCTAATGGTATACATATGTTGGTTTATTTAATTCTAATAATAAACTGAGGATTTATTTAATCCCCAATGCATGTAAAGTAGGTATTATCATCACTCTTATATTTCAGATAAGGAAGTTAAGGTACAAATTTAAGAGACTTGCCAAGGGCATAAATCTAGGAAGCACCAGGGATAAGGAAGTCTACTTCCAAGGTCTGTGTTTTAATTATTCTGCCCCCTAACTCATGGGTACAAAAAGCAGAGTTTACATCCATCTTTAAGTTGACTAATCATGCTTTTAACTACTACACTCTCTTGTCTGTCTATGTCTTAGACACTGATCCCTATCAGCAGAGTGTTTCTAAGATTGTTCCTCCTATGTGAAGTATCTTCAGGGTATGTCCAGTGGACAGTAAGTACTCTTTTGCCCAATTCCTGCCTTCTACCCCTTCCTACACTCATGTGTACAGTTATAACAAGAGGTAGGGCATATCTGTTCTCAATCAGCCATCTAGGTATTCATGCGGCTATGAATACCTCTACTGTACATTAAGGTCCTGAACAAGCTGCCCTATTTTTGTCAGGACTTCCTCCCTGTGTCGCACTCTATTACATCTTACTGAGCTGCTATTCCCAACCAGTTGGAGCCCTGTCCTTAAACTTTGAAACTGCCAAGTACAACACTTGCCTACATCAAGTTTCAAGTTCAACACCTCATTTGAAGTAAACCAAGGGCATGTCCTCCTTCCTAATTTCCAAGTATCTCTTTTACTACACTATTAGTGTATTCTTTAACCCAATCTATCAAGGTATGATATGTTTCAGTAAATATTAACTGAGTATTTTATATTTTATAATAGCTCTATTTTCAAAATCCCTGAAAATAGCCATCTAAATGAACTTCTGTGTCCTTCAACATTATCCAGGTGAGCCTAACTTAATCACAGAAGTCCTTTAAAGGTAGAGACTTTGCTTTGACTGCTTGTAAAAGGTTAAATCAGAGAGACTGTAAGTGTTGAGAGGGATTCAACATGATGGAGGTTCTTTGTTACTGAAAGGGAGGAAGCCTTATATATACTTGAGAGTGGCCCTAGCATCTGTCTGGCCCCTGGATGATAGCCAACAAGACAAAAGGAACATCAGCCCTACAGTTGAAGGAACTGAATTCTGTTAATAACATGAATAAGCCTGGAAGTAGATTCTTCCCCCAGAGCCTTCAGGTAACTGAGTAGCCTCAGTGACTGCTACTTTGACTTGAGACTTGTGAGAGCCTCAGGAAAGAACCCAGCCAAGCTCACCCATACTTCTGTATCTACAGAGCTGTGAAATAAATGAGTGCTGTTTCAATGCCACTGAATTTGTGGTAGTTTGTGACACAACAATAGAAAGAAATATAAACAGCTAGTGTAAGTATATTCAAGAATTTGAGGAAAATATGAATACAATGAGGAGAGAAGTAGAAAAAATATAAGATGAGCCAAATGGAATGTCTAGAGCTGAAAAATACATTATTTGAAATTCACTGCAGGAGTGTAACAGCAGGTGCACACTGCATAAGAAGAGAGATGAACTTGAAGAAACACAAGGCATCAATCAAGATAGACCACATATTGTTCCACAGACAAGTCACAGTACATTTAAAGTACTGAACTCATTCTGATAATGTCATTAACTTAAAAATCAGTAACAAAGTATCTGAAAAATTCCCCTAATATATGAAAATCAAACAATACACTTCCAAATAACAGTTCAAACAAAAATACCCAGGTAAATTATTTTTAAATGATAATGAAAAATAAAATATTTTTAAATGATAATGAAAACATTCTGTCAAAATTTGTTGAGTATAGCAAAGTAGCCCTTAGGAAGAGATTTATAACTTAAATCCTTATATGAGAAAAATATATATAGATATTAAATTCAATAATCAGATTTGGCATTAGAAACTGGAAAAATAAAATAAATTAAAGCCACTGTAAGTAGAAAGAAGTAAAGAATAAAGAGCATAAGTCAATGAAATAGAAAGGGGCAAAAAGAGAAAAATCAATAATGCCACAAGCATTCCTTGTAAAGATCAGAAAAACTCAGTGTCTAGGTGGGCAGATTAAGAAAAGAGAAAAAAGAGGGGTGCCTGGGTGGCTCAGTTGGTTAAGTGGCTGCCTTCGGCTTGGATCATGATTCCAGGGTCCTGGGATCGAGCCCCTGCTCAGCAGAGGGCCTGTTTCTCTCTCTCCCCCTCTTTCTGCCACTCTTCTTACTTGTGCTCTCTCTCTAGGTCTCTGTAAATAAATAAATTATTTAAAAAAAGTAAAAAGAAAGAAATGACTAATATAAAATGAAAAAGATCACTCTAAAATGCCCAAAACAAACAAACAAACCAAAAAAAAACAAAAAACAAAACAAAACAAAAACAAAAAAAAAACCAACCAGGGGCAGGCAGGGGGCAGCACTTGGGTGGCTCAGCCAGTTAGGCATCTGCCTTTGGCTCAGGTCCTGGGATCTAGTCCTGCACTGGGCTCCTTGCTCAGTGGGGAGCCTGCTTCTCCCTCTGCCTGTGGCTCCCCCTGCTTGCACACTCGCTCTCTCTCTCTGACAAATAAATAAAATCTTTAAAAAAAAAAAAAAAAGAAAAAATCACTCTAGATCCTAGACTCATGAAAAGAATAAGGAAATGTACTGAAAAATTTATATTAAATAATTGTTAATTTAATGGACAAATGCATTTTAAGAAACAATAAAACTGACTCAAAAAGAAGGAACAAATGGAAAAGTTTATCTTTCAAATTTCCTTTAGGGGCGCCTGGGTGGCTCAGTGGGTTAAAGCCTCTGCCTTCTGGCTCAGGTCATGATCCCAGGGTCTTGGGATCGAGCCCCGCGTCGGGCTCTCTGCTCCATGGGGAGCCTGCTTCCTCCTCTCTCTCTCTCTCTCTGCCTGCCTCTCTGCCTGCTTGTGATTTCTCTCTCTCTGTCAAATAAATAAAATCTTTAAAAAAAAAATTTCCTTTATGATTAAAACCTTCATGTGATTGCCTGGGGCAGTGGTAGGAATGGAGATTAACTTGAAATGCATATAAAGGATCTTATCAGGGGGAATGAAAATGTTCTAAAACTGATTTATGTTGACAGTTTCACATTTATTTTAATGGTAAAGTTACTAAAAATGATTAAGTCATGTAGTTAAAATTGGTGAATTTTGTAAGTAAATTTTTTCCATGGTTGTGTGTGGTAAAATTGTTACACACTGATTTGCTATGCTTCTGCTGCTTCTTTTCTTTTCTTTTCTTTTCTTTTCTTTTCTTTTCTTTTCTTTTCTTTTCTTTTCTTTTTTAAAGATTTATTTATTTATTTTAGAGAGAGAGAGCATAAGCAAGAGGGGCAGAGGGACAGGGAGAGAGAGATTCTCAAACAGACTCTGTGGAGTTCGGAGCCTGATGTGGGCCTCAATACCAGGACCCTGAGATCATGACTTGAGCCAGAGCTGGATGTTAAACCAACTACACCATCCAGGCACCCCTACTGCTGCTTCTTTTAAATAGTATCAACCATAGTGTATTAAACTTTCCATTCTGTATTTTCATTTGTGTTTTACTTGCCTTTAGGTGTTGCATGGGGGTCTTGCAAAATGAGGAATCACCAGTAGAGAATATGCAGCAAGTTTAAAAGGGAGGGAGTACATGAGAAAGAGTTTGAGGCTCCCTCAATAAATCTATTTAAATAAGATTAATAAAATCATGTGTAAAAATTCTTCCACACAATGAAAATTCAAGATTGTTTCCCTGGTGAATTTAATCAACAAATGATCCTACTACCTATTAAAATAGATAAAATTTAAAAATCTGAAATTAAATTTAAATTAAAATTTAAAAAGAGATGACATTTGAGTTAGCAAAAACAGAGAAGAACTAGTAATTTCATCCACTGCTAGCCAAAATGTAAAACGGTACAATTACTTTAGAAAACTCTTTCTCAGTTTCTTATAAAGTTCAACATGCAGCCCCCACATTTCCACTTTTACCCAAGGAAATAAAAAATGTATGTCCACAGAGATTTATGTTTATGGTGGTGTTATCCAAAATAATTATAAAATGGAAACAACTCAAATGACCATTAAAAGGATAAACATACTGTGGAGTTTCCATATAATGCAATACTACTTGGCTATAGAAATAAAGAAACCACTGATACACATATCCCAAATAAATCTTAAAAATATTATACCAAGTTAAAAAAGAAAGACTAAAAAAGGAGTGCATTCTATATGACACCTTTTATATGAAATTCTAGGAGAGTTAAAATTAACAAACAGTGATAGCAGATCAGCCTGGGCCTTGGAACAGGGACTGGATTGAAAACATAGGGGAATAAGGGATATTTCCAGGGTGATGGAAATGGTCTATATCTTGATTGCAGTGATGTTTCTTATATAAAATCATTCTTAGGTGATATGTTTATAAACTCATTAACCAATATATTAAATATGCATGCATTTTTGTTTATTTCAATTATACCTCAGTAAAGTTTATATAAAAGGTTAAAAAAATCCTATGATCTGGGCAAATTATGCAGCTCTTCTCTTATCTATTTTTAGCATGTATAACCTCAAGAGATATTTTTTTTTACTTTCCGAATTTTAACATTTCTCTCAGTTTAATTATATGCCATGATTTTTATAATTATTGATAAAATATAAACTTGCATAATGTCTCCTCATGAACTTTTATATTTGTGTTGCTTCTTATAAAAAATTATTTTCCCATAAATTGAACAGGGGTTAATGTTGTAACACATATTTTCAAAAAGGCATTGATAAAAGTGCTTTTAGAAGACACTGATAAAGCCTTACTCCTACTTCGGGTACACTCTTAGAAATTATTTTAATATAAAATACCATTGGATTCTCTTGCTTCACATCCTTGTTCTTCAGGAAGTGGTATCCCATGATTTGATCCAAAATAGTCTTCTCTATGCTAGATTTGTCAAAGTCATATCAGACTTCTTCACATCTTGTCACATACTCAGCAGTTATGAAGGAAACCGTTGGTTCCTTGTGATTTTTTTTTTTTTTTAATCTCCTTTTCTTAGGAGATGTGTTCATGCTCATGTTTCTACAATGGGACAAGGTTTTAAGCCCATGGGATGGAAAATCCTGCATGTCCTAATTATTCCATTCAGAAAAGATATGTGGAGAGATAGCCAGTCTTAAAAAGTAACCTGATAGAATCAAATATAGTTAACAACCCAGCTATTTGTTTTCAGAGCAATTCAAAATTGTGTAATATGTCTGCTACAGTTGGAATATTTCTGGCTCAATTATAACTGAAAGAATTCTTGAATTAACAGAAGTTAAAACAATTTTAGAGGGTTCTAAACCTCAATTGTGATAGTAGTTACATGGGTTCATGTATCTGTCGAAGGTAATGGATTCATACACTTAAGATGAGTGCATTTTCTCCATGTAAATATACATTGAAAAGCTTAATAATCATTTCAAAAGAGTAACTTTACAGTGGAAAAACAGGTCCAACAGCACCTCATCCAGGTAATCCAGGTTAACATCAACAGTGATAAGCCATGTGGATGGTATTTACCCTTGATTTGATATAACAAAATTGGTATTTAACCTCTGTGGGTTTTTTTCCCCCAAATCCACAGTCCCATTCTAATAGTGAGAAAAATATTTTTAAAAATCCCAATTATGAAACAGTCTACAAAACATCTGAGTAGTGGGGTGCCTGGGTGGCTCAGTGGGTTAAGCCTCTACCTTCGGCTCAGGTCATGATCCCAGGGTGCTGGGATCGAGCCCCGCATCGGGCTCTCTGCTCGGCGGGGAGCCTGCTTCCTCCTCTCTCTCTGCCTGCCTCTCTGCCTACTTGTGATCTCTCTCTCTGTCCAATAAATAAATAAATAAAATATTTTAAAAAATCTGAGTAGTATTTTCCAAAAGTGTCAGTGTCATCAAAAACAAGGACAGGGTGCCTGGGTGGCTCAGGTCATGATCCCAGAGTCCCTGGATCGACTCCTGCATCGGGCTGCCATCGGGCTGCCAGCTACTCAGGGAGTCTGCTTCTCCCTCTGACCTCTGCCTTTCATGTTCTCTCTCACTCTCTCTCTCAAATAAATAAAATTAAAAATCTTTAAAAAAAAGGACAGCCCAGAGGTGCCTGGGTGGCTCAGATGGTTAACCATCTGACTCTTTTTTTTTTTAAAGATTTTATTTATTTATTTGACAGAGAGAAATCACAAGTAGGCAGAGAGGCAGGCAGAGAGAGAGGAGGAAGCAGGCTCCCTGTTGAGCAGAAAGCCCGATGTGGGGCTTGAACCCAGGACCTGGGATCATGACCTGAGCCGAAGGCAGCGGCTTAACCCACTGAGCCACCCAGGTGCCCCTAACCATCTGACTCTTAATTTTGGGTCAGATTATGATCTCAGGTTCATGAGACAGAGCCCCTCCCCACCGCTAAAGATTCTCTCTCCCTCTGCCCCTCCCCACCGCTCTCTCTCTCTCTCTCTCAAATAAATATATCTTTAAAAAAACAAAACAAAACAAAACAAACAAACAAACAAAAAATATAAGGACAGCTTGAGAAACTGTCAAAATTAAGAGGACCCTAAGGAGACATGATGGCTAAATATAGTGCAGCATCCTGAATGGGATCTTGTAACAACAATAACGACACAACAACAAAAGACATACAATAAAAACTAAGAAAAAATGAATTAAGCATGGATTTTAGTTAATAAAAATATGTCATTACTGGTCATTAGTTGTGACAAATTATGTAAGATGCTAATATAGGGGAAACTGGGTGTAGAGTTCATCAGAACTCTCTGTACTAACACTGCAACTTCTTTGCAAATCTGAAGCTCTTCTCCTAAAAGTTTTGCAGAAATCATTTTGAATGAAAGGCATATATATAAAATATATGGGAGTTCATATATACTAATGAGGGAAGCAGAATTAGGGTGATCATATAACTTACTGTCCAAATCTGGACATTATTGTTTTTTTTTTTTTTTTTTTTGTAGTAGAAGGGAGGCTATTAATAGTTACATGAAGATAAGAGGCCTAAGTTAAGACGTATGGTCACCCTAAATACAAAGTCATATTAAATGAATATTAAATATTCAAATTCTTATTTCATGCTTCCCATGTTTCAATCCATTCTCTATCACTTACTGGTGGGGTAAATTTACTACATTCTCTATCACTTACTGGTTGGGTAAGTCGCTTAAACTTACTGAACATCATTTGCAATTTGAGAAGGAGAATAATATTTACCTTATAAAATTTGGGAGAACTGAATGAGATGATCAAATTAAAGAGCTTACTCAGTAAATTCCTAGCACATGATCAATACTCATTAAATGATAGATAATATTTGTGCATATGTAGACATTAGTGAATTTTGCCAAAACTTGCCTACCTAATTATACTGAATCCTTTATACTAATACATCCTCTTGTTTTCCAGCCTAACTCAGTGGTGGTCATATAAATACTACACTTCTAAACAGTTAGTTCAGATGTCACCTAACAATTCCCAGGCCCCACCCAAGATGGCTTAGGAGACTGAAGCACATCTACAATAACAATGTTAATTAACATGATAACATTAAAAAAATGATATTGACTATACAGCTTCTTTTTTCTTCAGATAACACTCTCTCTCACACTTCTCCTTATCTTGGAATATCTGTTAGTCTCATGGCCCGAGCACCCAACTGCAGAAGCAGAACATGGACAAGGCTGCCACACATTCACTTAGATACAGGGATTGGTCCAGACATGGGTCTTAGACTGAAGCAGAGTCACTCTGTATCCTTTGGGAAAGAGAGGTAACTTTTACCTTTGGATTCATGACCTCTAATGATGTTAACCCAGAGCTACCAATGGTCCTTTTCACACATGAAAAGACATTTCCTGAGGGTAAAGTCAATACACAAGTAAACAAAACTAAGAGGCAGAGAGAAGACAGAGTTCTAGTGTCATGGTTTGAAATCCTGAGTTCAGCTGTGCCTGAATTGCATGTCCACACAAGAGTTTTTTTCCTACTTAAGTTAGTTTGAATTGTTTTCTGTCACTTACAGCTGAAGAAGCCACAACAAAAGAGTGAATTTCCCATTACATTCTGTGCTTGCCTACACCACAGTAGCTATCATGCTGTACATGATTTCTTGAATTTTCTTTTCTCCCTAGACTAAAATATTTTATAAAGTCTGCAAAGACTCAATCTTTATCAAGTTAGAATCCCTCCCTCTTGGTTGTTGACTTGGAAATGGGTTGAATAAATAAAGGTTACAACTCTTACACAGGTGAGTTGAACTCTTTGTCCTCCATCATTAGAATTTGGAAAGAGTAGGTGAATAGAAGTACAAAGTCACTGGTTTGATTCTGGACATTTTCCTCCTTCATTATCATCTCTATTTCAGTCTGTTATGAGGTCATTTTTCTCTGATGCCTTGCTTGTCCTTGAGGAACAGGCTTGCAAGATAAGTCACATACTCACTACTTTTTTTCATTATTCACTGCATTAAGGTTCAAGGGGTTTTCTACCCTTTGCTGTTATCCAGTTGATCTTTTACTTCTTTAGCTGCTGCTCTGCTGTCTCTGTATTTGCAATGCCTTGCCCACATTTGCTCACTGGTAATATTCACTATACTGAGCAGAACTTTTTCAACTGTAAATAATGGAAACCTAACACAAACTAGATGAAACAAAAAGAGATAATTTTGTTGAGTCATACTGTTGGATGTCCAAAGGGAAAAATGAACTTCAGATATGGCTGGATCCAGGTACTTAAAAACGTCTTGGGGCTGTTTGTCTTTCAGGGTTGTTTGGCTTTGTGTCTCTTTGACTGTTGGTTTTATTCTCTCCTGTTGTGGCCAGGCTCCTTGCATTGGCAGATAAAACAATCACAGATTACCACCTTTACAGGATCATTAAAGGTCAAAATCTAAAAGTAATAAAGAGATCTCCATGCCAATGGCCATAAAACAAACACAAAAAAATATCTAAAAGTAATAATATTGGGAAAAACTGTGTCATGCTTTGCACCAGGAAGTGATCATCCAGGGGTTGAAAGACTCACTAGAACTATGTGGGCAAAAGAAAAGTAATCCACGCTGTAAATAATCCACGCTTTGCTCACTAAATACAAAGAGGAGGAGGAGGAGAGGATGGTGGAAGAGGAGAAACCAACATATAACTCCTTTTTATTGTAATAATGGGAAGCTAATTTATAGATCTTCTTGTTTTTAGGTAACAAAGGAGTAAGTTCAAGACAGAAGTTACATAGAATATCATAGTCCATTGCTCAAGACAGTCCTTTCTTCATGACTTTTTCCATTTTCCACTCTGAAACACATGCATGCATCAAAATGGCAAGCTTAAAGAAATTCTGTCACCATCACCATGCTCTCAAGCCCCATACCATGCTCACAAAGCCCCTTGCTTTGCCAAGGGGTCACACAAGTGTTCTTGGTAACTGAGTTCTATTAAGTTACAATATCAAATATTTTTGTTGACTCACCATACCTGCTAGGCATATAATCAACTCACATGCATCCCACTTCATTTCTATACATTAAGCCTTGACTTCCACACCTACCTCACTTCTTATTGTCCCAAATATTTTCCCTAGAATTTTGAAAATATCTGACTGTACTGCTTAAAATTTTGGAACACATGTACACACACAATAACTAACATATGGTAGCATATCTTCAATTAGTTCTCTCAATTCTGAATTAGATACTCTAGATCAGTGGTTCTTACCTGTAGGTGATATTGCCCCCCAGTGGATGTTTGGCATTGTCTGGAGATATTTTCAATTGTCGTGATTGAGAGATCTCTTCACAAATCTAGTTGGTTGAGGCCAGGGATGCTGCTAAACATCCTATAATGCACAGGGGAAAAAATAAAATAAAATAAAATTCAGTAGTGCTGAGGTTGAGAAATCCTAATCTGGATTAATAGGCCATGAATTTTGGACAAAATTCTATTATTTAATTTTTTATCACTTTCAATATCTATAACGAATTCAAACAGATGGAGAAAGAATTTCAATCTTCTTTGTAATTTTTTCCCTATATTCTTTCTATTTTTTTTTCTTTTTCAAGACATCATGTCCAATATATCATGACATTACAATTGGGTTCTTAGATCTTTAATAAAAAAGTGAAATAAAAAACACAATGCTCTTAAACTCAAGAAGCCATGGTCCTAGTTTCAATTATGTCTTTTATTAGAGTTATGATGTGGGGAAAATCATTTAATCCCTTAGAAACTAATTTTCCACCTTTTCGATATAAAATATTTAGATCATTGATTTCAAATGGTTTTTCATCTAATAAAGAAGACCACAGTGTAAAAAGAAACTCAAAGAAATGCCATTGAAGAAGAAAATTGAGGAACCAGGAACCTTGCTAATTTAGCTCACCTCCTTTCTCCACAATGGTACCAGAATGTAGATTTTTCTAAATTCATTTTACTAACCACAGAATTCAATTAACTCTATTTTCCTTTCCAGCACTAATGTTTAATGACTAAAGGAAAATTTATCTGTCCTAGGCCCCATTTTTATAATTCTTTGCTCTCTATCAGGGATTAAAGTTTGACCTAATAAAATAACCAATATCTATCCTTTTAGATACCAACATGTAGAAACATTTTGGAGATAAACACAGAGAGATCTCTTTGAGAATTATTCTGATACTTGTATTTCCAAGCATAACGCCAATCTAGTGCAGGTGACATTTTAGGTGAGGGTACCATTTTACTTCTGTCAAATAATGTGGAAAGATAGCTCTTTCAAGACTTGCCAAAAAAGGACAGTTCTAAAATGCCAATCCACAGAGCAAACCATGTTCCTGAGACAAAGACAAGTGACGGAAGGTCACTCCCTAGAGCATCCACTTGCTCTTGGGGGGAAAAAAAGCCTCATAAACAGAAAAATACTTTTAATTTTTTTTGAAAAAAGGAAAAAAGTGCAAAACAATATTTTAAAAAAGATTTTATTTATTTGACAGAAAGAATCACAGTGAGAGAGGGAACACAAAGAGGGGAGCAGCAGAGGGAGAGGAAGAAGCAGGGTTCCCACTGAGCAGGGAGCCCAATGTGGGACTCGATCCTAGGACCCTGGGATCATGACCTGATCTGAATGCAGATGCTTAACAACTGAGCCACTCCCTAAAAAACAATGCTTTTGTTGTTAACAGGATTCTTCTAACAGTGTTTAATCTAAAATTTGCAAGTAAGGTTTGGGAGGGCCAGAAAATGAGCAGGGATATAAGGCAAGCAAAGGCACTTACTGAGAATTTATCCATCTTTTCTAGTCCATCCCAATTCTTTGATGTATAATCGTTCTCAGTAGCTTTTCATGTTCTTTGTATTTGTGTGGTATCAGTTGTCACGTCTCCTCTTTCATTTATAAGCTTGTTTGAATCCTCTCTCTTTCTTCGTGAGTCTAGCTAAGGGTTTACGTATTTTGTTTTCTTTTCACAACACAAGCAATTAGTTTCACAGATCATGTCTACCGTCTCTTTACTCGTCTTCATTTCCTTCTGCTCCGATCTTTATGATTTATTTCCTTCTTTTAACTTTGACAATAGTTTGTTCTTCTTTTACTAGTGCCTTGAGGTGTAAAGTCAGGTTATTTATGTGAGATCTTTCCTTTTTCTTATTGTAGGTGTTTACCACTGTATAAACGTCTTTCTTAGAACTGTGTACTACAAGGTTTAATATGTTGCATTTTGCTGTATTCCATAGGTTTTGATATGTTGTAATTTCATATGTCTGAAGATTTTTGTTTGTTTCCCTTTTGTATCTTCTTTGCTCCACTGGATGTTCTGTATCATGTTGTTTAATCTCCAAATATTTGTGGATTTTCAGTTTTCTCTTTATAATTGATTTCTATTTCTATACTCTTGTGGTCATTAAAAGTGCTTGATATGATGTCAATCTTCTTATATTTTTCTGAAGAACACCTACAGATGGTCAACCGGCACATGAAAATGTACTCAACATCACAAATCATCAGGGAAATGCAAATCAAAACACAAGACATCACCTTGCACATGAGAATGGTTATATCAAAAGCCAAGAGATAACAAGTGTTGGAGAGGATGTAGAGAAAAGGGAATACTTGTGCACGGTTGACGGGAAGATAAACTGGTGCAGCTGCTATTGAAAATGTATGACGTTTCCTCAAAAAGTTAAAAATAGAACTACCACATGATCCAACAATCCTAATTCTGGGTATATATACAAAGGAAATGAAAACAGGATCTTGAAGAGATGTCAACAATCTCATGTTCAATGTAGCATTATTCACAGTAGCCAAGACATGAGAACAGCATAAGTGTCCTTCAATAGATGAACAGATAAAGAAGATGTAGGATGGATACATACAAAAATATTATTCAGTCATGAGAAAGAAGGATATCCTGCAATTCGTGACAATATGGATAGACCTTAAGAGCATAATGCTAAGTGCACTAAGTCAGACACAGAAAGAAAAATACTGTATTATCTCATTTATATATGGAATCTAACAAACAACTTGTAGAAAGAGAGACTAAAATGGTGGTTACCAGAGGCAGGACGGTTGGGGGGAAAGGGGAAATTATAACCAGAGTACAAACTTCCAGTTTTAAGATGTAAAAGTTCTGGGGATCTAATGTACAGCATGGTAATTATAGTTAATAAAACTGTTTAATATATTTGAATGTTCTCATCACAAAAAAGAAATGGTAATTATGTGATATGAGGGAAGTGTTAGCCAACACTATGGTAGTCATCATTTTGCAATATATAAATGTATCAAATCAACACTGTATACCTTAACTGTTACATAATTATATCTCAATAAAACTGGGGAAAAGTTCTTTTCTAAATCCTGCTCTTTCTTTCCCTTCTCTCTCTATTAATGTTAAACATTTTGGTTTCTTTTTTTTTATTACAAAACAAAATTTCCCAGGTGACTAATGTAGAATATTAATCTCAAAAAGTGTTAATATTTTCTTTTTTATTTAAGAAAGTAGATAACCAAATATACCCTTTTGTGGATATTCCCCATTCCCATTGCCAAATAAATTTTCTAAGAAGTTCTACAGCAAAATTAACTTTTTAAATTGTTTCCCAAAGATATTTCGCAATTGAACTCTGCCCCAACTTCTTTATATTTTTCAAGTAATAGCTATTAAAACCTATGAAGCTACTAGCAGAACAAATTCTGGAAAATGTTAATCTTTGACTTTTATGTTCCTGTCCATCTCTTCTTTTCAAAATTCTTTGCAATCTGGATTGTGGCCCTTAATATACTACCCCCTTAGTAGCAAAAGCACTTTTGCAAGAATCCTTGAGGATTCTGAATTTTTGATTTCAGTGTTGTCTTTTAAGTCTCCATCATGATTGGCTTTTCTGCAAAGTATATAACAGAACCCATCACTCACTCCTTGGTTTTCTAAGTCCCTTCATTTTCAAAGAACTATTATTATCTTCTGATTTTCCTCCTCTTAAGTGTTGTTTTTTTTTTCCCCTTGACTCTTTCATCTTATAAACAAGTCACCACTAGGACTCTACCCTTAGTTCAACTATTTCTTTTGTTTTATTTTCTTTTCTTGTGTGATCTCATTTACCACATGCATTTAGTTATAACAACTGGTTGTCAGTAATTCTCAAATATGTATCTCTAGCCCAGATTCCAGTTCTGAGTTGGAAAATTAAATCTCAGTATTTCCCAAATAATAGTCCAGAGTTTGTGAACTCTTTGTGGGTAGGAATGTTGTGTTTCATTCCCTTTTTTTTTTAAATTTTTAAAGCTCAGCACTTCAATTACAGTGCTTTCATCATTACACATACTTCATACAACTTGGTTGAATCAAAATTGTGAACTAAATAAACCACATGGTTCAGTAATACATCTTAAAAATGTAAAGTCAGTTTAACTTGCCATTCGTTAAATCACTTATTTCTTTGGCTGTCAGTTTCATCTGAAAATTGGAAAAGATGGACTAGATAATTGCTATGGTTCCTATTAGCATTACTTTTTTGTTTCTAAAATTCTCTATTATCTTTCTTTAAAAATGGAAAACATCTTATTAAAAAAGCCACTTAAAACAAGAGAAGTCTTACATAAGCAATTATGTTACTTCAGTTACATTCATTTAACAAACTTTTCTAAGTGCCAAGTATATGTCAGGCACTGAATTTGCAATTTTATTAAGATGAATAAAAAATGCTAGGTATAAGAAGAAAGATGAGGCTAACAAAGGTGATTTACATTTCCTTTAAAGTCTTATATTCTCTTGGGGCACCTGGGTGGCTCAGTCAGTTAAGGGTTTGCCTTAGGCTCAGTTCAGGATCTTGAGATCCTGAGATTGGTCCCCGAGTCAAGCCCTGCTCTCAGCAAGGACTCTGCTTGAGATTCTTTCCATCCCTCTTCCACCACCCACTCACATTCTCTCTTTCTCTAAAGAAAATAAAATCTTAAAAAAAAAAAAAAAGTAATAGTAAAATACTTTCCTAATTTTGAAATGTAACAAAACTGAATCTAATTGCAAAGACTTTAAAAAAATTGCACTATGTTAACCATCAAATAATTATTCCATTTTGTGTTTACTACAAACTTCAAAAAGATTAAGGAAAAAAGGAAAATCAGGAAAAAAATAACATTGGCCAAATATCGTTCAGAAGTACTGGAAGGCCAAATAATGGTGGCCAGTCATGGAGTGGAGTTATTAGTGAGGCAAATGACCTATAGACATTCATAAGTAAAAAGCCATCTGCTAAAGCACTAGATGCTATCCTGTTCAATTTTTTTCAGAGATACAGAGATGATTCAGAAATCTCAAGAGATTGAGAAAGATTTAAATTTAACCCTCCTCACACTTGAGTGAAGAACATTTAAAAGAGTTGTAACTAATGTAGACTAACAATTAGTGATGAGGGCACACACTTTCAGTTGCTCTTATGTCTTTAACACTTTATCTAAATTATACAGTAAAACATTACATAAAATACTGGAAGAAAAGCTAACATAAAAATAAATCACATGGGGGCCTATTTCCAATAGGTAAAACCATTTATTATTAGTTTTTGCACTTGGTGGAAAATATGAATGGCTGTTTGTGATCCCCTTTGCATAACCCTTTTTGCATTCAGGGTCCAGTCCCCACTCATCTTGATATTCCCCATATGTAACTGAGTACGTGTCCACAAGTAGAAGGTTGAATTGAACTAAGTGAAGAGGAAAAAGGAAACATATAATATATGCATGATTGATATTACCATATAAAAAACGTGTAAATATGGCAGGAGACCTTTTAACTGGCCTCTACTTAACTAACCTATTGGATTAACTAAGAATCCCAATTTCCCTTGCAAAGCCCATAATTTATGTTCATCACCCAAGCCCTGCTCAAGGCTACTAAATTATGGTCTAATAGTCTCTCATTTCTGCTACCACCAGATAAGCTTGCATGCTTACTAAGAACAATTTGTATTTTTTCCCAAATCTTTTTTTCTCCAGGTGTACTTTTTGTTACTTCTTTCATTATTTATACAACTAATGGAATATGAGCATGGAAGAGAACAGTTCTTTAGAAAAGAACAAATTAACAATTTAACAAATTGTTAAAAAAAAAAAATAAAGCCCTGAATCATGTACAGAAAAATGCAAATGGAAAAGATTGGGAAGGAGATTTTTGCAAATATATTTGAGTTCTTGTTTCACTTTGAAAAAACAACCTGGAAATTAAAGACAATGCATTATGGATATAGTTTATAAAAGATAAAGAACACAGTCGTTCCATCAGCAAACTCACATTAAAAAAGCAAAATAAAAAAAAAAAAACAATAAAATGTAACCCTACTTCAAAATATTGGAAAATGAAAGACAGTTGAAGCAGTGCATTAAAAATATTAAATATTTTTGGGGCACCTGGGTGGCTCAGTGGGTTAAAGCCTCTGCTTTCGGCTCAGGTCATGATCTCAGGGTCCTGGGATCAAGCCCTGCATCAGGCTCTCTGCTCAGCGGGGAGCCTGCTTCCTCCTCTCTCTCTGCCTGCCTCTCTGCCTACTTGTGATCTCTGTCTGTCAAATAAATAAATAAAATCTTTAAAAAAATAAAAATATTAAACATTTTTAAATTACTACAATGAAGGCTTGGCCATGAAGCTTATCACCTCAGGTAAAAACAGGACTAAGCCCAGAATAACACAGTCACTGTGTAGTTTCAAGACTTCAACGTGGACTTGTTTTTCCTCATGGGGAAAACTTATCTTCACACCTTGACTATGTTAACAACAGCAGAATCTCAAAATTCCTAAAGATCTTGTACGAACAAGGTAGAAGCCAGGATTGGAGATATGTTTATATATCTGGTGCATTTTACTTAGCAGCCTCATAGTCACTTATAGATAATCTTTTGAAAACTCTTTTTGCAAGAGAGGTACCTAGAAAATTCTTTTGGTTTGGATGCCTGCTTTTAAATCATGTGGAAATGCCTCTTTATTTTTATTAAACACCCTGTTATTAAACACTCTGAAGTTTTGTTTTGTTTTTTCCCTTTGGTAGTGGTTAGTTGTAGCTAAAGAGAGAGAGTGGCTTGGTATGCCCAAGAGAATAAACATGAGATAGTATAGGGTCTGCACACAATGGGAGAGGGATCTAGAAGTTCTGTTATTCCTCTGTGGAAGAGCTCGGAATTGGGAGCCAAGCTTGCCATGAGGCTAGAACCACTCTGATGAGGGAATAGGTAGCCTTGGGATGGTTGCTTTGACATGAATAGTCTAAGCCAGGGCCTGGATGGCAGGTATTTCTGAGACTCAAAAGATTTGAAGAATCAGTGAGAACCCAAACAGAGCTACATTATGGGGAAAAGGGAACTGCCATGTTCTGAACAGACCATAAGTTATACCAACCTCAAGGTATTTCAGCAGTAGGTAGAGCAAGTTGTGAAACCATGGCTCAGAATCTAGTTGAGATGAGTTAATTAATCATCTGGAATTTATCTGAAGTAATGAAGAGAAGAGCATGCATACCAGAGACCTCTTCTCCAAATCCATGGACAAAGGTATCTCTCTGTACCTAGAGGAGATTTATAGTAGGAAGAGGAATCCTGGAGCATCATTTGATATGGGATCAACAAACTTAACAGTAAGTGTGAACTATGGCTTGACTGAATATTCATCTCATAATATATTACTTTCCCTCACGAAGTTTAAGTTTTTCTGAAGTTTACTTATGGAGAAATAAGGAAACCATATTGTTCGTTGTCTCCACATTTGAATGGGAACATATGTATTTTTAAACATATACACATATATACACACTCAAACATATATGCACACAAATCTAAGAATTTTTTTTTAAAGATTTTATTTATTTATTTGGGACGCCTGGGTGGCTCAGTTGGTTAAGCAGCTGCCTTCGGCTCAAGTCATGATCCCAGCGTCATGGAATCGAGTCCCGCATCGGGCTCCTTGCTCATCAGGGAGCCTGCTTCTCCCTCTGCCTCTGCCTGCCATTCTGTCTGCCTGTGCTTGCTCTCTCTCCCTCTCTCTCTCTCTGACAAATAATTAAATAAAATCTTTAAAAAAAAAAAAGATTTTATTTATTTATTTGACAGAGATCACAAGCAGACAGAAAGGCAGGCGGGGCGGGGCAGGGCGGAGCAGAGAGCCCGATGTGGGGCTTGGTCTCAGGACCCTGAGATCATGACCTGAGCTGAAGGCAGAGGCTTAACCCACTGAGCCACCCAGGCACCCGATAAGAATTTTAAAATGAAAGGGCCTGAGAAGAAATGATGTTGATCTCTTTGGAGAGAAAGCAAGATTTGTTCCATTGATGCTAATGAAAATTGATGTGAATTAAAGTGTATAGTTCTCATCTTTGTTTTACTTACTAAAATGATTCATGGGCAGTTTTAGAAAATAGAAACCCTAGTATACACCCTCAAAATGTTTTTAGACAGTCACAAGAATTCACGTACAGAGTTCATTATTCTGATATATGTAAATATCAGTAGCTTAAAAACATATGGAAGCCCTAGAGCTATGGAGAATTATTTTATGCATGAGATTAACTGTGGCCTTGTTTTCTCATTTTTTAAAACTCATGGCTGATGAATCAGAACAATAAATTTAATAAGAATAACACCATACTATGCGGAGGTATTTTATTGAAAAGTTCTGTTTTTGATGAAATGTATAACATGTTGTTAATGAATCAGTCTGTTTTCACAAGAACACTAAAGTATATTTCAAAGAGCCAAGTGTCTAGCAAGATGATAGCTCTATCATCATGGTATAAAACAACCAATTTGACTTTTTTTCTCCAAAATTGTATTTTCTTGACTATCTGAAAACAAAAATGGCAAATTTTATTCTAGAGTCATAATAGTAGAACTTCAATGCTCAAGTTCCCAGCTTTGCTTTCTTTTTTTCCCCTAAAATTGCCCACTGTTTTCCAAAACAAATTTCAAAATGCAGAAAAATGCAGCAGTGAATTTGAAACAAATTCAGAAACTGTACAGATAACCTTTCCTTTTAGAAGAATATCTTACTTATGATCACTTTCTCCTCACAGTTTTTGTTTTAACAGTGCTTGACTCTTTCCTAGAAGATATGCAACTCTGACTCAGTTATACCCTGTCATCCAAAGTGAAAATCCCAGATTAATTACAGAAAAATCCAAAGGAAGTAAAGTTCTTTTAACAAAGTTAATTTTGCTAAAAGGAGTTGTTCTTTCATTCTTTTGCATTCTCATCAATATTATAGACAACAGTAGATAGAATATTCTCTTGTTAAAGTTTGATTTTCTTCCTAAACACATTTTATTCCTTGATCTAATGTGGAAAATAAGGGTTTACTTTATCACTAATATTACATTTCTTGGGTAGTCATGGTCTCCCAAGAGGTCACAGAATAGCACAAAAATATAACATTGTTGTATTGGCTTGCTTCTCATTAAAGCTGTTAAACCTAATCATAACTTTCTTTTTCCCACCAGAAGTTATACATTCTATTTCTATTATGCACTGGCAATTCATCCTTGAATGAAATGGAAACCATTCTGTTTCTCATTGAATTTATATTCAAATAGAGGAAAGGGACAACAAGAAGTATACAATAAATAAAAATAATTTCTCATTTTAAAACATCTTTGATGAGGGGCACCTGGATGGCTCAGTCGGTTAGGTGTCTGCCTTCAGCTCAGGTCATGATCCCAAGGTCCTGGTATCGAGCCCCACATCTGGCTCCCTGCTCAGCTGGGAGCCTGCTTCTCCCTCTCCCTCTGCCTGATGCTCCCTCTGCTGTGCCCTCTCTCTCTCTCTCTCTCTGTCAAATAAATAGATAAAAATCTTTTAAAAAAGGACATTAAAAGAAATAAAACATCTTTGATGAAAATGGGATATTGAGGCAGATATATCTGAAGGTGAAACGCGGAAACCTAATTTAGGTGAGGTGGGCAGGGAGGGCATATCTAAATAAGTGGCATGTCAGGCAGGGCTTGAAAGTGAGAAGAGACTAATTTCAAAAGAGAAAGAAAGAAAGAAAGAGAAAAAGAGAGGAAGAGAGAAAGAAAGAAAAGAAAGAAAGAAGAAAGAGAAGAAGAAAGGAAGGAAAGGAAAACACTTCTCTCTGAGGGCAAATGGGAGGCTAGGAGTTGGAAGGAGACTGGATCGTAGAAAATCTAACATAAAAACAGTGTATCTGCAACATAGTAAGCAAGGTGGAAAGTGAAACCAGACACAGCTGGAGTGTTGGTCGGTAGACAGGATATGATAGACATGAGAAGGCCTTGCTGTCACTGCAAAGTGTAAGTACTGTCCATTTTTTTAAATATCAAATGTCGAACAGGGCAAAAAATAATGAGTTCTTTGTTTGTGATGATTTAAGAATTCTGTGATGGCAGCTACATTCTAAACTATTGGAATCTTTACCATCATAAAACACTTTCTCAGCTCTCTCAGGCTTTGCTCTGTCCCTACCATCAATTCCTAGTAATGCCAAGATGCCATTAGTACAAGCACTGTAAAGCATGTATTTTTCCAGCCAATAATAGTTTAGTCAATAGGAGTAAGAATGTTTTGAGGTGCTGGGGCACCTGGGTGGTTCAGTGGTTTAAGCCTCTTTCTTTGGCTCAGGTCATGATCTCAGGGTCCTGGGATGGAGCTCTCATCAGGCTATCTGTTCAGCAGGGGCCCTGCTTCCCCTTCTCTCTCTGCCTGCTGCTCTGCCTACTTGTGATCTCTCTCTCTCTGTGTCAAATAAATAAACAAAATCTTTTAAAAAAAAAGAATGTTCCGAGGTGCAAGAGTTTGGGCACATACCATTCAACAAATTTACTTTGGGTCACACATCTGGTCTATCTCCCTGATCTACTTCTCATTCTTCTAATTGTGGTCCGTAATAGCCACAGGTCATGGGTTCTAACAACTGTGCACCTGTAATTATAAGGAAGGACTGTTTTCCATAATTCTTCTCCTCCTCTGTTAGAAACACCGAGTCCATCGTTCATTCTCCCACCCCTTTTGGGGTAAACTAACAAACCCCATTTTTATACATTTAATAATTTTTTACTTTTTGAATTTCTCAAAATCTCATTTTTCTTAAGCAGGGATTATTACATTATTTCCAAGAACACTCAGAAGTAATTGTGTTAATCACGAAGTTTTAAGTGGAATTCATTTCTAAGAAACATGAAATTCTGGTGGGGAGGGAAAATCATGATGATTTCATACTCTTCTACAAAATTTGGCATTTTATAAAATAAATGAGAGGTTTCGAGCTGTTTCTGAGAAAAATAAAGCAACACTCAATAACTGCAGGGACTATAAATCTTATAATTAATAAAAGTTATTTTAATTCTAATTATAAATAATTATAAAATATAATTTATATAATTACATAAAATATAATTATAAGAAATAATTATAAAATATAATTATTGAAAGACTTCTGGATTCATTAATTATATTTATAGTTAATAACCATGGGAGTTTAGTACTATTTCACTAAATTACTTATTTTTTATTTTGTTAGGTCAGAGTATAGCATACTAGAAGGATGAGTGAGGTAGCTCAAACTTCTACAAATGGAGACATTTAGCATTTGGAGACATTTTCTCTGCCCTCCTTTTTCTTCAAGCATTCTTAAGCTTTTGTCCAACAGAAAACAAGCTCTTTCAAACTCTTAGAGTGAGTTCAGACAAGCTAATTTCATTTCAGATATGTAGTGAAGAATATGTTCTTGAAAATTGCAATTAGTAATAAATTAAATAAGAACAGAGCAAATAGTGTGTGAGCCCCAGCAAGCATGCCAGTACTTTGCATGTGTTGTTTTTGTCTGCCCCACAATCTATAGGTATCTCTAAAGAAGGTTCCAAATAAATTATATCATGGATTCTTGTTATTCCAAATATTATAAGGAGTGAGGAATTATTTATATCAAAAATTACAACAAAATAAACAAAACAAAAAAACAAAACCCACTACATTAGAAGCAGAAGGTGGAACTGATAATGTTCTCTTTGAGTACAGGTCCCAACAGGAAATCAATGTATTGCATGCCTAGCCTTGAGGATAAGCAATTACCTTCTTGGCTGAAATCAGGATGGGAGATCCAGGTCTCATGGCTATATGACACTAAAAATAGAGCTACGTTTGGTGGCTGAAACCAGAATTATGATATTTGATTACTAGTTCTGTTATGTATCCCGGGATGAGCTTAACATTGAGGAAATTCCCTTTCCTTTGTTGAAAGGAGTAGCCAAGTTTCTGTGGTGGTTTTCCATTAGAAACTGGAAAATTTCACTATTAACCAGACAATCTAATTATTTTATCAGATGAATTAACATGGACAATATCATTTGAACCTCTGCCTGGGGTGACCCAAAGATAATGACAATTTGGATCAAAGAATATAAATGCAAGTGTTCTTAAGGTAGAGAGACCTCATAGTCACTTAGAGATAAACTTCAAAAAGATTATCTTCTTGCAAGAAAGGAGCCTAGAAGAATATGTTTGTGTTTCTTTTGAAGTTGTCTTAGTTCTAAGCACATCATAATGCCCCTTTACCTCCTAAAAATTCTTCCCTCTGAAAAGGATTTGCTACCAGTCATTTAGTAAAATAAAGTCATTATATCTTTTCAGCCAAGGGAATGCATGCTTGTATTAAAAATGAATTTAAGAATTTGTCTCCTAATTCCTAATGAAAGAAACCATAAAGAATGGAAAGGAGGAAGTGGAATATAAAAAGGAAATGGAAAGAAAAAAGAATAGGATGGAAAGGGGAAGGGAAAGAGAATTCAGAGAAAGAAAAAAAAATTTAAGCATGAAAAAAGTGACAAGTGTTATGCTATTAACCTTCATGTCCTAATGCCATTTAGTTTCCCAACCACAAGTAGTATCTCATATGCATTCTGAGAGATGACATGAGATTTCCTTACTCTGAATTCACTTGTAGTCATGGGATCCTTCACCATTAGCATCAGCAAAAGGTATCATGCTAAGTGAAATCAGTCAAATAGAGAAAGACAAATAACATATGGAATCTAAAAAATAAACAAACAAAACCCCAAAATAGACCCACAGATACAGAGACAAACTGGTGGTTGCCAGAGGGGAAGGGGTGAGTAATGGGTGAAACGGGTGAAGGGGATTAAGAGATACAAACTTCCAGTTACAAAATGAAAAATTCATGGAGATGAAAAGTACAGCACAGGGAATATAGATTAATATTGTATGGTGACAAATTGTGACTACAGTTAACGTGGTAAACATTTCATTATGTGTAGAATTGTCAAATCATGATGTTGTACATCTGAAACCAATATAATATTGTGTTGTTAACTATACTTCAATAAAAAATAAACAATAAAAAGAAACCACTAAAATGAATTTTAATAACCTAATATATATAAAATATCATTTTAATATGTTTTCATATAAAAAATTATTGAGAAAAAAAAAGGTAAGAAATTAGAAGTCCAGGTGGTGATATTCAGGTAGTGTTAATCATGAAGGATATCAACTCCTATTTTCTGTGCTTTCCAGTGCATTTTTTTGAATCAAGAATCCAGTTCCTGGTATAAACCATAGATTTAGAGGAATATGTACCTAATCTGGCTTACTCACCAGAACAGTAGAAGGGAAATCCTTTTTACTTCAATAGATCATTAAAATTAGTTCCTGGGTTGCGTCTCACTCTGATAAATGATCCCATAATCCTCCAGTGCTATGCCAAGCTTAGGCAGTAATGGGGGTAGAATAATGTGCAAATGGGATTTATCATTCAATCAGCATAGGCTATTATTAATTACAATAATGTATAGCTTGTCCTTTATTTCAGTGCATAAAACTGCAGTCCAGTAACAGGCAATTATACCAAAAAAAAAAAAAAATCCACTACCATTTATTTTTACTATTATGTAGTTAGTAATTATGAACATAATTATAAGGGAAACATAAGGATATTTATAATATTCTTCATTAGAGAATTATGAGTCATTTTATAAACTATTTCCATTATCCAATTTAAAATAATACAACCTAAAAGGATTATAGTGATCATCCAAGTTATATTCTTTTACAAACACCTAACTTCGAAAAAATTCAAAACACATTAAAAATAATCTTCTTTGCCCTCACATCACACCTGTGAAATTTTTATCTTCTATTTTACAGAAAAGAAAAACATTTTCATCTTTATAGCTCTTAGAGTTTGCAAATTTTCGTCACTTCTATTATCTAATTTTCTCTTCGTAACACCTGCATGTTAGGCTGAACAGGCATTAATATTTCCATTTTACATATGATAAAAAGGAGACTTTGAGCGCTCTTCTCAAAGGCATACAATGAGAAATTGGCAGATTCAACCACAGGCTGTGGGTCTGTCTCCAAGATCAAAGTTTTTTCCCATCAAATCCTAAGACACGGAAGGGTTATACGACTTGCTTAAGGCAAATGGCAGAACAAGGACAAGGAAAAGATCTTGAGATGTTGAACTTAAGTGCATATCACAATCACCAGGTTCTTATGAGAAATGCAAATTTCCAGGACTTATCCCCAGGAATTCCAATTTGGTAGGTGTGGTTGGGGCCAAGTAATCTGCTTGTTAAGCAAGAGCCAATTATATCTGATAGTGATAGATTGAGACTGTACTCAGATAGACAGCCCTACCCCAAAGTCAAACTTTGTGACTTAGAGAAGCGAATTTATTGTGGACCTAGAAAGATGTCGTGGGTACCATATATATCTTTCTGTTTACCTATCTATATCTTACTTTTATCCATATATCTTACCTTTTATAAGATATATATTTATATAAATCTTACCTTTAAATACATACAGCCTTTTATAAGATATTATAAATAATAAATATGGTTCATTTTGCCAAATATGTCAATATATTTAATATACATATAAATTATATACTTAATATATTTATAATATATTTAATACTATATTTACATATTTGTGGAAAGCAGTTAATATTTTCTTTTTAGAAACACAAGTTTATATGATCTGAGCACTGGGTGCTTTATAGACATTTTGCACTATATAGAAATGTTTCTAGGATTTAATTCTTACAACAGCCCTGTGAAGTCTGTGCTGATATTATCCCCATTTTATGGTGAGGACAGCAATGCGCAGAAAGTTTAAATGATTTTCCCAGCCTTACATAACTAGATATTGGATGAGTTGAAATTTAAGCTAATCTGCTTAGCTCTTAGGAATAAACTGGTGTTTATATGGGCCTAATAAAGCATCAAGAAAATGTAAAAAGTCATAGTAAAGGAGTAAAACTCCAGTTATCAAAAACATTTCTACCCAAGGGTCACTTAAAATTAAAATGAATTCACCCTTCCCCATTGACTTAGGTTGAGTTTACTGCACTAGTAAATAGAACAACAATAAACTGATAAACATACACTGCATTTTAAAAATAAGTGAAATAACACCCATTTCTTTTTTTTAATGTCTCAGGAATTCAACAAGTTTGATATCTTGATATCAAGATACCTCTCACATTGGGAAAGAGGTGGGAGGAAAAGGAATGTTTTGTTATTGTAAGGAAAGGTAGAAAGTGTTTTGGACTTGAAATTAAAAGGTATGGCTTCCAACAGTCTTGTGTGCCAGATTTTAAAACTTCAGCTGGTAGATTTTTACCTTTTTGAATCTCATAAATGGGTATTTTCAGGAAGTTTGTACCAGATTTAGGGATTGATTGAACTAACATACAGATTTCTAGTAACAGAAATTCTATACATGTTCCTTAATGCTGATTTCTATTCAAGATTCTATTAACTAAGAAATGATCTTTAGGAGAAAGAAAATTACTTTAAGGGTGGGACATTATCTTCCAAGGAAGATCACTTACCAAAAGCAGATTTTGTTAGAAAGAAAGAGATCTGTAATCCATCGCTTACAAAATAAAGTCAGTATTCAATTTTTATTTTCCCTGAAAATTTGTGAAGAGTCTCCTATTTTGATTTTTTCAAGAATTATAGGGACTGTATGAAAATCTATTTCTGTTATCATATATAGTGCTTCAATCTTGACAATTATCACACCACTTAATTCTTGCTATTACCTTGTGAGCTAATTATTATTATCCCAATTTCCATAAAAATTAAAAAGCTGAGATTGAGAAAGAAAAGTCACTTTCAGACATCAGAATCTTTCCAAAATTTCTACTATACTATGCACTTAGAGTACTGAAGCCCATACCACAGAAAGCTTTCTGGTTAAGTTAGGTGGAACACGACTTATTAGGAGAATTTTAGGGGTCTTTTAAGACTTCCAGAATGTGGGCAATTCAGGCCAGTGACCTTAAGACTAGAAATGACACCTAAAATCAGTCTGCCACCCACTGGCTGAAAAGTAAGCTGGGAAAGCTTATGTTTGGACATTATAGCTGCAATAGTATAAGGGGGGTAAGGGGAGGGGGGGTCTGCTTCATAACCTGGATGGCCTCTCTAATTAAGTCTAGGAAGGAAGGAGAGATGCTAGACGTCCAAAAAGAATGATAAGACTCTGATATACCTGTTTAAAACTGAAGAGTACATGCAAAGGTGAAACTAATTAATACAAGGTACTTATATTAATAACTTATTTTTCTATATGTAAATACTAAAAGTCAATTGTATATAATTACCTATATGTATGTAAAACATGTTCCTGTGTATACATGTATATAAGCATATATATGAAATATTAATGCCCAGTGATTTCACTATTATTGTATAAACAAGTATAGATTTTGACAAAGTAAGCCAATATTGGCATTAGAAAAACTCAGGTTTGAGTGCTGACACCTCTATTTCCTGTGTGAACTTTAAGCTTTCTGAGAGTCACTTTCCACTTGTAAAATGGAAATGGAAATGCTTACATTAAAGGTAGTTATGAGCATACAAGTACAACATTCCAATGCTTCATACATAAAGTGCTGGACATTTGGCAGCTTAAAATTATAAAGCCAAATAGGATGATGTGTTTTTGTTCTGGTTGACAAATACATAATATATAATATAATGTAATAAAATCACTGAAAGTTCCACAATATTCAAAACGCTTTGTGAGAGATGGGAAAGATCACAGAAGCTTTTATTGAAAAAGAAAGTTGATATTTGTGCTCAACTGGGAAAGGTGGTAGGTAACATTGTTAATAGATTTTCAAATAACCAAAGAGAAGCTATGATTGCATGTTCCAAATCCAGAAAGACTTATTAATTTGGAATATTGTTTTCTCTCTGTATGCTCTTTAGTTTTCACCAACATGAAATAAGGATTTTGGAGATTATGTTTCTAGGTCCATTCCAACTCTGACCTCCTATTATTCCTACTTAGCCTAATGCTTTAGTTCACTTACTCTTTGATACCTGCCCTTGGATCTGTAAAATTTTACTCTCCAGCAAGAAATAAGTATCCAGTGGCAAAAGTGGCTATCTACGCTTTTTTTTTTTTTAAACTGAACTATAATTGAGGCACCTGAGTGTCTCAGTTGGTTGAGTGTCTGACTCTTGGTTTTGGCTCAGGTTGTGATTTTGGGTCATGAGATCGAGCCCCACATTGGACTCTGTGCTCAGCAGGGAGTCTGCTTGGGATTCTCACTCCTTCTCTCCCCTCCTCCCACTCTTTCTCTTTCTCTCAAAAAATAAATAAATCTTTTTAAAAAATGAAGTATGATTGACACAATGTTACATCAGTTTTAAGTACACAGTGACTCAATAACTTTGTATATTATTCTAAGCTCACCATATGTGTAGCTACCATCTGTTATCATACAACGCGATTACAATAACCGTTAACTGCATCCCCATGCTGTGCCTTTCATTCCTATGAATTATTCACTTAATAACCAGAAGCCCATACTTTCCACTCCCTTTCATCCATTTTGCTATCTCCCCATCTCTCTTCCCTGTGTTTAATCCTCTATATGGGTCTCTTTATTGTTTGCTCATTGTTTTGTATTTTTAGATTCCACATATAAGTGAAATCGTATGATATTGGTCCCTTCCTTACTTATTTCACTTAGCATAATACCCTCTAGGTCCATCCATGTTGTCACAAATGGTAAGATTTCATTCTTTTTTTATGGCTGAGTAATATTTCATCGTGTGTGTGTGTGTGTGTGTGTGTGTGTGTGTGTGTGTGTGTGTAAAACATACCACATCTTCTTTAACTTTTCATCTATGGATGGACACTTGGGTTCTTTCCATATCTTGGCTATTGTAAATAATAGCACATTAAAATAGGGGTACATATATCTTTTTCGGATAAGTGTTTCTCTTTTCTTTGGGTAAATACCCAGAAGTGAAATTACTGAATCATATGATAGTTTTATTTTATTTTTTTTGTGGAACTTCCATAGTGTTTTCCACAGTGGCTGCAACCCCATTAACACTGTAGAAGGGTTTCCTCTTATTTACATCCTCACCAAAGTTTGTTATTTCTTGTCTTTCTGATAATGGCCATTTTGAGAAGTGTGAGGTGATTCTTCACTGTGGTTTTGATGTGTGTTTCCTAGGCTTTGTTTTCATTATGCTAAAGTTCTTTCTGTCAATCACACAGTTCCAAGAAAGCTGACTGCCTTTTCTTAGCACCACAAACATTTCCTCCTCTTCCGAATACCACCTACAGTAATGCTCTGTGACCATTACTATAAAGTAAATATTTACTGAGAATGACAGGTAGCTTTTTAGTCAAACAAACCATGAATATGAAAGTCACTATTAAATATTTAGCTCATCTTTTGGAAAATGTCTGGCACCTACAGTCACTCAATAAATGTTTGTTAACTAAATGAGTGAGTATGTTGATTCCACTGTGGGACAAAGTTGAACACAGAACAGAGGACCAACTCCTATACAAGTGACAGGGGAAAAAAATTATTTGCTATAGACCGTCTGTTGCTTCCTAAAAGGACTTATGTTTTATATTTCTGAAAGGAGTAAGAACCAAAATCCTTACTAAAGAAGCCGAGAGAGATCATTTGTTTGAGATAGGAACAGGTAGAGTGTGTGTGTGTGCACGTATGTGTGTGTAGGCAGGTGTGTGTGTGTGTGTGTGTGTGTGTGTGTGTGCTGGGAGAGAGATGGGAGGGTAATGAAAGTAGAAAACAGCCTGACTGACTGAAAAGCCTATAGAGGGGGGAAAAAAAAAACAAAACCTGTTTGCATTGAGAGGAGGTAAAATAGGATATTGGAAGGAACTTTGGATGCTTTTATAAAGGTTGGTCACGTGATGTCTGATATAGACCTTTTCATGGGTCTTCATGAAACAGTAAAAAACACCAGTTTCTCTTTAATATAATGTAGAGTTGGTTGTTCCCAGCATACGTCAAAATGCTGAGCTTTGCTTCTCCAAAGGTGGTGAGTGAGAAGCCTGTCACATCCTGCTTATAGATGCTAACAGTGCTATTTGCTCCAGGCAATCCTGCAGAAGCCAAGCTCATGTGCCTTTTATATCAGCTCTTTTGATTTTTAACGTTCTTCAATGGGGAAATAAAAAGTACTAAATCACCCTTGCTCCCCAGAGCCCCTCCTCCCTACCACACAGACACATACACACACATACACATAAATCTCAGTACACCGTAATACTAAACCAGCATATTCCTAGAGGGATCAGTTAGTCAGAGAACACAATCAAGAGTTTTCACAAAAAATCTGCTGGGTGTCCAAGAAACTTTAAATAAAATGAGGTGGGTGGCGAAAACTCATCCAAAGGGAATGTTTGCTTTGAGATCTGCACTTATATTTTAAATCTTTTGTATAGGTGTCAAACTAATACTTGAGCTATTTGACTTAGGGTCTGAAAGTTTTGCTGAAGAACAGATGAGCAGTTTTTACCCTTTGAACATAAAATTTATTTTGGAAAGAGAAGGGTAGTAAATTATTAAGAATACTATATTTAAGCATGTGTAAATCAGCAGCTTAAAGACAGATGTTACTAGGATAATATGATAAATTCAAAGCAAGTCCACTTGCCATATTTGCTAGACAATGATCAATTTGGTTCAACATTATAAACTGTTCAAAAATATTTAAAATGGGATACATGGCAGTTATTTCAGAATTAAGCTAAGGACAATAACTTTTAAAAAAGAAGATTTATTGGAAAATCTATAAGACCATCCTAATTCACAAATGGGCAGGTAAATTTCTGCATGTAAGCTATAACTTTCGAGAAAGAGAATACTTACAGTGATATTGTTAGCTTTGTTATCACTTACGTGAACATCAATAAAATCAGATTTTTTTTCAAAAAACATACTGCAGTTCAGCCCTTCCACTAATTCAGATTTGCTCTGCAGTCCTCAGATTAGCACAATTAACATTACCATTCTTTTTACTTATCCATTAATTACAAAATTTAACTATGTGTTATTGTTCATATAACTACATATTTTGCTAGGCATTGAAACTACACAAACCAATGAAACTGAAATCTTTCCTCTTCAATTCACTGGACAGCCAGGTAGGTGGATATACAAAAGATAAACAGATGATAAAAAAATGGAAAATATTAATTCAATACCTTTTATGTGCCAGATGCCCCTGTAGGTACTGGTAATCTAATAGTTAAAAAAACACGAATGTCCCACGCTCATGTGGGACTTCTATCAAAGAAGGTATGAAAGTGCTAGACATATGTGATACATAATTAAAAAAATAAAAACGCTTTGCTTTCTATATAGAATATTATTGAAATCCCAATTGAAATTCAACAACTTCAGTTATTGCTATAATATCCCAAAGGATACTGTGCAACGTAATAGCAGAGATGCCAACTGAGAATCAGAACACACCTTTGACATTAACTTACTTTATGCAATTACGTAGGTAATTTAACATAGGTAGGTCACATTTTCTTCATCAATTTTATCTGAAAAATGAGAGGACAGATCATGTATTATATAAGATGTCTCTAACACCAAAACTCAGCATTTCTGAAACTACAGACTTCATCTAATCCAGGGATGTGTGTTGGGATAACTTCAAACAGTAAGGGAGGGGGGGGGCAATGTATAATAGTAAAATACATATTTTCAAAGAAACAATGTTAATCAAGGAAAGATGGGTGCTGTGGTAGTCACTATGGCTGTTTACCAACTATTTCCTGCTTTGTCTTTTGTTTTTTGTTTGTTGTTTGTTTTCTGTTTTCTTCATTCTGTAAGTATGATCAGATTGCCCTTGAATTTGGGCCCACAGGGGACTTTAGTAACCTGAGTGGAGACAATGAGAAGAAAAGACTCCTGCTGACCTGAGATGGACATATGATCTGAGAAAGACTTTTATGTTTTGAGCCTCTGAGTTTGTTAACACAGCATAAACATACCCACCTTGACTGATTTGGGGACTATATTAGTACCTCCCCAAACTGTATTACCAATAAATCTCTTCCTGTCTTCTCTCTCTTTTGTATGCAAAGTTCAGAAGGTTGACTCCTACTAGTTTATGGCTATTACAAAAAGGAGAGAGAGAGATTTCACCTTATTATATACACAACTTGCTAGAGGTTTAGTAAACTTTTCAAACTGAAAATTATTCTTTTACCTTTCATTCTTAAACTGAATTTGGTTAATTTGGGCAAACTTCATGAGTAGTATCATTTAAACATATACTCCAAAGGTCCAGCATGGCTTGTAAAAACTCAACAGAAATTTATTGTAGATGCTAGACCCAGAACCCCTATTTTGATTCCCCCCTTCCTACCATGAAGACTGCATTACTCCTTTGTAATATTTTTCAGCCCAATTAGAAATTCTAGATGTAATAATCCCAAAGTGTTTGAGTATTAGAGTTATCAAGTCATTATTTTCTTCTAGAAGTTTCCTCAAGCATGTAAAATTGCCGAGCCTTTATCAGGCTGACTCATTTAGAACCTGTCTGTTCATACACCACTCACCCCTAACATGTGGGACTCCAACACCAAGTTGAAGACTCCCACACATCAAATCCTGGTTTACAAAATCCAACCCACAATAAAACACCTGCCAGCAATAATATTATGACTGTAACTCACACTGCTCAAGTGCTGACCACAGCATTATGAAAAGATTATACTTTGTGATATTTTTATGACTTATTCTGAAGCAGAGGAGGTGGAAAAAAAAGAAACATGGATGGTCACAAGTTGCTGGTTATTGACCTTTTCTGATCTGCTTCCAGTTTTTAGACCTGAGACACAGTACGCTAACATGTTTGGAAAGAAAGAATGATCCCATTTTCAGCCTTAAGTAATAATTCATAAAGTGTGAACTATGTTACTGATCATGTGTCTTTTTATGCCAGCTTTATTTCTGCTGGTAAATAACAATCCATTTAATTACCGAAATAAATCTGCTACGCCATCACCATGAACTTGAAAGTGATAAAAAAAGTTTAATAAAATAAGCCCCAGAAATAGAGAACTCAATTAGATGCCATTCTTTGGCCTGAACATTATTTTATTTTAGTTCTTAAAAGACTTTTTCACCTCCTTAAACATAGCTGAGGAATGGAGATAATTGCTAATCCTTCTTATTAGTAGTTACCTTTTCTGAGTTCTCTTTGTTAAAACTATTTAGTTTCTTATTAGTCTCAGGCTCTTTGTCAGACAGACTGAACTCCTGCCTATGTTGTATATTCTTTTCTTTCTCACCATTTTTTCCTCTTTTTTTTTTCTTTTTTGCTATGATCTCCCCTTCCTAGAAAAGGTAATTTCACACATACTGAATTACTGCAATTTAGGTCAGAGAGACCAGACACCATGAAAATAAGACCTTTATTTAGAAAAAAAAAAGTTTCTGATCTATATCTCTTGTTAAGCTTGTGAGAGTGTCACCTTTTTTTTGTGTTATGGCTATTGCAAAAAAAAACCAAAAAAGGACATTTTTTAGGCATCCTTTAAATAACTCCTGAGAGGTACAAATATGCTAGTGTCTTCCCATAATGCTGTTCAAGATAAGTAAGACTACATTATAGGAAACAAAGGGCTCTGATCTGGATCCTTCTCTTTATGTCATTGGCAAACCTTGCATGATTTAGTTCAAACCCAGTATGATCTTCTGTCTTTATGCTAAAGTTACGGAGGAGTTTAGTAGTGTGCTATTACTATATTAGTTTTGGCAGTTTGTGAAGGTTTAGAGGATTATACTGCAGGGTTAAATTTCATTTTGTATTTGTTAATAAATACTCATTTCTCTTTTGTGAGAAGGCATATTCACACACTACACTCGTACTGTTCCAACAGCTTTACAAAAATTGCACCATTTTATCAAATACAACAATATTCTATTTCCTAACTGAAGAAAATGAAGATTTTGAAAGTTCAAGCAACTCAACCAAGATTACACAGCTCAAAAGTGCTATTGTCAGCACTAAATCCTCATGGTTGAACAGTGGGAAGTTCTAACTCCATTATTCCTTTTTTTTTTTTTTGGTCTTCCTCTGCCATCCTCTGCCACCATAAGATTAAACATGGTGACTGAATTCAGTCAATAGATATTATTGAAAGGCTTCCATGGACTAAGTGCCATGTCAGATGCTATGCGACATGAATAGGGGATTAAAAAACAAAAAACAAACAAAAACAAACAAACAAGAAAACACCTCACAATCAAGTAATAGTGGAGCTAGTCTTTTTTTTAAAGATTTTTTTAAAAATTTTATTTATTTTACAGAGAGAGACACAGCGAGAGAGGGAACAGAAGCAGGGGGAGTGGAAGGGTGGGGGAACAGGCTCCCTGCAGAGCAAGGAGCCCTATGCAGGGCTCGATGCCAGGACCCTGGAATCACGACCTGAGCTGAAGGCAGACGCTTAATGACTGAGCCACCCAGGCGCCCCTAATCAGAAGTCCCCAATGAGAGAAATTACATTACTCGAAGTCTCCAATGAGAGAAATACAAAATGAGCAGAGATAGCTGTTTTCCTTTTTTTTTTTTTTTTTGACTGACAACCTGGTCCAGCCAAATGTTTACTTTTTGCTCTGGAGGGACATGGCACTAATAGAAAGATGAAACTATTTGCTAGATTTTATTTATTTATTTATTTATTGCTAAATTTTCATCATAGCTTTCTACCAGATGCCTCAAGACCCTATCAAAGACTTTACAGCATACCTTGATATATTGAGGCTGTCCAGAGGAGCAGTATCTCTGTGGAAAATGTAAAGAGAAAATGAAAAGATGAAAATAGATCCTCAATTAAACCCTTATGACTCTGTTGCCAGAGAGAGGGCAATGCTGATGACTTCACATATAATTTGAGCCTACATTGAAGCTTTGAAATCTATGCTCGGGGCCTGATCCTGGTGTTGTTCTTTAAGGTTAAATGAGAAATCTTTCCCAAAATGGTAACTTTAATCTTATAATAAAACCTAATGGAAGTGCCTACTATATGCAATATCCTATACAAAACACAAGGGATTCAGAGGGAAATGCAACTTATCCATAGTCTTCCATAAGAAGCTCCCAGACTAGTGAGGAGACAGATGTTAAAGCATATTAATGCACAAATAAAAATGTAATTATAGGTGATGATTAGGACTATAATCAAAGGTGCATGTAGTAAGTGAGGAGATAGTGAGAGTAACTACTATAAACTACTTTAGGTTGGTAGGCCAGTGTCTCATTATGTAGCCATAGTCCCATCTGAATGTTTTTCTCCCCCCATATGATTACCTTTGCAAACTATGTGGTGAAGTTTGGTGTCATTTTGAAGATATAGCCAGTGTGTTTGTATGCGATGTTTTTTATCTGTTTTAAGGGTTTACCATATCTGGAATCTCCATCACTGGGCTCATGACCAGCCTGCTTGGGATACCTTAATTTCACAGTTTGAATTATACCAAAGAAAATGTATATATTTGCTTTAAAATTCTAATTTATTTATATACAACAAAACATAAATTAACTTTCTACCTAGCCAGAGATGTCAATTAAAGCATGATTTACAGTATAATGTCTTTGACTACCCGGCCCTTGAATTAAGAACATACTATATTTTAAATCTCTCATAGCAAATTTGAAGCTAAATCAAGAGTATTTTCTAAGTAATTTTTAAGACCAGTGATAACATTATAACATCCAAATCATATTCACTAATATGAAGCTAAATCAAGAATATTCTAAGTATTTTTTAAAGCCACTGATAACATTACAATGTTCAAATCCTATCCATTAATATGTAAATAAATGTAAATTTTATCACATACTGAAAGTACATTTTACACCAAACACATTCAGTTACACAGGTATTTACTGAAGTAAAGTGAAATACTGGTAAAAAAAAAAATAACATAATTATCAGTCATTCCCACCATTACAGTAGGCAGACTGGTTCAGTAAAAAGATATATAGGAGTGATACTACTCTTATATTAACTCATGATATTCAGAAACCTAATAGCCAAATCCCTCTGTGTTATTCTCTTATAACAAAGGTTTAGAAAAGGATGACAAAAAGGGAATTAAAAAAAGCAAATTTCTTGCCCCTTAACTTCAATCAAAGTCGGGAAAAAACCATTCTGGAGGAATTCAGGAAACACTTAATGGCAAAACAATCAAGACTGACATGATCAGTAGCATCCTTTTTTTTTTTTTTTTTTTTTTCCTGAAGTTTGAAGTGTTTCCACTTACTAATAAGATTGGACAAACTTTATTTTCTTTGTTTTCATTAAAAATAGAAATAATTATAGATGTAACAGTGGAGAAATCTACAATCTACAACTTATCCTCTAAGGTATCCTAAGTGACACAGTTCACGTTGCAATTTTCAGCTCTGAATATATTTCATAATAAGGACACAGAACTAAAATTCTGAAGGACAAATAATAAACCAGGTTGTTATGGGCAAAGGAAAAGACATTTCCACTATAATTTCTGAAAACAGCCATTGTATTGGTGGCCTTCCCCATACTCCAAGATTAATCAGAAATTACCATTTGATGTTTCTTACAGCTTCAGATAGGAACACTAAATCTTTTAAATTCATGATTCGATGTTCAACATTCTCCTTGATTATTTTAATCACATCACACACAGAAGTACTTCAGTCATCCAATATTTCCCAGGTGGCACAGCCTCAATTGCTATCTCTAATCTTTTTTAGAGCACCCTCTTCTGCCGTTGTTCATTAATTAAACATAGTTCTGCTGATACTTCTTTTGGCTGCTGTTCTCCCAAAAGCTGCCCAATCGCTTGTCATCGAATTGTGTCCTCCATCGCAACCACATTGATTCACCATCAATTATTTCCCTCCTTCAAAATTATGTTCCTCTCTTATAATAGTCTTTGATAACTTGATAAATCTTTACAATCAAATTCCACCTCATTTATTCAAATTACTGTTCTTCAAAGTCACTACCAATCTTTCTTTGTAATCATTTCCTTATTCCCCAAAGGAGTTTGACTCCAATATCAACTGAAGACATACAAAAGTAAATGCCCAGATTAAAAAGTAAATTTCGGGGCGCCTGGGTGGCTCAGTGGGTTAAGCCACTGCCTTCGGCTCAGGTCATGATCTCAGGGTCCTGGGATCGAGCCCCGCATCAGGCTCTCTGCTCAGCAGGGAGCCTGCTTCCTCCTCTCTCTCTGCCTGCCTCTCTGCCTACTTGTGATCTCTCTCTGTCAAATAAATAAATAAAATCTTTAAAAAAATAAAAATAAAAAAAATAAAAAGTAAATTTCAAGCCCGGAGCCAAGTCTAATACCAAAAATCTGTGTCAGTTAGAAAAAAGCAGGAACTAGGATAATAATATAGGTTTCTTTATTTTCATTCACTGAATTTATTCATTCAATAAGCAAATATTTAGCAAAGTACCAATACTGTGTCAGACACTGTGCTGGCAAAGTAGAAATAGCATTTTTTGGCAGACTGCATTTTTTGGTGTGGTCATGCTCACATGCTCTTCTCATTATGTAATTTTGATATTTCTCCTATAGTGAAATGATGGTCTATATTCTTTCCCCATGAATCTGCATGGACTTGGAACTGTGCCAGAACTAATTATTTGACTCCTCAAGTTAGACCAAAAAAGCCACAGTTTCTGACTGGACTTTTCTCTCTCTTTCTTTTCTTTTCTTTTCTTTTCTTTTCTTTTCTTTTCTTTTCTTTCTTTTTCTTTCTTTCTTTCTTTCTTTCTTTCTTTCTTTCTTTCTTTCTTTCTTTCTTTCTCTTTCTTTCTCTCTCTCTCTCTCTTTCTTTCTTTCTTTCCCTGCCTGGATTTTTTGTGACACTCACTTAGAAGCTCTAAGCTACTAGGTAAGCAGTGTTACCATCTTGAGGCAGCCATACTGTGTGGGAGCCCTAATAAGCAGCCAGCCTGAAATAAGGCCTTCAGTTTGGGTTGTGTTTACTACGACAGCTGTCACCAACTTTCTAGTCCTGTAAGTGAGCCATCTTGAAAATGGATCCCCAGCCTCAAGTCAAACCACCCCCAACTGAAGCTACATGGAGTGGAGCAGTCATCCTGGCTGGCCCTGACCAAATTGTAGATTTAATAATTATTTTTGTTTTAGTGACTGTGTTTTGGAGCACACCATTACTCAGAGATAGACAATGGGTACATCCCAGACTTCAGAGCACTTACAGCCTACCTATACTGGAGAACAGAAAATGTTACCAACTTACATTTATATTACATAATCTGGTATGCACAACGTTTTCATATATTTTACCATGTTTGGGTTAGTGGATAAGAACTTATACACCAGGAGGCCACAATTCTAATTCAAACAACAACTTTGTGTGAATTAGAAATAGTTACTCCTTCATGAATTTCACTGTTATTTACTGGAACACATGTGATACTAATCTAGTATCATCATGAGAATTAGAGGCACCTCTAAAGTTATGTGTGTAGTGTACTTATGGTCCTGGCTGAAATGTGGCATTCAAAAAGTCTCACAAAGTTAGAAATAAAGTCCAGGAAACCAGAACCAGAACCCCAGAAAATAATTTAATACCTTTTGACAGAACACTCTTCCTAATTCTTACTATAGTCATGACCTACAAATTCTACCGCTAGGAAGTGTTCTTTTTAACTTCTAGGTCTAGAATATAATAACAATAATGATACTACTATGCTACTACAATGACTAATATTAATATGTTTATTGATCAGTACTAATTATTAAATATTTTATTGTGCATTACATATGTACACACATATATACACACACATACATTTTCTCATTTAATCCTAAAGTATTCCTATAGGATAAATACATCAACATTTCATGGAAAAGGAAACTAAAGCATAATTAAGTGAACTCAAGTGCCCAAAGTCATACAACATGTGAACTACGGTGTTATATGTGAACTCAAGATAACCTCAATCAACAGCATACACTGTTAAAGACTGCATATCCTGCCCTCTTGTGTGCTGTGGCTACCATTCACAGTTTACTTTTTTTAACTGCCCAATTTATTGCTAGCTCCTGAGGGCAAAAATCAAGTCTTATTCACCATTTTATTTGTATAACCGCCAATAAAGTGCCTGGAACATGTGTGTTCGGTGCCCAGTAAATAATTGTTACCTAAATGCATGAAAGGATGAATTATATAAGTCATTTCTCCTCCCTGGTCTGTAATATCCTCAATGAGAAGATAAGCAGTTTATGTACATGGTCAGGAACATCTTTTTCAGCTCTGAAATTGTACGATTCTTTGAGCTGAACCACCTCTAAGTAAAGCTGGAACTGAGAATTTTCATTCAATTTTTCCTATCCCCAGACTAGAAAATAATAAAATTTCATAGTGTTGTACTGAGACTGCCTTCTTTTCTTAGTATTGGGGATTTCCTGTACTACTTTAGTGAAATAGATCATACACTCTGGATCCTTAAGAGACAACTAGGTGAAAGAGTCGTACTTTTGTTCTTTGAGATTGGTGGGGAAATAGAAAAATCCTCAGTGCCCACAGAGCTTGGCAGTTTAGAGTCAGAGCAGAAAGAGGTCGGAGTTGGGATGCCATTAGCACTCTTTTAGGTCTCTGGTCTTCAGGATCAACACACCTAGGACCTCCTCACCAGGCAAACCACAAGTAGGAGAAATGGGAAGCCAAAGCTACTCTTGCAAGGTAGGAAAATGAACTCCACTTTTTATATTCTAGTTCTTGAAATCTGATATATAAAGTCTATGGAATGCTGAGTCAGCTTTAGGAGGGAGATGATCCAGCTCTGCTACTTAGTCTAATTTTGCATTTTTTTTTTAAATTGGGGAAGAGGAGAGTTGTATTAAGTTCATTGCCAAGCAAAATTACTCAATATAAATCTCCCCCACTGAGCTCTCTCAAATGAGAGATGTGAATCTATGTCCCAGATTCTCTGCTCCATTTAGGTGTCACAGTCGTCCTGTCAAAGTCTTTTCTTTTTTTTTTTCTTTCTTTTCTGAGAAATGCTCACATTTTCCCCCCTCTGCAATCTATTGACTACTCTCTCATGTAAAATTACATGGGCTTCCTGGGTTGCTACACTCTACTGTTTCCTCAGCAATGACTTTAGAAAAGGAATTTGTTATCTATAGGGCACAGTCCATACCCTCTTTTTCTTACTTCATATTCTTGTCAAGTTGTCTATCATGTTGCATTAAGTGCACTCAAGTGCCCAAAGTCATTTCTTTTCTCACTAACATGATAAAATTAAAGTCACCACCTTGTGGGGGGGCAGCAGCCTAAATGAGTAGAAATACTTTTTGATTAAAAGGTTAATATATGGCAGTTTGACACTATAGATACTTAAACAATTTCCCTCTCCAAAAGCACAAGTATTATATTACTTTCTTACTGAGTCTACCTCTAGTACAAAGTGCCTCTCTTTTCTTTATGGTCTCAAATATACATTTATTTTATTGCCAATAGTTTAGTACATTCCTGGAATTTATACCTCTGTTATGAGCTTCATTGTTCTGTGATGTCTTAGGCCATTCCTCATGGACCTTTGTAAATATTGACACTTTGTGTCTGTTATCACAATGCTGTAGACAAGCAATTTTGTGAAGCCTTCTAAGACTCTTTCTCCCAGGGTTACCCAATAGCCTCACTCATATTAAACTTTGGATATCAGCCAGGTTATTCCAAATGAATGTGAGAGACTACCAAACCCTTGCTCACTGGGTTTCTTTCTTTCTTTTTTTTTCTTTTTTCCTTTCGTCTTTCTTTCTTTCTCTTTTTTTTTTTTTTTTGTCCTTCTTTGTTCTTGACTACAGCATCTAATGACACTCTCTCTCTCTCTCTCTTCTGTTTCCATGGCTAGTAACTCTGAGGTCGCTTTTGACTCAGATTCTTTCTTTGAGATGAACATTAGTCAGACCATTAGGAATTCATATATCTACAGCTTGTCACAGAGATATACAAAGAAAATTGGAATGATGGTCACACACTGTCCTGTGTCTTTAGTTTCTTTGTTGCATTTAGTCTGCCTCATTGTGTGGAAACATTGGGCTTCCTGCTCCTTTCTAATATTTAATTATCTGGTACATTTTGGATTGTGTATAGCCTCCTAATAAGATCTGAGTCTACAAATCTCTCATTTATACCTGTCATATAGAACTACAGATTTTTTGTAAATGTGGATGGTTTCTTTACTGCTTGGCCACCCTCCCTTTTCCTTCCTTCCTTTCTTCCATTTATTTATTAGACATTTGTTGAACACCTATTATGAATCAGGTCTTGTTGAGGACACTTGGGCTAGTTTGCTAAGGAAAAGAGATGCCTTATGCTTACATTTTGGGAAGGCAGGGAAAAGAGGGAAGAAGGAAGGGGGTAAGGAAGGAAGGAAGAATGAAGGAAGGAAAGAAGGGTGGTGGGAGGGAGGGCAGAAAAAGAAAGGGAAAGGAAGGAAAGAAAAGGAAGGGAAAGAAAAAAGAAAAAAGATACTATGAACAGGATAACCATTAACAGCAGGATAACCTCTAACAGCAATTATAAATGGTAGCGTAATTGAGAGTGAAAGGGGGCAAGGAAGATTATCAGAGAAGACTTCTGAGTTGAGTTTAAATGATCATGATAACAGAAAAAAATAATCATGGACGGTTTTACAATAAGAACATTCCAGGCCAATGGAAAAGCATATGCCATGATGTGTGGGGATGGGGCGGGGGTGGGGGGGGGGAGGAAGGGCTTGGCTTGATAAAAGGATGGAAATAATATAATAAAAATGTTAAAAACCAAACTTGAGAGCAAGAAGGCATTGCATCCCACCCATGTTACCACTGAATGAGTAATAACTTTTCAAAAAAGACAATGATCATCTATTTTCTCTTTTCATTTGTTTCAATGAATCACGGTAGAACTCAGCTTAATCCACTCAACATTGATTTAAAAAATCTGTGAGACTGCCATTAGGTAACTAACTCAGTATATCTGGTTCTATTACATTACCTCAGCCCTGCCTTTCCACCTCTTTTCATAAGAAAATATCTTTGAATTCTACAGAATTATGCTTGCCTGATATAACAACACCAAAGTCTGAGAATTAGGAGATGGAAATATATGCACATGTGGGCCAAGAAACAGGTATAAGACTGCTGTGTTATTCATAACAAACAACCAAATGCTATTCTTTCTAAAATGGATACATTTTAGGATATTTATACAGTAGAATAAATTGTGGCATATTTATACATTAGAATGAAAATGACCCCAAGTAATGCTACAAACAAGAACATGAATGAATATCACAAATGTAGAGTTGCATGAAAGGAACCAGACATAACAGCATATGTACTATTATGATTCAGGTTACTTGAACTTAAAAACAGATGAAAAAAAAAACAGCATTTCTGGATGCATGTGAATGTGCTCAAACTATATAAAGAAAAGCAAAATTAATAGTCATGACCCTATGAGGAAAGGCAGTAAGGAGATGAAAAGGAAAGGAGTTGGAATTGGGGTTGATGTAGTTTTCAAATGTTGGTGAGGTCTGGAGTCCATGGCCAAGAAAGAATTCTTGAGATGTCTTTGGTGCAAAAAGGTAATTTTATTAAAGCACAGGGACAGGAACCATGGGCAGAAAGAGCTGTTGCACTGGGGTTGTGAGGGGTGGCTGATTATATACCTGGAAGCTGGGGGAGGTAAGGACAAAGAGAGGTGTCTAAAAGGTGTCTAAAAGGACTTTCATCAGCTCAAGAAGACTCTCAGGCTGTGCTATTGTCAAGCCCAGTTTGTTTTTTCCTCTAGTAAAGCATTAAGACAGTTGGGAGCTTTTTGGAGGAATGTTATACTCTTCCTATTTTAAGTTCTTGTCAATAGGCTACAGGTCTTGAAGAAACTTTGTTTACATTTCCTTATGCCTCTGCTTTCCACATTACTTATATAGGGGAAGGAGATGTTAGGGCTCTAAGAAATTGAGTTATGGGTCTCTGAAAGTTAGGCTATTGATAAGAATGCTTTTTCCTTGTAAATCACTAAGACATTGGTAAACTTACGGAGACTTCTCTGGCAGGACTGTAATCTCTATTAATTAACCATTTATTTTTCCCTTTCCTTAGCTTTAGGGCTGCCAGAAGTGCCTAAGGAACGTCACACATATCCCACGTGGGGGTTGGGGTGGGTTGTGGGGTGTCAGCTTGTACTTTGCCCTCAGCTTGCCTTCTTCTCCCTCATCAGGGTGGGCTGTTCAACAATTTTGGAGAGGAGATAATTACCAATATAAGGTCTGAGTGGTATTACCTGGGTGCTCTTTTTATGGTAAATTATTGACCTATATAACTTTATGGCAGACTCACCTAGATGGATACAATAATTCACAATAAAAAATTTGTTAAAAACAGAGAATAACATAGTTTCTGGCACACAATAAATATACCATTTATTAAAGCAGATGGTATTATTAGTTTGGAAAAGACATTTCTCCTCATTTGTGAAAGGAAGGAGTAAGTGAAATGTTTTCTAAGTACCCTTATAGCTCAGAGGAAAGGGGAAAAAAAAAAACTATTTTAAGAAACTGTTTAACCTAATGAGTCTATTAGTTTTCTCTGGACTCAGTTCCCTGAATATAATATGAAATCCAGATTTGTCCGGAGTATTTGGAAATAATAAAAAATAAATAAATAAAAATATTGCCAACGCTAGGTAGGTTAGATCTCACTATATTATGTGCTCTAAAGCCACTCAATTTCTATTTTGCATTTCTTTACATGCATATAATTAATGGATTTAATGCAATTGTTTGACTAGTCTGCTAGTAACAACTGAATGGGGTTAGAGGTCATTCTCAACATGGCTACTGTTGGATCCTTGCCATCTGTGGTATATGGCACATAGCAGGCAATGAAGAATGTTTGTGGTTTTCCTGACTGAAGTCATACTCTCTCAGGGCTTTTATAAGTTAAAGTAATAATAAGCTGTTGGAACAGATACACCCAGATTCTCAGTGATGAATAACAGTTTTATAAGCAAGGTCTAGAGAGGTGGTGTCCACAATGTGGTCACTGATGACAGAGGGTCTGCCTCAGGTTGAGTACCTACTGACATCCAATTGGCAGAGGGGGATAAGAGAGACACATGGAAGATCATGTACAAGGATTGTGAGGAGACTAGCTTTAGAATGGCATACATCACTTCTGCCCACATTTTCTGAGGAAAACCCTATAACATGGCACCCTATAGATGCAAAGGGGACTGGGCAATGTAGACCTTGTCTGGAAAGTTCCATCTTGGCAAAAAGATCCTCTGGAAGGTTTGTCCATCATGAATTGAAGTGGACAGCTGGCAGAGCCTGATACAAGACTGTTCATTTTTTCAACCAGCCTTATATTCCACTAGCTAGACTCTAAGCAGGTGAAGGGAAAGGGATTGGATCAGAGTTTGAGAAGATGTGACTTCCCTCCTCTTCAAGACATCCTTTAGTGTGACCAATGCAGATGATTACTTTGTATTTTAAGAAACCAGACTGAACATACATTTTATGTTTTCACTTAATTGTGAGGATGTAAATGTATGTATACACATGCGTGCACACACACACAGACCCTTGCTTAGAATTTTTGAGAGAATATCTCAAAACATTCACATTCAAAACAGAACAGTTCTGCTGAGAGATTAATCTTCATTCTCACACAGTGCTGGGTGAAATTTGGAAGTATAACCTTGATTCCTTGATTCACACCAACAAAGTATGTTTCCAAGAACCTCTGTTCCACATCAAAATCTTAATTTGTTAAAACAAACAATACTCTTTCTTTTGTAAATGCTTAATACATTTTCAGACTATTCCTAAGCTGTATGTTCTTTGTTATTAAAAGTCAGCTGTAGACATGTTAGCTATTCAAGACAGGGGATTTTGAAAATTTTAAATTCCTAAGAGGTGACCCCAAAATGCTGAATGATCATCAAGAACTGGAAATTGTGGGACTTTTGCTTCTGTGATGCCAAATTGGAGCTTGCAAAATCTCTCGAATAACCAAATATAAAATAGCACACGGGTGATTTAAACATGAAAAACAGGTACAGGTAATGTGGTTTAGAACCAAATCACTGAAGTACTGAAGATTAAACAGAATTAATGAATTTTATTCTGCAGTCTCCATAAATGAGCCAACAAATATGCAGCAAAATCCTCAACTGCAGCCTTGAAATAAAGAGCTTAATGTAATTCAGTGCATACTGGTTGCCTAGAAACTAACTTGGAAGGGGGTTGGGGAGGGAAGACTACAAAACATGAAGAGTTCATAGGTTTAATAAGGAAGTTATTAACTCTGAACTGCTTGGTGATATGATATTTACATTCAACAATGCTCTCTTCTTCTAAGAGATCCTTAATGTATCAGAGAGCAAGGTTAGAGGGCTCACAGAAGAAGCTGCTATAGAATGACAGGACAGTGGTTAAGGCTTCAGGCAACCAGTGATAGAAAACACCATCATCATATTCAAACTGCAGTCATTGTTACCAGAGATCATCTCAAATTGTTGTCAAACTGCATCTGTCCGTAAAGCTTGCTTATATACTTTTCCTAAAGTCTCTTCCTATATACAGCTCAGGACTTACCTCCTACATGAGACATTTCCTCATTTCATTACAACACTTGAGATGTTAAAAATGAAAAATAAAAATGGACAGGTAAGGAGTGGGAGAGTTAGAAGACAACTGAATAGCTTTTATTTTAAATTTTATTTATTTATTTGACAGAGAGAGGTCACAAGTAGGCAGAGAGGCAGGCAGAGAGAGAGGGGGAAGCAGGCTCCCTGCTGAGCAGAGAGCCCGATGTGGGGCTTGATCCCAGGACCCTGAGATCATGACCTGAGCTGAAGGCAGAGGCTTAATCCACTGAGCCACCCAGGCGCCCCCTGAATAGCTTTTAGATTAGGAAAGTAGAATGGGCTGAGAAATGGGGCACACATCTTCATCCAAGAGCCTTTGGAAAAGGAGGAATTAGTTTTTAAGTTTTAATTGCAAACCACAATATGCTACAGGGTCATTGATATCGCACATGGCACAATCCCCATTGTTAGTCCAGCTTCTTGTATTTTATTTAGATACAGAAACTGAGGAGGTGATGCTCAGAAGGCATTTCATGAGTAGCATTTTAGCATTTCCTCTAAAACCACTGAATAAATAGCCCTCTCAATTTTAGCATAGTGAATACACAGGAGATACCATGCTTTAGCAACTTAGCTTAAAAGACTTGCTTAGGGAGGACATATTTCATCCTAATTATTTTTGACAGGAATTAGGTCAGATTAATTAGTTTAAAATTCAGCTGAACAACAGCGTCTTTGCTAATTACTTCAGGGTGTATACATAATTCATTTACAATAAGGGAAAAAAGGAAAATACAACCCTGACCCCTTTGATGGGTGATTCCTAAAGAGAGGACACTCGGTGACCTAAAAGGGGAGCAGAGAATTTGGAGCACTTTGTTTAGTATGAGGAAAAAATAGTTATTTATACAAATATACATATTTATATAGTCATGATTTTGAGTACATTTAAAATATTTAAAAATTTAAATATACCTTTGAAAATAGCTTAGAATATAAATGTCACAGTGAGACAAAGTAGAAAGTGAGTGGTTAAGAACAAGGGTGTCAGGGAAAAGATCTTCTCAGCTCAATTCCTTGCAAGCGTTGTGACCTTGGGCAATGTGCATACTTCTCTAAGTTTCAGGCTGATAATAGCTTTTAGCATCTACTTTAGGGCTTGTCCTGAGAATTAAATGAGTTAATATATGTAAACCATAGCAAGTGACACAATATTTAATATTTCTTGGGTATTATCACTTCTATAGCAGCACAGAAAATTAAATAAAAGTTTGCCATGCCATCAACATACTTTTAAATTAGTCCCCAAATTACCTTTAAATTAATTATAGCTTTGGCTTAAACTGCATTAAAAAAAGAAAGAGCTCTTTAAATTTAGGCTCGATTTTCTATGGGGAAAGATGGATTAAAATTTTTTAGTAGATTAAATGTGAATTGATACTAACCAAAAACCAAAAGTATGCAAGGGCACTTGGACAAACAGGAGAGTGTAAGTTTGTATCACTTGCCCATAGTCCTACATTACAAGAAAGGATTTCCAAATCTTTATCAAAGCCAAAAATTTTTGTAAGGAATGCCCTGATATTTAAAGTTGCGTTCACAGATTTTTAAAAAATTACAGGGGAGAAACAAACTTATTCTCATATTGGTTTCTATTAATTGAAGAATTCTAGCCTAAATTATGGGTGTATTTGTGGTCCTATTATATGCATTTAGATACATATACATTGAAGACTAATTTTGCTGGCATATCAAATTAGTTTTAGTTGCTGTCATTAAGGGTCACTTTGATTTTCTCTTCAAATACTGGACTATATTTATAGTTTAAAAATTAGGTGGAACAGATGACATTAAAAGTGATGACACTGAAGGAAACAGTAAAAATTATTTTCAAATGTGGACCCACGTTGAAAACAACTCATGACACCATCTGCATCTATGCCATCTATTTTATTGACTAGCATATATGTTAACATGATGGCTGTGACTCTAATTTACACATTTCCCTCACAAAATAACTGAATACTGAAGAGAATCTACGCCTCCCAAGATATATGATGTGCCGCAAATGCTACTGATCACATCTGGTAGAGAAGATGCTTTCATATTTTCCACACAGGAACTGTGTATTTGAACACTGTGGTAGGCTATCCAAGTGTTTTCTTAATAGTTCTTCTGTCCCAATACCTGATTTCCATATGAGAGGAATGCTCTTTGCTCAAGGGAGAGCTTTTCCATTCAAGTTATAAAACATCCCAGTAAAATGAGCAACTTAATAATTGCCATCAGAGAATAAATCCTAAACAAACATAATCTGCAGCATTTTTAAGAGATAAAATGAGTAAGCATTCAATCTATAGAGACAAAAAGTCAAAAGTCAAAGATGTCAAAAGTTAACTTTGGCTATTTCAGGGCAAAATTCAGCTATTAAAGTGAAAAACAGAGTAGATAGTGTTGAAGTGAGGTAGGAAGGAGAAAGGAGCTATCTTGCATTGCTGAATAGCTGATTGTAATCATCAGATATAGGTGATTCCTGGTCTTGCCTCTTTGTCAGAGCAACAAACGTGCATGAGATGAGCCTGAGCTACATCTCATAAGCTTTTCTAGTCTTTGTACTTCTCAATATCAACCGCCTGTAACAGATACGGTCATTCCCACTGGCAGGGCTAGCACAGCAAGTAGTCGAGATGTGGAGTCGTGGTGAGAAACATATAGCTGAAAATCTTTTCTCCAACATGGACCATCTGGGCTCTTTGCCTACCTCATAAAACTGTTTCAGCACTAAATTTTACATAAGGAAGGTTTTAGCAAATGTCCTGATATATCGTTACTCTAAAATAATGAAGGGCATTATGGTTGTTACTATTGTGACTTTTATCTGTATCAAATAAAAATAACCTAATTCTAAATTTAAGAAGGTTTCCATTTGAAAGAGGGAATATTAACATAAGATATGTGCAAATGAGAAGAATCATATAAGACAAATAAATTTCATAAATATAACTACATTGTCGTATTTGACAACACTTTTTGATCATTTTTTTTTTCATTATAAAATGCAAACACTTGCATTTTTTGAATGCCAACTCTGAGCTGAACTGTGTTAGGTCCTTTACATATACAATCTCATTTAATCCATTACAACATCCCTATAAGGTAGGTATTATTATAATCCTCATTGTAAAGATGAGGACCTCGAGCTTAAATGAAGCTTAGTATCACCCCCAAAGTCCCCCGCTGGTGATGCTTAAGCTGTGATAGAAGATACTGGTTATCTCAAGTAGACAGCAAGATGTAGGGACTTCCATCCTCCTGCCCCACTAGATCCCAGAATATATCACCTACCTTTGTCTGGGTGTAGTTAAACCAGCTGTCCACTGTCATGTATTTGCAAGAAAGGACAGAGGTGGAGTAACAGACTATGTGATGGAAGGGATAGAAAAGTCATTTCCATGACTGGCCCCTTGTAATCTAGACCACCTCTGATACTCAGATACATTTCAAAAATTTTAAGTATTAGCACCATGTATAAAACATGAAGCAGTAATTTACTTTGCTCCCCACTATCCGAAAGGTGAACAGCTTTTTCCTTCTAGGCCAAATAAATGAATCCAGTTACAAATGTAAATCAAATATCAGCTTTTATAGGACTGGAATGGGAATGTGGGCATAAAAAGTAGGGGCACCTAGGTGGCTCAGTGGGTTAAAGCCTCTGCCTTCAGCTCAGGTCATGATCTTAGGGTCCTAGGATCAAGCCCCGCATCAGGCTCTCTGCTCGGCAGGGAGCTTGCTTCCCCCCTTTTCTCTCTGCCTGCCTCTCTGCCTATTTGTGATCTCTGTCTGTCAAATATATAGATAAAAATAAAAAAAAAAAAGTAGAAACAATCCAGATGTCCATCAATTTAGAAATGGGTATATAATAGGTGGTATATCCATAAATGGAATACAATTCAACAATAAAAAGGAATGAAATACTAATTGCATGCTACAACATGGGTGAACCTCATCAACGACATACTAAGTCAAAGAAGCAAGACATAAAAGACCACATATTGTACAATTTATACAGAATGTCTAGAATAGGTAAACCTACAGAGATAGGAAGTACATAAGTGTTTGCCTGGAGCTGGGCGTGGGACTGGGGATTAAATGGGCATGAGGGATATCACTGGGGTAATGGAATTATTAAATACTGGATTATGGCAAGGGTTACACAATTTTGTAATTTTATTAAAGCCAACGAAATGTATACATGAAATCAATTAATTTTATAAAATGTTAAGTTATACTTCAATGAATTTGTTCTAAAAAAAAATGCCAAGAAATTAGGAATGGAGCATGTCAGGTATGATGTAAGACTTTGACTCAAGTTGTTTCCTTCCTAAAACATTCAGCCTCCTCCCCATGCTCTGTTGCATCAAACTCATTCCCTTTTCTGAGACTAACTTCTTTTTAAAAGACTCTGTCTCTGCTTCATGTCTCTGAATCCTCATCACATATTCAACCCTCAGCCCACTGCAATCTGGCTTCAGCCCACATTATTCTACTGAAGCTGTTCTTGCCAACTTTGTTATGACCTCCTTTTTGTTAACATCTAATACATGTATTTCAGCCTTCATCTCTACTTTATGTCTCAACACTTTTGACCCTGTTGACCATTTCTTCTCTTGTATCTTTTCTCGTCCCATAGAATTTGTGTCATTTGATTCTCCTGGGGTTTCTCTTCAATGCCTTTGGTTACTTCTTCACAGTCTTCCTTCTGGATTCCCATTGCTCTGCCTGTCCCTTATGTGCTGATCCTACTAAAGCTAATTTGCAAGGCCCTCTTCTTTTATTTCAGAGTGGGATCAGATGATCATCTGATCAAAATCATGTGATGGGACTCTATTTGTCAAAAACATATGTATCAACTACATCCTATACCTACTCAATAAGACACTCTGGAGTTGGTACACTGAATTTTATCAGGTCTTCTGGGTAATTCATCTGAACCCAAAGTTTGAGTGAGAATCACTCTTTTAAACATCTTCTCTGAGTAATATCATCTACTCCCATATGTTCAATTACCATCTACTTGCTGAAAAGTCTAAAATTTGTATCTCTAGTTCAGATCTCATTCTTGAGCTTCAAATTCCATAGATCCAAATTTCCGCTGGCCATCTCATTTGGAATCCTACAGAAACATAAAACTTTCTATGCCCTATGATCTCCCTGATATAAGGAATTTGAGAGGCACGTGGCGGGGGTTTAGGAGGTAGGGAAGGAAAAAAATGAAACAAGATGGGATCGGGAGGGAGACAAACCATAAGAGATTCTTAATCTCACAAAACAAACTGAGGGTTGCCCGGGGGAGGGGTGTAGGGAGAGGGTGGCTGGGTTATGGACAATGGGGAGGGCATGTGCTATGGTGAGTGCTGTGAAGTGTGTAAGCCTGATGATTCACAGACCTGTACCCCTGGGGCTAATAATACATTATATGTTAATAAAAAATTAAAAATTATTAAAAAAACCTTTCTATGCCCATAAATGATCTCATGGCCTTCCCTTGTAAGCTTATCCTGAGTTTTCTATCTTTGGAAGTAGAACCAGTCACCACTGTTGTAGATTCCAGAAATCTAAGTTATGTTCCCTGACCCTTCATCCTCATCCTCCTCTACTTACAAACAACTCCAAAGCCCTCTCAATTTAATCTTCTAAAAATCTGATGATACCAGCTACTTCTCTGCATTGTTCATTAGTGGTATTCTAATTGAGGCACAGCATCTCTTGTCAGGAACCCTAAACCAGACTCTAAATAAGACCTTCAGCATGTAGTTTCTCTGCTCTCATCTGCCCATCATCTTTTCTTTACACTGAAATGTTTCTACAGTGTGAATCTGAACCAGTTCACTTTCTTTAAGAAAATCTTACTAAGAATCCCACTGCTCTTAGAAGGAAGGTCAATTTGTTAAATATAGTGAAAATGGACTTCCATGATGCAGTATCAGCTTATCATTTCATCCTTACTTAGAATACCCAGCTCCTATTTCATTTGCTCAAGAATTCTAACTTCTAGTTACATTGGATTTCTCTTACTTCTTCAAAGAACAACAATCCTCTTTTGCCTTCAGACCTTTCACATATGATGCTCACTGCGATTAAAGAATTCTTCTCCATCCCTTTGCTTAGCTGACTTCTACTAATACATCAAGTATCATCTTCTAGGTCATTTTCCCTGGAAACTCTCTCTGACCCCCAAGTTCATGTAAGAGGATCCTGTAATATGTAATTATAATATGCTGCACTGACCTCATTATAGCACTTGGTAGACTGTATTTAAACTCTCAGGTTACTTAATTTTTCCTCCAGTAGACTGTAGGTTTAATGGAGGCTGGAACCAAGTGACCAGAACTTTGAATGTGCCAATACACATCTACTGAATGTGCCAATCTTTACTTAAAGATTCAAGAGGCGAATCATTTTTTTAAAAATAATCTACAATCTAAAAGTGTTAAAATCTTATACTTGTAGTTCCTATATAATTGGAATCAAAATCAAGGGTGAGAGGTGCCTGGGTGGCTCAGTCAGTTGAACATCTGCCTTTAGCTCAGGTCATGATCTCAGGCTCCTGGGATTGTGTCCCACATGGGGCTCTCTGCTGCTCAGCAGGAGCCTGCTTCTTCCTCTCCCTGACACTCCCCCTGCTTGTGCTCTCTCTCTCTCTGTCAAATAAGTAAATAAAATCTAAAAAAAAAAAAAAAAAATCAAGATTGAACACTTATATTCTCGATTTTTGGATTACAATATAGTTATTATTTTAATATAATATCTGAATGTTTAAGAATGAGTAAGTATGTTTATTAATATTTTAGGCAAAACTATTAAAAAGTATTTACAATTTCAGAGCTAACTCAGTATGAACCATGATAAATTATATAAAAAATTATCTTTAGATATGTGGATACAAGAGATACCACTATAAATTTTAAGCTATTTAATAGTCACAAATTGAATAAAATTCTCATTTAAATAGACATGAAAAAAGAGTCTTCTTCAAGGTCTTTTATCCCTGTTGATTTTCCTCCTCTGAATGAATGGCATTTAAGAAGCTATAATATCCATTTCCTTATTTGAAAACAGATTTTCCTCCTGGAAAGCTTATGCTTTTATTCTGTAGATTTCAGGGTGACCGCTTCACTGGCAGTTTCAAGGTACTTCACTTATTTTTGCATGTGGGCTTTTAAAATGAAACTAGACTCCTTTAAACCTTTCTATTTGGAATCCAGAAAGCAAATTCCTTAGGAAGCTCCAGTAGGATTCTTTAATTAGAAGCTTGAACTCGATGTGCAAAAAATCAAATATTCAAAGCCTATGAACCTGTTCTCCTTCTTCCCTCAGTGGCCATCTGGTGGCAAGTTCAGTTCTGGATAACTCCCTTAGAAATTGAGCAAAGTGTGCAGATTCATTATAACCAGCAGTAAATCCCATTCAAGGTGTTGTTACATTGCCACATAATGGCAAATCAGAGCTGCACAACCTCATAATACACTGGTATATCCATTTAGATATGGGAAGTGATCATGTAGCAGCAAAATTAAGTTTTGCCCTCCTATAAATGCTGAATAATTTTAAAATTCAAACAATAGAGTCTGAAAGACTAGTTCCTTCACTTACTAGTTGTATGACATAAAAGCAAGTAAGATAACACATGTTTTTAATGAACATATATCATATTTCATCCTACAAATGAAATCCCACAGCTCTGAAAATGATTTCTTTTAAATAGCTGGTTTGTGAATTGTATAAAATATAACTTAATATACTAGTATACTCCCTTGTATCTCACACTGTTCTGATTAGCACCAATTCTTCTAACACACTGCACTGCCTGGAAGAAAGTCATGATATCAAACAATAGGGCAGAATTCCACCAAGTAATACTGAACACTTTTAGTAAGGAAACAGGAAAAGAAAAAGAAAATATGAAATAGCGAGAACTGCTCTGCACAAAAGCTGAATAAAAATTGCTACCCTCAAGGTAAAAGAGTTTCTTGAATTGGGAAATAATACCCTGAACTGAGAGTTTGGGACATTTGTTCACAAACCTATTAACTTTTCTATAGCTTTACATTAAACATCACAAGTAGTTTATTCCCTTATCATCTGGGCCAGTAGGCCAAATTCTGTCCTGATTTTTTTTTATTCGTATATTCCTTTTGGCTGTCTTTACTGATCTATATGCCATTTTTCATCAAGAGTAGCTTTTTTTGCCCTTCCTAATTTTCAGGAGACATCCTTGTGATCTTTGTGACATTTTCGTGAGGGATGTTCAGCCCGAAAGAAAGAAAAAGAAGAAAGAAAAACCAAAAGCTATGTAAAAGTGCCTCTATGGTGTTCTGTAGAATACAGAAGAGCTCATATTTATGACCTTGGGTGGCTGTGTGCCAACTGGGGCTTTAGGTTCCTCACCTGTGAAATCAGGAAAATGATAATAATTATTGTTAGAAGGTTGTTTCTTTTTTGTTCTCTAACAAAGTAACTTTCATAAATATTACTTCATTTAAACCTGATAACATCCTCTATCCCTGTGAGGCAAATAACACACTCAACAGTATTTTATAATGGTGTTATACAAATACCATGGGGAGGTTAATATGAATCACTGCACCAGGCAAAAACTCTCATTTAAGACTGGCTATGTCTGGAGGGAAAATTACCTGTTAATATGCAACAAATATTTCTTGAGCACCTGTTATGTGTTATCAATGTTCTTTTTTTTTTTTTAAAGATTTTATTTATTTGACAGACAGAGATCACAAGTAGACAGAGAGGCAGGCAGAGAGAGAGAGAGAGAGAGAGAGGTGGAAGCAGGCTCCCCGCTGAGCAGAGAGCCCGATGCAGGGCTCGATCCCAGGATCCTGGGATCATGACCTGAGCTAAAGGCAGAGGCTTTAACCCACTGAGCCACCCAGGTGCCCCGGTTATCAATGTTCTGTACACAAAAAGGATAGAGCAATGAACAAAAGAGAACATGTTTCAGTGCTTAGCAAACATATGGGAGTTAAAGTGGAGAAAGACCATACATTAGGAAGCTAAATAATAAATTAGATTGTAGGGAGAGGGATATGACACCATGAAGGTAATAAAACAGTTTAATGGAATACAGAAGAAATGAGAATGTCTCGGAAAAACAACCCTAGGATGATCAAGAAAATCTTTTTTTAGGTAGTATTTATTTTCTATTCTGAATGATTAAAGGTAGGAGGAATACACAGTTCTAAGAAAGGTGACTTGAAGGACAGAGCAAAGATCAACTATAAAAACCTAATGTGGGAGTTAGTCTGTTATGTCCAGCTGTCAGAAAGATCTATGATAACCAACGGAGGGGAATGATATAAGAGGGAATTAAACAGGAACTAGATCATATAGGACATTATAAACCAGGGTAAGATTTAGATTTTACTAAAATTGTTATGGTCAGTGATTTGGAAGGTTTTGAACGTGAGAATAACATGACCCAAGTTGTTTTCTAAAACATGTCACTCTGTGGGCAATGTATGTAAAGAATGGACTCTGTGGGAGCAAATGTAACACGGAGAAACCAGTTAGGTGAACTGCGGGAGTTCAGGTGAAAGGTGATGATGGTACAGACCAGGATGGCAGCAGGAAAGGGAAATATTCAGGTCCTGTTTACAAAACAGAAATGGCTGATGGACTGGTTGTGAGGAATGAGAGAAAATATATCAGAAAAACTGTCAGGTAAAATGTATTGATAGAATCCTGCCATCTTAGAATTGAAAGAGAGCTTAGAAATTATGTAGCCATACTTCTCTATGTTGCATGTGAAGAAGCTGAAGTTCAGGAGCAGGAAGTGACTTCATTTGTAATATACAGGCAGTTAATGCCATAACTAGTATTAGAGATATTTATTATACACCAATGCAAAGCATCCTCTTTATCTGTTGATGTATGCATCTGACCATCAGTAGAAAGAATCAGCCGCTAACTTATACATTCAATCTTTCACTTATTTACTCATCAGTAAGTATTCACTGAACAAGTGCTCAGTACTGGAGGATGAGAGTGAGCAATACAATGTTGCATATGGCACTGTCGTTCCCTTAATGACTTTATAGCCTGGTTGGAAAAGATAAACTAGATCAGTAGCTAGAATCTTGCTGATCTAGACCACATGCTGACCACCTTGCTTTTACCATAAGACTTTCAATATTTTACATTACTGGACTAACTCCTTCAAAAAGTATCTCAGAAGATTCTTATCATGCCACCTATGGATAGTTTCCAAATTCTCCCTAACCTCAGCTGAGGCTGTTCCCCATGCCTTCATGTAGGAAAAGAGGAAATATTTAAACCTCTAATGATTTCAGAAGGAAACTTGAAAGACTGAGATGTATCTTATATTTCATGGCTATGGAAGATACCAATGCTCACCTACAAAGAATCTTTACTACTTCTCTTACAGATAAAAGACTTCAATACAGATGTTGAATCTGCATGAACTAAACTAATTTCCATACATGGAGTCATCAGAAGTCAAAACTTGGAACAGAACTTAGAGATCATAAAAATCCAACCCTCTCATTTTGTTAGAATTTAGAGAAATAGAAAACCATCTGATGGAAAAGAAAGGTTTACAATCTGGGTCTTTAAATTCTTACCCACTTACATTTCTCCTCATTTCCTTTACTGCTCTTCTAGCTTTATCTCTTGTATCACTACAAAGTTAATTGTTTTAATTTGTTTTTCACTCAAGGAAACTTTAAGTAATTTTAGTTTAAGAATGGTTGTGTTTTGTTTTTAAGATTTTATTTATTTGGGGCGCCTGGCTGGCTCAGTGGGTTAAGCCTCTGCCTTCAGCTCAGGTCATGATCTCAGGGTCCTGGGATCGAGCCCCGCATCGGGCTCTCTGCTCAGCGGGGAGCCTGCTTCCCTTCCCCTTTCTCTCTGCCTGCCTCTCTGCCTACTTGTGATCTCTGTATGTAAAAAAGAAAAAAAAAAGATTTTATTTATTTGACAGAGAGAGCACAAGCAGGGAGAGCAGCAGAGGGTGAGGGAGAAGCAAGCTCTCCACTGAGCAGGAAGCTTGATGAGCTGAAGGCATATGACTAACCACCGAGTCATCTAGGTGCCCCAAGACTAGTTATGTCTTAAGCAACAATTCTGTGGTTTTCTGAATATAAGTTAAGAACATGATTTTCAGTTATCAGATATTATAAAATAGATTATAAAGAACATATGTAATCCCATCATGCCAAGGAAATCATTAAAAGAATTTTGGAGTATATAGTTCAGGTATTTATTTAATACCTGCAAAATTATATGTTTGTCTCTCATATAATTGGAATCACTCTATAATCTACTCTAACCTCCTTTTTTAATTTTCCAAAATATATGGAATTTTAAGTCAATATATGTAGATCCTCTTTATGGTATTAATATTTATAAAATATTTATTTGAAGGATTTCACCACAATTTACTTAACTCATTCACTTTGATGGGCACTTATATTGTTGCCAACTGCTCACTACTTTAAGCACCACAGCAATAAACATGTGTACAGTTATCCTATAATGCTCAATTATTTCCTTAAGAGAGATGTTGAATCAAGGGTTATACACATTCAACTGATGATGTATACTGCCAGATTATCATCTAGGAAGATAGTTCCAATTTACACCTGCATCAACATTATCAATCTTAGAGGGAAGTATTTGTGAACATAAGATTGAGAAAATGTTGAAGGAAGGAGAGGTAATAAATACCAGTCCTGGGAATTCAAAGAGAGAGATTACTTAGGCAGAACTCATACTCAGCTAGAAACAAAAAACTAAGCAATCTCATTCTTAGCTCTATCTCTTTTTTTTTTTATCACATATAATTAAAAAGTCTTGATTGTGACATACACAAAAGATATATTTTTACTTTATAATATGCATTTATGTATAGGTATATATATATTTACATATATAACTCTTTATCACATATAAATCAACATTGGCTATTAATATTAAAATAATATTAGACATTCACACAGGTCCAAAACTCAATCTCATTATTTAGTTGGCAGTTTTTAGATTACAATATAGACTAACTCTACTCTCCTGTATATATTAAATATATAACAACAATTTCCCATTCACCCTTCTTATTATAAATTGCCTAACAATCTTCACTTTTGCTCATTTTTTGTAGTGAATTATTTTAAATATTCTTTATAATTTGTAAAAGCTCTTTATATATTAAATATATTCTCCTTTGTCATATATGCTGTCAAGATACAACCAACATAATTTTTAATAAAGCCTCAAAGCACATTTTAGTTATATTCTGTATTCTTGTATTTTCTGCATGTATCACAGATATTCCTGTATGATTTAATGTATTTGGGCTTTATCACTCTTGGCCAAATATTTAAATTAGGTAGAACATACCAATCATGAGGCCAAAGTTTTGGGTGATAGGCATGATTTTCAAAAACTTCAGAGGGAACTTCTAATCTTAGGCAAACACCATATCAAGGACTACCTTGTGCTCTTGAAAAAGATGATTATGACTCAGGATAATTAAGCCCAATTGTAGAGAGCCCAATTGCATAAGTCTTCTTCCTCCAAGGTGCCTATGTCATCTTCACACATAAAATATGACACATTATTAATAAAGACTAGTGGGGAAAACATGTTTAAGGCTATATGTTTGCCAAAATTCAGCAACTAAACTTATATTTCCCAGAGGTTGTCAAAAGCATGTTATCTTCATGGTCACAGAAGTATTTATAAAAAGCAAATCTAGTCACTTTGAATAATTATCAGTCCACTGTCCATAATTGTCCAACAATTACAAAGTTTTCAACTTAACAGGACTCTAGACTTATAAAAAAAGTCTTTCTCCCAAAAGAAATCTGCATGTTGAATTCTGTCATTCTTCATATATAAGAATTATTAAAGTATGAAATTGGTATGTGTGTGTATACACATATATATATATATTTAAGAAACCCTGACAATAAGGAATGTTTCTATCATTTCCTAAAAGTTTATGTATGAATTTCATATAATAGCAAATCTAAATACATCTGCTATTAAAAGCACAAGTGTGCCCCCTTCTGAATAAATGAAATATTGAGTCCTATATTTGCTCTTAAAATAACTACCTCCCTCCTTTCTGGACCAAACTGAATAAATGAATCTGGGCAAATACCAGCAGTGAGCTTTAAGAGCACTCTTTTCTAGACACATTCAAGATTGGAAACATTAAAGAATGCTCTGATGACATGATTTGTCTTTTTATATTTGTCTTTTTCCACAGGAGAAATCTTCTAAAAGAAAGCAGGTAAGAAGAAAGTTTGCTCTTATTCTGAACAGAGAACCAAAAGCCACTTTGCTACACAACACAGCGAGGGGCAGAATGAGTTGGGTAGAGAGATAACAACTCTTTTTGAAACTGAAATAGTGATAAAGATGTCATCAAGAAGTGAAATGACATTCCACTGACACAAACCATTACATTTTGAAAGACATGGCTACATGAACTAAGTTTTTGTGTTGACTTCAAGTTTTTCTCTCCTCTTCCAGTTTTACAGCTGAGGAAATGAAGGCTCAAAATGAGTAAGTAGGTTTTGGAAAATCACTTAATAATCAAACCATACCTTCCCATCCTCAATGCAGTGTTGCACCTAGAGTAAAACACAGTGATCCAAGTTAACTATTCTGGTAGTTTTATGCTATCTGATGGACTTATCTTTAAATCCATTCATTTCAATCTAGACACCCTTTTTATTTGTCCTCCTGCAAATTCAAAACCAAAAATAATTGTGACCAAAATAAGGCACCACGTTCAATTTGATTATCTTGGGCAGTGTGCCACTCACTTAACAATTATAAAATGCTATGGAAATGAAATGTTGATGATGATGATGAAAATGACAACAGCAGTAGTTATGGTCAGGAAAATAATAATGAAATGCAATGTTATGGTAAAGCCCTACATTATTAGAAACTGATAGTTAAATGATAAATTGTAGTTAGTTTTAATCTTGAACCACTTGAATAAATGAATGAACTTAGAACTAAGTTGTCTAATTCATAGTCAGGAAATATAGTCCTTGGTCTTATGTCTGCTCTTATAGAGGCAAAAATAGCTTTTCTCCTTTCAAATACAAAGGTGGGATGATTATGCCTATAGCAACCGTGACAGTTTTTAATGGAATGTGTGGCTAAATAAGTTACCTTCTTTCCCAAATCCTATCATCTCAATAGATCAAAAAACAAGGACAGGAATTGATGAAATTTATTGAAATAAATAAGAGTTTTTTTTTTCTCTTTAGCAAATTTCATCATTTCTTGGCCATTTGACTTAAGTTGAATATAGTTTTTCACAGAGTATATAAAAATCTATATCCCCCATGTAAGTATTTTTTATTTTCTATTTTTTTGCCAATACATTTCCTGAAAACACCAACTGCTGATATTGTCAGAACTTTGGATTAAGTAAATACAGGTCTTTTAATGAAATAAAAGCAATCTATCTACCTAAATTCTTTCCCAACACCATTCTTCCGTGATACTATAAAGATCCTAGATAGTAGAATCTTTCCACCAATGTATTTGTTACTGAATGAAGTCTTCAGAACACTGCATTAAAAAAACATACAAAATGTTGAATGTTTAAATTGTTGTCCTCAATGAATAAAACAGACAAAAGCACATTTGTAAATGTCAGTTGCCATATGGCTTACACTTTTGGTAATGATCAATCCCAGGATTAAATCAATCATTAGAGAAATATTATAAAACCATGATATGTTTACACTAACTCTCTTATTTTCTCCTGAAGTCACACCACTAACTTGTGCCAATATTTATATATATTTTACCCATGCTCAGTCCTTCCTACTACAATATTAAATCTCATCAATTGGATTTAGACTGGAAACCTGTTATTTGGCCAAAATAGTCATTTTCAAAGAACCCTTATTAAATCAACATATGTAAAAAGATCTATGATTGAATTAAGAGCCATTGTATATTCATTGCCAAAAAATATGTTCTCAAGCAAAACATACGCTATGATCATCAGCTCACAGTCACTGCTGATTATTCAGAATTGTGCAATGAACCATCGGGTAAACAACCTCTATACTTCTTATTTAGGGAAACTTTAAAACATTCAGACTAGTAATTACATTGAATAATAGCTTAATTTAAATCATAAAAGACTTCTAGTGGATTGTTTATTTCTTCTCCACTATGTGATATGTTTCACACAGAATGGAGTTATACGTACTCATGAATCAATATGCACAACCAAGAATTAATGTTGAAAATAAATATATTTTATTCTATTTTGCTTTAAATTGTAGAAATTGAGTTCAATACTCCCACTTCCACTTATCCCAACCTCTACTGCCCATGGGCACAACCTCTTTGCTTGACTTTTGAAATTTACCACCTATTTTTCATCTGATAATTATTTAATTATGAATATGTCTTCTAATATTATTATATTTTTGTCAGGAGGGGTGTGTGTGTGTGTGTGTGTGTGTGCATGCACGCTTGTGTGTGTGTTGCTATCTGACGCAATTATTAGTGTGGAATCTGATTCTCTTCCTTAGGTAACTGCAAATTATCTCCCCTTTGTGAATCTGGTAACTGCAAATCACTATCAACCCTTGAGTGATAGACCAGAGACATAAATCTATCTAATCAACATATTCCATTCCTCCTCTGACTGCAGAGACTAGTTCAGAAATGACAAATTAAAATTGATCCAGTCTCATTAGGACACTGAGAATTAAAACAACAATGATACTAATACACATTTTTTTAGAATGGCTAAAATCTCAAACACTGAAACAACAAATATTCACTAGTACCTGGATATACAGGAACTCTCATTCATTGCTCGTGGTAATGCAAAAGGGTATGACCACTTGGGAATATACTCTGGCAGCTCCTTCCAAAGCTTAATATAGTCTTACAATATGATCTACCAATTATGCTCCTTGGTATTTATTCAATGAAAACTTATGTCTACACAGAACCTGCAAACATATATTTATAGCAACTTTACTCAAAACTGCTAAAACTTGGCAAGATATCCTTCAATAGGTGAATGGATAAACAAACTGGTATATACAATAGAATACTAATTCAGCAATAAAAAAAATTGGGGGCACCTGGGTGGCTCAGTGGGTTAAAGCCTCTGCCTTTGGCTCGGGTCATGATCCCAGGGTCCTGGGATCGAGCACTGCATAGGGCTTTCTGCTCAGTGGGAAGCCTGCTTCCTTCTCTCTCTCTCTCTCTCAGCCTTCCTCTCTGCCTACTTGTGATCTCTGTCTGTCAAATAAATAAATAAAATCTTAAAAAAAAATGGGCTGTCAAGCCACAGAAAGACATGGAGGAAGCTTAGATACATATTGCTAAGTGAAATAAACCAGTATAAAAATACTAAATATTCTATGATTCCAATTATATGACACTCTGTAAAAAGCAAAGCTATCACTGGTTGCCAGAGGTCCAGCAGGAGTCGGGGGGCGGGGGGAGGATAAATAAGTGGAGCACAGGAAATTTTTAGGGCAGTGAAACTAATCCTTGTGATATTGTAATGTCATATACCTGACACTGTGCATTGGTCAAACCCATACAACTGTATAACACAAGGAGTGATCATGATGTAAACAAATATGGACTTTAATAATAATATATCAATACTAACTCATGAATTATAATAAATCTACCACATTAATGCAAGATGTTTATAAGAGAAGCTGTTTGTGTAGGGAAAAATAGTACGAGAACTCTGTACTTTTCTATTGAAATTATCTATAAACCTAAACTCCTCTAAAAAAATAAAACCTGTTCATTAAAACAACTGGTACAATAAATTGCAATTCCAAAAATGGTATAAGAATTACTGGAAAAGAAAAGCACATTAAAGACTACTTGGGGGCTACCACATGAAGAAAGCCTGCACATAAATAAAGTCAATATCTGTAAAATGAGGTGAATGACAGGAAAAGAGAGAAAGGGAGAGATGGAAAATTGTATTTTCTAAGCCTTCTGGAGGGCAACTGTGCTTAAACTTAGCCCTATCCCTATGCCTCTCAATCATGTTCGTCAATAGAACCCCTTTAGGTCAGAATGAGCTGGATCTTGTGCCACTTGCAACCAAAAGACTGCTGAATGATACAGTTCTACAGATACAAATCAATGTTTCAGTGCTTGTTTTACATTACGAGTTAGAATCCAAGACTACTTTTAGAGTGGGGAAGAAAACATTTTCAAATAACATGATGATAGACCTCCAGAAATTGAGGTAGACACTGAAATACATTTTATCCAAGCAGTATTTTTAATTTTGAATAAGACAGAGCCCTAAATGGCCCTTGGGATTATCTCAGTGGCTACTCTGGAATAAGCAGATGCCACAGGTGGATATAAGCAATGAGCAGACAAGGCTCCCAAACTCAGCAACAACACCTCCTCATCCTTATTTTATTTACTGGGCATCTTCATAAGTTCTTCTTTGAACAAAGAATTGTTCATTCAAGATAAAGTTTGAAAACCATTATGTTTGGAACATGAGTGGTTCCCAAGTTCAAGCCATGTTCAGTTCCAGGGGAGGCCTCCAACAGAACCACTAGAATAATAACATGGAAAGTGAATTTAGCAACAACTTAGTGTTGCAACAGGTGCACTAGCGGGATGAGAACAACTGCCATCTTTCTAAGAAGAGAAAATCAGCCTCCAAAGGGATAGAGAAGCTTGGTACCTTGGAAAATCCACTTTGATGTCATAATATAGGAGAAAAAGGGAGAAAACACATCAGCACAGAAGTGTTATGAGAGCAAGAACAAATGACACTGATTTACCTTATAAATCAGGACTCTGATTTTATGAAGGATATCTCAACATGGTCTGTCCAAATTACTGTTTCTTTCCAGTATTTTCTATTCCATGATACTTTATGGAATAAGTGAATGGATGAATGAACAAGCCCCTGGAGTTTTTCAAAGCAAGGCCTCTGTTGCTATCATGTTAATACCCGTTGTTCAGTCTATGTATTACCAGCTATTTCAGGTGGGTATGTTAGTCTTGATGCCATACTGGAGACATGGCCTCCTAGCAAGGAATGCTCACATTTGTCTGATTCCCTCAGAATTCCAGGCCATCATGTTCTAATCGACCTCCAAATTATCATTTCCTACCCCAAATTTCTTCCAGGCAACTTCTGAAATGTTTGATTTAATTTTTAATATTGAGGTTCATTCCTATTTAACAAAGCTCTTGCTTTCTGACAAACTTATTTTGTGTCTGTGGGAAGACTTGCACAGAGCTATAAGAAGGTAATAACAAACACGATAATATTAATAGTAATTACTTATGTTGTATCACACTGTACTCACTTAGTATCAAAGACTTTGAAATATATAATCCCATTTTAGGAACTCCTAATTTCTAAATAAAACATTGACTGACTTCTCTAAGGTGTCCTGAGGATTCCACCCCCAAAAAACTGTCTATTTAACAGGTACAACTGGCAATTCTGCCAACTGGGATTCCTGCTGCTAATGTGGTTTCCCATATTGTTGTGTAGGAAGCAATCGTGACATCAGTTTCAGAACTAACCATGGAAATAGCAGATCTCACACACACCTACTCTCCACAAATCATCACGGACAGTTTCCCTCTTTCATATTTGTATGAAAAAGGGGAACAGATGATTAGTGTTACTTGAGGGGGTGGAGATAAAAATTCCCCAGCTATTTGTTGCACATCGAAGTCATGGAAAATGTTTCAAGAAAGATTTGAAGCAGAAATGAATAATTTTGGATTCCGATCTTGCCTCTACTGCTCTCTCAAGAAGTGTGCATAACAAGAATGTTTTTCCTTTTATCTCAGAATTCTGGCAAACATTTCAGAGAATGAGGATTAATCCAATTTCTGAAAAAACTGTTTTTAGTCATAAGAAACATTGAAAGCAATTTTTATGAGCATTCTGATGTTTTTATGTCAATAATATTGAAGATGGAAAAAATAACAAATTAAGGCTCTACTTTCCTTTTAATTAGCTATCTTCAAAGGACAATGTACTTTTTATAGAAACATGCATACTTTGACAAGTGCACATCCTACAGAGAAAAGTTTTCGTTACATTAAACTGTATAAGAATTTTGCTACAGGATTTCTTTCTTACTCAACAATTTTATGTGATTTTTTATTGTGCTTGTTCACCATTATACTTAAAAAATAATCTTACATTGTAGCTCAGTTTTTACCTGTAATATTTTAGCTTTTAAGCTTCTTTGTATAAACCTCAAAAGAAGTTCCAAGCAGTATGGGACTATGCATAGCCCCATAGTCAGTTTGGGCTATGCCAAGTGTTGGGTTCTAGTCCTACATATATAAACTTCATGCTCCAATACATGATTTCGAATACATTTTCCCTTATAGAGTCACATTAATACTTTAACAGGTAGACGGAAACAATAACCTTTTTATATAAGAGAATTCCGAAGGGTAGAGTCAGGAGCTCATGCTGTGTTTGAATGAGATACAAAACTGTCATCTTTGAGAGAGCAATGTGGTCCAGCCAATGTCAAAAAATCAAGGTTAATTGTGAGGCAGAGAGACAGGTATTTTTTTTCGCCAGCTAAACCAGCTTCACCATGTGGCGTATACAATTAGTTTCCAGGGGAATTGACTCACCAGTTTTTGAATGTAAAGATTCTATTTTCCTATTCACATGTTATAAATAAATGTTATAAATAAATAAAGACTATTTTGATATACTTATTAGCTCACTATTTTAAATTTGCATGGTTCAATTTAAGAAAACATGACTGCATCATAAGACACATTAAGGTGTCCAACACATGGAAGATTCTCTTACCTAATAAACCTAACCTTTTGCTGTAGTCATCCTCATTCATGTTGACACTGATCCTGAAGAAGTAGAAATAGTTTATACTAAAATAAATTCTATTTACTGACCTTGCCCCTACTAACTCACATTTAATTTATTCTTTTGGCATCAAGTCAACCATGTGAGACTCACAGAGCAGATACCTGATTTTATTTCTGTGCTTCTAAACAGACAGCATAAAAGAGCACCCCATCTATGAAAAAAGCTCTTCATACCTCATATTTCACACTTTTGTTTCAAGAAATGGTTTAGTTATGTGCATTCAGAATGCTACCTAAAAGAGACATGAAGAATATTGAACCCTATGACATTTTCTTTTGGAGTATTTTTTGAGCTTGTGAAGAAGGACTGAAGAGATTACAAATGCAGTCCATTAAGTTTTATAATGAATGTCCTTTAGATCCAAAGAGGTAGACTTAATTGTACTCCAAAATTTTTAATACTGTAAGCTAGTCCCCACTCTACTGGGTCCTTAACTCCATATAGTTGGTGCAGTGTGTGTTATTCTGCCTGGCTGTTTATTTACTGAATGAAGGTCATTGCCTGGTGTTCAATTAGAGATGCAGCAGACAAGGGACAACCTTGTTTGCAGTTCTTTTCGCCAAGATTTTCCTATCTGGAAGCAGATCACCTGGGTTTGTAACCAAACTCTGCCACTTACTAAATGGATAAATTACTTAACCTAATTATATACTACTTTCCTTATTTGTAAAATGGGAAACTTAGAAGCAACCGCTTAGGGTGTGTGGTGTGAAGACTCAGTAAAGATGAAATGCTTAACCAGTGTCCACAGTAGTTAAACTGTGGAAAGAACTGAGATGTCCATTGACAGATGAATGGATAAAGAAGATATATGTGTGTGTATACACACATACATCATACATACACACAACGGAATATTACTCAGCCAACAAAAAAATGAAATCTTGCTATTTGTGACAACATGGATGGAACTAGAGGGTATTATGCTAAGTGAAATAAGTCAATTAGAGAAAGACAATTATATGATTTTACTCATATGTGGAACATAGGAAACAGCACAGAGGATCATAGGGGAAGGGAGGGAAAAATGAATGCTAAGTCATCAGAAAGGGAGAAAAACCATGAGAGACTCTCAGCTACAGGAAATAAACTGAGGGTTGCTGGAGGGGAGGTGAATGGGGGGATAAGGTAACTGGGTGATGGGTATTAAAATGGGCACGTGATGTGATGAGCACTGGGTATTAAACACAAATGATGAACTACTACTGAACGCTACATCTGAAACTAATGACGTACCATATGTTGGGTAATTGAATTTAAACTTAAAAAAAGATGAAATGCTTAGCACAGAGAATGCTTAATAAATTTTAGCCATTGTGATTAGTATTATCATCAGTCCAATCTATTTCCAAATAAATAAATAGCCATAATAGAACTTTCTTCCTAACATTTTTTGTACTCTGTGTAAACTGCCAGTCTTCATACGTTTTTTCTTCTCCAGAATGAATATATACATATTTTTCCAAGTGTATTTTCCAACTGTATGTCTATGTGTGTATTTTTTTCCAGTGTATTTTCCAAGAAACATTTCCAACATCCAATTAGACTCATGCAAAAGAATTAAGTACCAATGTCATAGGAAAAACGAGCCCAGAAAAAATGGCCAAAATATTTCCCTCACTACTTGATATTGATTTTTATCAAGCAGCTCCTAAGTTCTCTAGGAAAGTCTTAGCAAGTACCTCTATTAATGATTATTAAGTTCCCTCTACAATGGAATACTATATAATTTGCTATAACAAGAAATGACAAAGCCATTGTTTATTGTTCTCAAAAACAGTTTTAAAAACCTCTAGGGAAACTCTTTCCTGCAGAAAGTGATGGCTTCATGAAACTCTTAAGTATGGATCTGATCAATAAAATACCTATCTCTACAAAAGAAATAAACTAAATGTGAAGCTGCTATTAACCAACTAATATCCAAAAATGAAAATAACCCCCAATCTATTTTCCACATGATACAAAAAAGTAAATTTAATCAACATAATGTGCTTTTACCACACTTTAGCACCACATCTTAACCCACAGCATATTATTATTCATATTTAGTAAATACAACACAACACATCTGCATGTCAAAATAAAGAAAACTACTGAGGTTGTTTGTTCTTTGCTGCTTTTTTGTTTGCTTGTTTGTTTTTAATAAAACCCTGCATTCAAGTACAAGAACTACTAAGGATTATGTAAGAAAAAAAGTGAAAGAAAATGGTGATATAAAGACAAACAAATTAATGGATAGTCATCAAGCAGCTAAGTGACTGCCTGCTTGTGAATTGTTAACATCAACTCTCTCAAAATTTGAAGAACGTTCTTATTAACCATGCCACTTCTCTTACTCAAAATAAAGTTTTAAGCACAGGGTTTCCAGGTTTGGGCTCTAGGTTCCACTTTTATTTTTATTTATTTTTTTTAGAATTTATTTTATTTTGCTTTTTTCTGAAAGATTCTATGTACTTGACAGAGAGAGAGAGATCACAAGTAGACAGAGAGGCAGGCAGAGAGAGAGGGTGGCGGAAGCAGGCTCCCCGCTGAGCAGAGAGCCCGATGAGGGGCTCTATCCCAGGACCCTGAGGATCATGACCTGACCCGAAGGCAGAGGCTTAACCCACTGAGCCACCCAGGTGCCCCAAGTCTCCACTTTGTGATCAGTTACTTCCTAGGTCAAAGTCTTAGTTTACTCATCTTTAAAGTGAGATCAACAATAATATATATCTTATAAAATGCTCAGTATAAATGCCTGGCACATAACTAAGTATGTACATATATATGTTATATATAAACTGTTTTTGTTTTTCTAGGCAATGCTCAAATGGTACGTGCTCAGCAAAAGTCAACTGATTTTAATATTAGCTGAAACCAATTATTTTTTTCTGGCCCCCGTTCTCCTTGGCCATGAAGAGTGTGAGATTTTTCACACAGTAGACATTTACAATTTAATTAATTAAAGCTACTTTTGCTACTTCTTCTTTACTTAGACATGAAGAGTGAGTTTATTCATTTATTCATTTATTTATTTTTACTTTTCTACCCTCACTGCCCTACTTCTCCTAAATACTCATATAAGTCTCGGCGATCTGTCTCCTTTTTTATCTCTATCAGAGTCTATTGGTGTTATGTAGGGCTTCTCAGCCTCAGTACTATTGCTATGTGATGCTGGACAACCCTTTGTTGATGGGGCTGTCTTGTGCATTATAGGATGGTGAGCAGCACTCCTGGCCACCACCAGCTAGATGCTAAGCAACACCTCACCCCCTTGTAACAATGAGCAATGTCTGCAGACATTGTTAAATTTCCCCTGGAAAATTGCCCCCAATTGAGAAGCACTATGTGACATATTGGTTAAATGCACACTTTAGAGTAGGAAAGTTAGCATCCAAAAATAACTTGTGAAAATAATGGCTGAAAACTAAAAAATCACTTTACCTCTCCAATCCTTGGTTTCCTGACTCTGATATGAACCTATGGTGGGTATTAAGGAGGGTATGTATTGCATGGAGCTCTGGGTGTGGTACATAAACAATGAATCTTGGAACAGTGAAAAAATAAAATTAAATTTAAAAATAAAAACCCTATATACAAAAAAAAAAATCGGGGCAATTTTCTTAGTACACAAAAATAAATAAATAAAACAGCCTATTTTAAAGAGTTGTTTGAAGGACCCTGAATGGGATTTAAATGAGATAATACACTTGATCAATCCTCAAACACCATGTATTTGAACAGCGCAGGTCTACCTATATGTGGATTTTACATATGTGTATTTACAGTACAGTCCTGTAAATATATTTTCTCATGATTTTCTTAATAACATTTTCTTTTCTCTAGCTTACTCTATTGTAAGAATACAATATACAGTGCCTATAACATACAAAATACCCATGAACTATTTCAACACTAGGCACTAGCAGCTAAGTTTTGCAGGAGTCAAAAGTTATATTCAGATTTTCAACTGTGTGGGGATCAGTGCCCCTGACCCCTGTATCATTCAAAGTTCAACAGTGTATGTCAGCTCCTGGGTTTAGTTTGGGTATCTGAAACAGAAATCAGATAGGATTAAACTCACAAGGATTTGATAAGGGGAAATGGCTACCTGACAGATAAAGGGACAAGACTAAAAAACTGGAGCTACCCACAATAATGCAAGCCTGACTCTAGAAGGAATGTTGGGTGAAGTGCCCTTAGCTGCCCATACAACCTCACAAAGTTTCAGCATGGCTGAGGGTAGTGTTCTGGAGTTATAGTCAGTCATTAAAGGAGTCCCACCTGCCCTGGAATCCCTGCCATGCTCAGTCCTTCACTGCAGCTTTAGTGCATCTACACAATGGATTTCAGAGCTCACCAGCTGGGGCACTTGATCAGTTATACTCCTCATAATTGGAGGTCTGCCAGATTCATGTTCATGGCTGCCATACACTATATACAAGGCTTCAAACAGATTAAGGCCTTATTATTAATAATAATAATTATTACCATCTTCATTATAATTATTGTTTTTTTTCATATGCCAACTACACTATGTAGCAGTCCCCATGTCCCCAGCCCTCTTCTGAAATTCTATGGCACATATTGCTTGCATCACCTTCTCAACATTCATTATATGTCTCTACAAGGACATCTAATAGGAACCCTGAAATTAACACGTCCAAAACACCACTCATTTCCCTTTATTGGCAACTATTCCTTCTCAGTCATTGCCAGCTCAAAAATGGGCACCATTGTCTAACCCAACTGCTTAAACCAAAACTCCTGGAATCATCTTTGACTCCTCTCACACACTACATTTGATTCAAAAGCAAACCTTGTCACCTCACCTCCTGAATCCAAGTATTTATTTCTCCCCTATGTCCAGCCCTTCATTCCATCTGCCATCTTCTTTGCATGGAGAAATAATAAATGATTATATTGCAAGGCTGAACATTGTTACCTATGCCAGAAGTTGGCAATTTTTTTCTTAAAGAGCTGGAGAGTAAATACCCTAAAATTGCAATCAAGAGGCAAAATCAAGGATTTTATGTAGGTATTTAAAGAAACATTTAAAATGTAACCATTTAAAAATGCAGAGGGGTGCCTAGTGACTCAGTCAGTTGGGTGTCTAACTTTTGCTCAGGTCATGATCTCAGGGTCCTGGGATTGAGTTCTGTGTGAGGATCCTTACTCAGCAGGGAGTCTTTTGTCCCTCTCCCTCCCCCACTGCCTCTCCCTCTGCTCATGCTTCCATGCATGCTCTCTTTATTTCTCAAATAAATAAAATATTTTTTAAAATGTGGAAACTACTCTTAGTTCTCAGACTAAACAGCAAAAGCAGTCAAAGAAATAGATTTGGTCATGAGCTGTAGTTTGCCAGCTACCAGCCTAAACTATCATCTCTCAACAAAGTCCTCTTTCCTCCTTTTTGACTTCCACACTATTCTTAATAGGATATTCTTTATATCACTCCATTTCCCTCCTTTTCATTGCTTCTTATAACAGCTGTTACAAAATTCAAAATCCTTACTTTGACGTGTAAGGTCCTATAGATTTGTCTCACACCCCACCCCATGTCTTTGATTTCATTCCCCATCACATTGTCTCTTGATTTCAAACTGCAGTCATAATGGTTCTTGAGTTACTTCAAATGCTGTTCACATGTTCTGCCTCAGGGCCTTTGCACTAGTACTTTCTTTTGCTATCTTCTGAAAGAGCCACCTCACATCTGTCTCTGCTAAAATCTTTCTTCCTCAGAGAAATCTCTCCTTAACATCCTATCCAAAATGTCATTGCTCTGTCACTCTCTCTCCTCTTAGCCTGCATTGTATTTCTTCACAATTACTGCTGCCAGGCAGGTGTTCATTTGCTGGTAGCCTGTTTCCTCCACTGAAATGTTAGTCACAAAAATACAAGGAATTGATAGTTTGAAGACATCTCCATGCAAGAAGAGTTCCTGACACTGATTAAAAAGAGCTTCAATATTTTTTGATTAAAAAATAAATAGAATGTTATGACTTTTGAATCATTTATTGCATTGTCTAAGTTAATATGAAGCACCTTAAGGTTTGAAGCTCATCTTTCATTTCTTTCTATTCTTATGACTTACACATAATTAGTACTAAACATTTATCACCATTAAACCCATCAAGCATATCTCACAGGTATCTCCTTTCTTTCAGTAAAATAGTTATGTTTCTTTGCTTTGTCAATAGGAAAGCAAGTCTTTATTTTTTTTTCTGATAATAAAACTAGTGTACATTGACCATTAAGAAAAAGTATAGAAATAAAATATATACAAGTTGGAATTTCCCGAAAATCTCAGTTGTAAGAGACAATCAGTGAATGGGTTGTTTTAGACCTTTAGTGTTCTTCTATGCACAAATTACATCTTTTACTTTAATAAAATCAGGATCATATACTCCCTTATAATGCCTTAATACTTGGAGACTTTTTGTTGTCCTTGTTGTTAACACTAGGTCTCTGATATATCCTCATGCCAAGAACTTATAATTTGAGAATTCTGTCTTTGAAAAATAAATAAGGAAAATAAAAAAGCCATTAATTAGGATACTTATAGATTAAATCACGGCAGAAGTGACAGTAGGGGACTTTCAGTGAGCAAGATAAGATGACATTTAGGAGTCAATGAGCAGATAGTGAAGTTTAGATATAAAGCTGAAAAAATAATGTCATCTGTATATTAACAGACTACCTAAAAATCACAGATTAGCAGTCTGAATTCTACAGGAGTAAGAGTAAGATAGAACAGTATAACAAATGAAGTAGCAAAATTACAATGGAGCAGTCAAATGGATATGTTTTTTGGCAATAATTGTGAAAGGTCTGGAAATGAGAAAGTGGGAACAGTTAGTGGTTGCTGTATAAAGAGAAAATAAACGAGATTAAATAGCTCAAGTTTTAGCATGATGACTTCTTTAACAATCTGGAAAAAGTTTTGGGAGCATTTAACCAAAGACACATATTTTATGTGCAATATTAAGGTTAAAAAACTTATTTTCTGGTTAACTTGAACATATACATCTCAAATGCAATGTTATTACATTGTATAATTTAAATTATTATTGCTGATATCTTTGTCCAAGACCCTTAATTTTTAGTTAGAGATGTCAGACACTTTCACACAACAGAAACGCATTAACAAAATAATGTAAAAAAAAATTTGCTATTGTTTTTAAAAGGGATTGTTTATATGCAATCATTTCTGCCTTGTGTGGGGTTATTAGTGTTTATACTGACCAATCTTTTTGCTTTCTGCTCAGTTGAGTTTCTAACTTGATTTCATCTCCATTCTTGGAGATTGTGATTCTTGTGATTCCTGTGATTCTAGTGTAATCCTTTGAGCCAAAAGCTATTGCTGCTAAGGCAGTACTTATGATACACCCACAACCCCTGTTTGAAATGTAGCCCTTCTCTTTATTTATTCCTCCTTTTGCTCTTGGAGCTGGGTGGAAACAATCTAAGTCCCTTTAAATGAAAGCATGCTGAGAATGTGTGTGGAACCATACATCACCCTTTTCAGCACAGATTATCACAGGTGGCTTTAATGCTTTATTAAGTGACATCTTATGAGAGCTATTAATTTTTCTTAAGTTCATTCTGTTTTCCTTGAAATTGAAATATGTTCTCCATCTGCAATCTAAATGGTTTGGAGGGTAAAGTAAGGCAAAGTACATTAGTTTAACATGTATATGTCTAAAATAGCCTCGCCCTGAATCCCTTAATATTTCTCAATGGTGATCATGGATTTTGGGGGTTATCTCCTGAACTGCAATAACTTGATCTATATGGACTCTGATTTTGAGTGGCACTCGCATTTGTGGCTATATATAATAATAAAAACAACTTACATTAATAATGTACTTGGTGTAGATGAGACACTACTTTAAGCACTCTACACATACTAACTTATTAAGTCCTTAGAAAAATAGATGAATATTACCTGTTTTTCAGATGAGGAAGCTGAGCCTCAGTAAGGTTAAGTAACTTGCCCAAAGCCACACAGGTAATAAATGTCAAAATCAGGAAATGAACCAGGAAATCTGGATCTAACACCCCATTTGTTAATAATTATGCTCTATCGTTTCTTATTAAATTAAATGATCTATTGATCATTGGCATCTCATAGCTGCTGCAAGATTATTAACGCAAGATCAATAAAAGACTAATAATGTGTGGCGAGCGGGAAACAGAGATTGGCCCCGCTTAGAATGATTTCAAGGCATCAAGGATTAGCGTCTTTCTTTCTTTCTTTCTTTCTTTCTTTCTTTCTTTCTTTTTTTAAGATTAATTCATTTATTTATTTGACAGAGAGAGAGGGAGAAAGAACGCATGCACAAGAAGGGGGAATGGCAGGCAGAGGAAGAAGCAGGGACCCCCACCAAGCAGAGAGCCTGATGACATGGGGTTCCATCCCAGAACTCTGGGATCATGACATGAGCCAAAGGCAGACACTTAAATGACTGAGCAACCCAGGCACCCCAACGATTAGTTTCTTTGAGACAACAACTCAACTGCATTTAATATTATTATTGACACATGTCCCATCGCAGGAACTCAATTAGAGAAAGATGAATCCATTCAGTCAACAACAAAATATGCACCAAGTGTCTGTTATTTTGAAGCATTGTGCTAAAGTGCTTTTTTATTTTAATTTTATTTTTCATAAACATATAATATCTTTTTATCCCCAGGGGTACAGGTCTGTGAATCGCCAGGTTTACACACTTCACAGCACTCACCATAGCACATACCCTCCCCAATGTCCATAATCCCACCCCCCCAACCCCCCTCCCCCCATTAACCCTCAGTTTGTTTTGTGAGATTAAGAGTCACTTATGGTTTGTCTCCCTCCCAATCCCATCTTGTTTCATTTACTCTTCTCCTACCCCCTTAACCCCCCATGTTGCATCTCCTCTCCCTCATATCAGGGAGATCATATGATAGTTGTCTTTCTCCGATTGACTTATTTTGCTAAGCATGATACCCTCTAGTTCCATCCAGTGCTTTTAATATAAGGATGGATAAGCCAAAGGATGCCTCTACCTTTAAGGATTTTGCATTCCAGTGAGAGAAGACCAATGAGAGACAGAGAAAGAATTCCACAAGCCACTATCAGACTGTGATGAGCTCTATAAATGAAATCAGCATAACTTGAAAGAGGGTACTTGGAAATGCCTCTTGGAAGAGGTGACATGTGAGCAAAATCCTGAAGAATAAAGAAGTAGTCTTCTCCTAAAAATTGTGCAAGAGGATTCAAGGCTTTAAACAGGAAAAGAAAAGCAGGAACAAATGAAAGAAGAAACAAGAGATTTAAATGAAAAATGCAGATGCACTCAATGTTCACAGTGTAGCCTCTAGAGGACCCTTTCTAAGATTCAAGATAATAATTTTCTCACCTTAGCCCTATTTTAAACATAGCATTTCATTTAAAAATTTACTTTTGTCCTTAATTAAAGATTCCATACCTCTGTTTCCGTTTTTCACTTAGAAGAGCTCCTGTACCTCAGTAAAGTTTCTGTGACTCAGTTTCTCTTTCTTTGCATAGAAAAAAAATACTTGTCTCACTTACCTTCAAAGAGTTATATGGGAATTGCAGAAGGTAGTAGGTGTGCATGTATTTGGAAAATATAAGCATGGCTATAGAATGCATAAAAGTGAAATCTACCATGAGTAATAATAATTCTTCTCCCTTTTCACACTCCCCAAAATGGTCTTTCATTACTTTTTCTCCCAAAATCTGGGCAGATATAGTCCAGAAGAACAGGATCTTTGCAAGTTAATGCATCTCCTAAAAAGCTTAGTGATCCTGATAATTGGCAATGATGAGAATAGATGCTTTCCCTACTCTGTTCAAAAGAAGTCTCCCAGAGACCATTGATTTCATTTCACATTGTCACTTACAGTCTCATTAGCATGTCCCTTTATCCATCAACTTCCTTGATATACCATGACAACAGAATAATTTACAGCCATCCTTTGTCTGACTCACAATGAATTCAAATTCACTGGAGGCATTTCATTTAGCACTCTGTCAAAACACTTCTGGAAACAGAACAGTCTTCACCTGACCCCAAATTCCTGCATATCCCATTACCTTATTAATGACACTTTTTCTCTGTAAATCCTTTTAATCTTTGGCAAAGTACTTTCAGATTCATTGATTTATTTGTTCAATTCAATGTAGGCTTACTGTGGGCAAAGCACAGGGTTGGGGCAGGGAGAAACAACAAAGAAAGTACTGTCCTGCTTACAGGGAATCTAACCAGGAAAAGCTGAAGCAGAAGTGCTGAGCAGTGGTACTGACAATGATTCTCAAAATGTGGTCCCCAGAAAAGCAGCATACACAGCACTTGACATTTTAAGAAATGGGTTAGAAAAGCAGTGTCTTGGGACCCAACACAGACTAACTAAATCAGAAACATGAGGAAAAGCAGGAGAGCACCAGTGACTTGGGTTTTAATATGACCCCAAGATGACTACAATGCTCATAAAATCCAACAAACACTTAATTATAGAAGAATATTTTCCAAAGTGAAAAGTGAAACAATGTACTCAAGTTTGGAATTCCCTTCAGAAACTGGGTAACAATGATCAGAAGACAATTAACTTTCAAACAGAGATGATTTTGTTCCCTAGGGGATGTTTGACAATGTCTGAGACATTTGTGATTGATTGTCACTACTAGGAAAGAAAGTGCTACTGCATCTGAAGAAGAGGACAGAGATGCTGCTAAATATCTTAGAATGCAGAGCAGTTTTCAAAAACAAAGAATCATCTAGTTTAAAACATCAAGAATGCCAAACTAAGACACCCTGAAATAGAGTTACAGCAAAGGGGTTGCAGGAACAGAGAAAAAATGATGAATTTGTAAGACAGTAATTCAGAAACCCAAGGATAAATCAGGACGTGGTGGTTCTTAGGCCAAACCTCAAAGGAGCAGAAGACTTCTACCAAGGAAGAGAAGATAGTGGGAGGTGAGTGATGGGGTCCGTTATCAAAGGAATGAGACTGAGACAAAGTGAAAGTTATGCAAAGCTTTATTCTATGCCAAGCATTAGAAGTCCGACTGACCAGCCAGGGCTGCCTCCGAAGAGAGCGACCACCCCTTGGTCTTACAGTCTAGTTTTATAGAGCATAATCACAGACCTCTACATATGTGGCTTTGGCTGATTAGATGTCTCCTACCTGTCTGGCCTTATTTTAGGTGTGTGTTTTAGCAACGGTTACCCGGAACCGATATCAGTAACTGCTGAGATGTTTATTAAACAACAAAATGGCTACCTAGTCAACATGGGGTCACTCTGGCTAAGTAGGCCCAGGCAGGCCCTAGGGGTTTAACAGGATTTAACATGGAATCGGCCCCAACAGTGAGTGTAGGGAGAATGGAAGAATGGGAGTTTGAAGTGGGAATTCTAGGTTGAGAAAACCCCCTGAAGTAAAACCAGGTAAGTAGCAAAGGATGTAATTCTAACTCTGTTAGTCAAGCACACCTCCTTACCCCATCCCCTTCATATACGTCTCTGGGCCACTTTTCCTCCTTCTTCCATGGGGACAATATATATTTGGATTTTTCCATGTTAGCACTTGTCTTGCTTAATTAAAGATTCAGCTACACACCTATTTCAACAATATGAAGTGTCTGCATTATCACAGCCTCATATTTGTAAGTTATATTGCTGTATTTCAAAATACTTATTTTATCTCACTTGAGGGCAAACAGTATTAGCTGTTAGTTTAGGAGTATGAGACCTGAGATTCAAAATGATCCAGTTTGGATCATGGTTCTTTGTAACTTGGGAATATGAGCTGTTATAAGGATCAAAGGAGATAATGCATGGAAAGAAGCTAACACAGTGACTGGCACAGTAACAGCTTAATATATCTTAACTGCTATTAATAAAATACTTGTGAGATTACATTTCACCCCAATGCTCTCAGGGAAACAATGGATTGTCCTATTACACATGAAACCAAAGCATCTAATCCTGAAGAACAAAACAGGCTTTTGTGGCTCTAGACCCTGAATCTCAGTAAGCTTGGGGCTTTCTATCTCAGGTGGTCAGGCATAAACACATATTCAGCATAATTATTCAAATGAAGATTGGGATCCCAAGTAGCTTAAAATTATATCATTTACTTAAGAACACATATAGGGCAATCAAGCTAGAAAGTGCAAGTAGCTTTCTCTAAGGCAAAGACGAAAAGATGGCAGGGAATGGGAAGGCTTTTACATTGGGGGATACTGTTTAGATATAATGATTGTATCAATTCTACCTGAGTTTCACCTTGTGTCTGGAACTATAGTGGTTCCTGGGGCATACTCAAGGAATTCAGAGTCTAGTTCAGTACAGATTTAGGCACAGGAAGCTGTGAGAACAGGCAAAGGTCATCTAACCTGCCTGAAAGTGTTGATCAGTCAGAAACCATGTCCCAAGGGAGTTACAGTTAAGCTTAGGAAAAAGGAAATTACATGAAGAAGTGGTGTGTGGCTGCAGAGAGATTCTGTTCAGACCCACATCATCTTCAGTATTTTTCTGTCCACTTCTCCAAGATGTGCAGAAGGAGAATATGGGCCCAAACTTTACAGTTTGGAAATGCCCCTTCAAGTCCACACTTGCTACAATCTCCGGAAAGTAAAGGACAGAGAGGTCACACTTGTGACCTTTGAATTCTTATAAGCATTATCTTATAGTATCTTATAAAAATAAAGTATGAATTTTTACAAACATTAAAATAAGTGTCAGAGTTAGTGCACACAGCTTTTAATATATGTTCTGGATGATACTCATTTGTGTAAATGTTTGTAAAGTGAAATCAAGTAAATTTCTGCCTTAGTAGGTAAATACATAACTGATATTTGCTGTGGTCCCATATTTTTAGTACATAAAAATAGCAAAATGTCCACAGGGAAAGGATATGGGGAAACTGGATTCCAGTCTAAAGCCTATAAAGAACTGTGTGGCCTTAGGCAAGTCCTGCTCTGGTTTCAGTGTCCTGTTCCATTAAAAGAGGAACCTATGACTTCTTATTCTTTCAGCAATATGTAATTATGCATGAAGTTAGTTGTAATATTTTATGATCCTAGAAACAAAGTTAATTCCTCTTCTTTTCTTCCCTCTTGCTCCGTTTCCATTCTCCTCTTCCTAAATAGCATTTTCATCCAAGCATATGAATTTTTCGATAATGTTTTAGAAAAAAATATTGGGTTTATGAAAATTATGCCCACTTAGAACTTCTCCACATTAATTTATAAAATACTTTGATTGTATATATATTTTTCATTCATTCATTCATTCATACAGCTGTGAGTCCCTGAAGCTATGCTATTGACAGCATTCTGGGTCTTTTGATTATGTTTTTATCTATGCATGTGCTGGCTGTGTTAGTATATGAAGGGGCTGCTGCATAAGGAGCAGAGGTCTTCTTCCCAGCAATCCTGGTCTCTTTCACCCATGGTTATCCTCGTCCCCAAATGACAGTCTTGCACCCATAGTCCTGGGCCTGCCTCCTATCACCTGTCAACCTCCTTTTCCTACAGGCACAGATATTTCTCTCACTGAGTCTGGCATCTTATTTTGCTGGTAAATGAATGCAATGGAAGGATTTACCACAGCACAGGTCTTTCCAGAGACTCTCCCATAGGCTCTCCAGTCCAGAGAGCTACCCCCAACAAGATATTTATTTTGAAGTAGAAATTGTTCTGTTTAAAGACAGATGATCATAAAAGGTGGTATAATGGAAAAAAGTAAATGGTTGCTATAATGCTGTACTACACACACGCAGGCATATATACACACACATTCACATGCATACACACAGCAGCTGTCTGCTACATGAGAACAAAGGCAACGTAGACATTTTCTATACATGTAATTGTCACTATAATAGCATTTGTATTTGAAAGACAATGTAAAATGTCTTATGTCTGAGTGGTGACTCAGCTTCTATCTACCTAGGTTAATTTTTACATAAAGAGCAAATGGAAATCAAGATGAAATGTTTGAGCAAACCTTATTGCTTTCAAAAAATCATTCAAACAATGGTTTAATCTTATCCTCTATTTCAAATCTTCTAAAATATTTTGTCTCCATCCTGGGCTTGTCTGAGTCTGAACACTGAAGGAAAAACTTCCTCAGCAAGGAGAAAAAAATAACTAATTCATGACTTCCAAATATTGAACATTGACAAATTTTAAAACTATTTTCCACATCTTGTTACATTTTCACCTTTTTATCATTCCAGAAATACTGTCTTTGAAGAGAATGACAGTCAGAAAAGGAATTAAAGAGCACATTTCTTTCTGACTACTGAGGCTCATGTCAGCAAGAGACTATATAGTGCTATATAAATCAACTGTTGGTTTCAGTTGTGGGAAGGGTTGGTCTTGTTTATGTATCTTAGATATCAATAAAATGGTCAAAAGGACACAATCAAAGTCAACATTACAGTGATACTCTACTTGCCACGGTCACTTCCAGCCCCGATGCTATCTGTTCCCCTTTCCTCTTAAACACATAAGAAAACACACCACAAATAAAGCCTCTGAAGCCAAAAGTTTTCTACTTGTCTCCCCCTCTAAACCATCAATTCTTCCCCCAACATTCACAACATAAGCCCTGGGAAGACATCCAAAACCTAACAAAAGAACCAGGAGGAAAGACTTTTATATTTAAAGTAGAAAACTACAGAATCACTGCAAACATTAAAACAGGACAATTCAAGAGAGGGCCAGGCTCAGCAAAAGAGAAATCCCCATTTTAGCTTTTAGCTTTCATAGAAAGCATTCGGTGAAGACAAAGACAAAATTAAAGATAAAGAGAGAGAGAAAGCAAGCATATTTCTTTGATATCCTGGCCCTACTCCTCCAGGCTAGTTTATCAGGGTAGAAATTGTGATTGGAAACTAAGACCCTTTGGCTATATAGTAATAAATAATGGAAAACTGTCCAAAGCAGTGTGCCTCCAAAAATAGATTTACCAGTACCACATTCTTCATTTGGTTTTCTTTTTTTTTTTTTTTTAAAGATTTTATTTATTTATTTGACAGAGAGAGATCACAAGTAGATGGAGAGGCAGGCAGAGAGAGAGAGAGAGGAGGAAGCAGGCTTCCTGCTGAGCAGAGAGCCCGATGTGGGACTCGATCCCAGGACCCTGAGATCATGACCTGAGCCGAAGGCAGCGGCTTAACCCACTGAGCCACCCAGGCGCCCCCTTCATTTGGTTTTCTTTACATAGCATCCATATTACCATTTTTTAAAAACTGGGCTCATTCTTCTTATTGGATTGATTTAAATAAATATATTGAAAGAAGGACACTTCGAATCTTTCTAAACCTCTTTACTTTAAAGGCAAAACCAGCATCATTCTGGTATAAAGATAACTCCAAAACTGAAGGCAATGAAAGGAAAATGGTGTTCAGAGAGTCTGTGTGGGCACAGAGGGCTCTGAGCCTCAGGTCCCAGTCTTTAAAGGTCAGTCATCCCTTGTCATGAGAGATGTCAATCCTTAACAACTACTGGAGGGATGACCGGTAGTGCTTCATGATTTCTGTGGTGGCAAATACTCCTACCATGGATAATTTTAAGGTAACAAAGTGATATTATTAAACATGGATAAGAAAAGAGGCAAAGTATCAGCTCTCATGACATCTATAGGGCAGCTTCAACATAATATTGCCCTGAAGTAATCAGAAGTGCTAAGAGAGTAACATTTTCATTATTGTTGGTTTCCATGTAATTCCATTATAGTTGTTGTTGTTATTGTTGTTGTTGTTATTATTATTATTATTATTATTATTTTAAAATATAATGTATTATTAGGCCCAGGGGTACAGTTCTGTGAATCGCCAGGTTTACACACACTTCACAGCACTTACCATAGCACATACCTTCCCCAATGTCCATAACCCCACCACGCTCTCCCTCCCCCTCTCCCCCCTGCAACCCTATTCGTTTTGTGAGATTAAGAGTCACTTATGGTTTGTCTCCCTCCCGATCCCATCTTGTTTCATTTATTCTTTTCCTACCCCCAAACACCCCACGTTGCATCTCCACTTCCTCATATCAGGGAGATCATATGATAGTTGTCTTTCTCCGATTGACTTATTTCACTAAGCATAATACCCTCCAGTTCCATCCATGTTGTCGCAAATGGCAAGATTTCATTTCTTTTGATGGCTGCATAGTATTTCATTGAATATATATATACACCACATCTTCTTTATCCATTCATCTGTTGATGGACATCTAGGTTCCTTCCATAGTTTGGCTATTGTGGACATTGCTGCTATAAACATTCGGGTGCACGTGCCCCTTCGGATCACTGCGTTTGTATCTTTAGGATAAATACCCAGTAGTGCCATTGCTGGGTCATAGGTAGCTCTATTTTCAACTTTCTGAGGAACCTCCATGCTGTTTTCCAGAGTGGTTGCACCAGCCTGCATTCCCACCAACAGTGTAGGAGGGTTCCCCTTTCTCCGCATCCTCGCCAGCATCTGTCATTTCCGGACATGTTAATTTTAGCCATTCTGACTGGTGTGAGGTGGTATCTCATTGTGGTTTTGATTTGTATCTCCCTGATGCTGAGTGATGTGGAGCACTTTATCATGTGTCTGTTGGCCATCTGGATGTCTTCTTTGCAGAAATGTCTGTCCATGTCCTCTGCCCATTTCTTGATTGGATTATTTGTTCTTTGGGTGTTGAGTTTGCTAAGCTCTTTATAGATTTTGGATACTAGCCCTTTATCTGATATGTCATTTGCAAATATCTTCTCCCATTCTGTCAGTTGTCTTTTGGTTTTGTTAACTGTTTCCTTTGCTGTGCAAAAGCTTTTGATTTGATGCAATCCCAATAGTTCATGTTTGCCCTTGCTTCCCTTGCCTTTGGCGATGTTCCTAGGAAGAAGTTGCTGCGGCTGAGATCAAAGAGGTTGTTGCCTGTGTTATCCTCAAGGATTTTGATGGATTCCTTTCTCACATTGAGGTCCTTCATCCATTTTAAGTCTATTTTTGTGTGTGGTATAAGGAAATGGTCCAGTTTCATTTTTCTGCATGTGGCTGTCCAATTTTCCCAACACCATTTGTTGAAGAGGATGTCTTTTTTCCATTGGACATTCTTTCCTGCTTTGTCAAAGATTAGTTGACCATAGAGTTGAGGGTCTATTTCTGGGCTCTCTATTCTGTTCCATTGATCTATGTGTCTGTTTTTGTGCCAGTACCATACTGTCTTGATAATGACAGCTTTCTAATAGAGCTTAAAGTCCAGAATTGTGATGCCACCAATTTTGGCTTTCTTTTTCAATATTCCTCTGGCTATTCGAGGTCTTTTCTGATTCCAGAAAAGACCTCGAATAGGTCTTTTCTGGATTATTTGTTCCATTTCTTTGAAAAAGATGGATGGGATTTTGATAGGGATTGCATTAAACATGTAGATTGCTTTAGGTAGCATAGACATTTTCACAATATTTGTTTTTCCAATCCAGGAGCATGGAACATTTTTCCATTTCTTTGTGTCTTCCTCAATTTCTTTCATGAGTACTTTATAGTTTTCTGGGTACAGATTCTTTGCCTCTTTGGGTATGTTTTTTCCTAGGCATCTTATCGTTTTGGGTGCAATTGTAAATGGGATTGACTCCTTAATTTCTCTTTCTACTGTCTTGTTGTTGGTGTAAAGAAATGCAACTGATTTCTGGGCATTGATTTTATATCCTGACACTTTACTGAATTCCTGTACAAGTTCCCGCAGATTTGGAGTGGAGTCTTTTGGGTTTTCCACATATAGTATCATATCATCTGCAAAAAGTGAGAGTTTGACTTCTTCTTTGCCGATTTGGATGCCTTTAATTTCTTTCTGTTGTCTGATTGCTGAGGCTAGGACTTCTAGTACTATGTTGAATAGCAGTAGTGATGATAATGGACATCTATGCCGTGTTCCTGACCTTAGTGGAAAAGCTCTCAGTTTTTCCCCATTGAGAATGATATTCGCTGTGGGTTTTTCATAGATGGCTTTGATGATATTAAGGTATGTACCCTCTATCCCTACATTTTGAAGAGTTTTGATCAGGAAAGGATGCTGTACTTTGTCAAACGCTTTTTCAGCATCTATTGAGAGTATCATATGGTTCTTGTTCTTTCTTTTATTAATGTATTGTATCACATTGATTGATTTGTGGATGTTGAACCAACCTTGCAGCCCTGGAATAAATCCCACTTGGTCGTGGTGAATAATCCTTTTAATGTACTGTTGGATCCTACTGGCTAGTATTTTGGTGAGAATTTTCGCATCTGTGTTCATCAAGGATATTGGTCTGTAATTCTCTTTTTTGATGGGATCCTTGTCTGGTTTTGGGATCAAGGTAATGCTGGCCTCATAAAATGAGTTTGGAAGTTTTCCTTCCATTTCTAATTTTTGGAACAGTTTCAGGAGAATAGGAATTAATTCTTCTTTAAATGTTTGGTAGAGGGGCACCTGGGTGGCTCAGTGGGTTAAAACCTCTGCTTTCGGCTTGGGTCATGATCGTGGAGTCCTGGGATCGAGCCCCACATCGGGCTCCCTGCTCAGTGGGGAGTCTGGCTCTCCCTCTCTCTCTGCCTGCCTCTCTGCCTGCTTGTGATTTCCCTCTGTGCCAAATAAGTAAATAAAATCTTAAAAAAAAAATATTTTTATAAATGTTTGGTAGAATTCCCCTGGGAATCCATCTGACCCTGGGCTCTTGTTTGTTGGGAGATTCTTGATGACTGTTTCAATCTCCTTACCGGTTATGGGTCTGTTCAGGTTTTCTATTTCTTCCTGGTTCAGTTGTGGTAGTTTATATGTCTCTAGGAATACATCCATTTCTTCAAGATTGTCAAATTTGTTGGCGTAGAGTTGCTCAAAGTATGTTCTTATCATTGTATTTCTTTGGTGTTGGTTGTGAACTCTCTTCTTTCACTCATGATTTTATTTATTTGGTTTTTTTCTCTTTTCTTTTTGATAAGTCTGGCCAGGGGTTTATCAATCTTATTAATTCTTTCAAAGAACCAGCTCCTAGTTTCGTTGATTTGTTCTATTGTTTTTTTTTTTTTTGTTTCTATCTCATTGATTTCTGCTCTGATCTTTATGATTTCTCTTCTCCTGCTGGGTTTAGGCTTTCTTTGTCGTTCTTTCTCCAGCTCCTTTAGGTGTGGGGTTAGGTTGTGTACTTGAGTCCTTACTTGTTTCTTGAGAAAGGCTTGTATCACTATATATTTTCCTCTCAGGACTGCCTTTACTGTGTCCCACAGATTTTGAACCGTTGTGTTTTCATTATCATTTGTTTCCATGAATTTTTTTCAAATCTTCTTTAATTTCCTGGTTGACCCATTCATTCTTTAGAAGGATGCTGTTTAGTCTCCATGTATTTGGTTTTGTTCCATATTTCCTCTTGTGATTGAGTTCTAGCTTCAGAGCATTGTGGTCTGAAAGTATGCAGGGAATGATCTAAATCTTTTGATACTGGTTGAGACCTGATTTATGACCCAGGATGTGATCTATTCTGGAGAATGTTCCATGTGCACTAGAGAAGAATGTGTATTCTGTTGATTTGGGATGGAATGTTCTGAATAGGTCTGTGATGCCCATCTGGTCCAGTGTGTCATTTAAGGCCTTTATTTCCTTGTTGATCTTTTGTTTGGATGTTCTGTCCATTTCAGTGAGCGGAGTGTTAAAATCCCCTACTACCACTGTATTATTGTCAATGTGTTTCATTGATTTTGTTTTTAATGGGTTTATATAGTTGGATGCTCCCATGTTAGGGGCATAGATATTTAAAATTGTTAGAGTTTCTTGTTGGACAGACGCTTTGAGTATGATATAGTGTCCTTCCTCATCTCTTATTATAGTCTTTGGCTTAAAATCTACGTGATCTGATCTAAGGTTGCCACCCCAGCTGATGTCCATTAGCATGGTAAATTGTTTTCCACCCCCTTACTTTAAGTCTAGAGGTGTCTTTGGGTCTAAAATGAGTTTCTTGTAGGCAGCATATTGATGGCTTTTTTTTTTATCCATTGTTTTATCCATTCTGATACCCTGTGTCTTTTGATTGGGGCATTTAGCCCATTTACATTCAGGGTAACTATTGAGAGATATGAATTTAGTGCCATTGTATTTCCTGTAAGGTGACTGTAACTGTATATTGTCTCTGTTCCTTTCTGATCTACTACTTTTAGGGTCTCTCTTTGCTTAGAGGACCCCTTTCAATATTTCCTGTACAGCTGGTTTGGTGTTTACAAATTCTTTTAGTTTTTGTTTGTCCTGGAAGCTTTTTATCTCTCCTTCTATTTTCAATGATAGCCTAGTTGGATATAGTATTCTTGGCTGCATGTTTTTCTCGTTTAGTACTCTGAATATATCATGCCAGTTCTTTCTGGCCTGCCAGGTCTCTGTGGATAAGTCTGCTGCCAATCTATTATTTTTACCATTGTATGTTACAGACTTCTTGTCCCGGGCTGCTTTCAGGATTTTCTCTTTGTCGCTAAGACTTGTAAATTTTACTGTTAGGTGACGGGGTGTTGACCTATTCTTATTGATTTTGAGGGGGGTTCCCTGTGCCTCCTGGATTTTGATGCTTGTTCCCTTTGCCATATTAGAGTAATTCTCTCCAATATACCTTCTGCTCCTCTCTCTCTTTCTTCTTCTTCTGGAATCCCAATTATTCTAATGTCGTTTCCTCTTATGGTGTCACTTATCTCTCGAATTCTCCCCTCATGGTCCAGTAGTTGTTTTTCTCTCTTTTTCTCAACCTCTTTATGCTGTCATTTGGTATTCTATATCACTAATTCTTTCTTCTACCTCATTTATCGTAGAAGAAAGAGCCTCCATTTTTTATTTCACCTCTTTAATAGCTTTTTTTATTTCAACTTGGTTAGATTTTAGTTCTTTTATTTCTCCAGAAAGGGCTTTTATCTCTCTGGAGAGAGTTTCTCTAATATCTTCCATGCCTTTTTCGAGCCTGGCTAGAACCTTGAGAATCATCATTCTGAACTTTAGATCTGACATATTACCAATGTCTGTATTGATTAGGTCCCTAGCCTTTGGTACTGCCTCTTGTTCTTTTTTTTGCGTTGAGTTTTTCCACCTTGTCATTTTATCCAGATTAGAATATATGAAGGAGCAAATAAAATACTAAACAGGTGGTGAAGACCCCAGGAAAATTCTCTTTAACCAAATTGGAAGAGACCCCAAATTGTGGGGGGAAGTGAGGGGGCAAAAAGAAGTTCAGGAAAAAATAAATTTAAAAAAATAAAGAAAAAATATTAAAAAGAATATATATATATTATTGGTGACTAGAAAAAGGTCACCCACTTAATTTTGTGAGTATTTTAGTCTCTTAGAAGAAACTTAGAAGAAACTACCTCCAAAATTTAAAGAATGAAAAACATATATAAGGGTAAACATGATGAACGATGGAATATGACTATAAATATGAAAAAAAAATAATTTCTTAAAAAGGAGTTGGTAAGATAAGTTGATTGGGAGAATAACTTTCTTTTGAAAGTGGAGAGAATTTGCTCAGGCTGGAGACTAGAACAAAGCCCTGTGCTAGATTTCGGGTATATTTTGATCTATTAAAAGAAGTTGCATCCCACATTTTTTTAGAGGAAAAAACCCTATGTGTATACAAAAAAATAAAGGTAGATACAATGAAGGATAAAATATGACTATAATAATGAAGGTTCAAAAAAGATTTTTTTAAGTGAAAGGTATTGTTAAGATAAACTAGTTAAAAAACATTAAAAGTTTACAAAAAATTTCAGCATAAGAAAAAAAATAAAATTAAAAAAATTTCACTTTGCAAGACTAAAGAATCATGGGGAGAAAGCTATGAATTCTATGCTTTGCTTTCTCCTCCTCTGGAATTCTGCTGTCCTCCTTGGTAAGTGAACGTGGTCATGGCTGGATTTCTTGCTGATCTTCTGATGGAGGGGCCTGTTGTACTGATTCTCAAGTATCTTCACCTGAGGCAGAATTGCCCCTCCCTTATCAGGGGCCAGGCTAAGTAATCTGCTTGGGTTCATTTTTGGGAGCTTTCGTTCTCTGAACACTTTCTGTAGAGTTCCAGAGGATGGGAATGAAAATGGTGGCTTCCCAATCTCCAGCCCAGAGGAGCCGAGAGCTCAGAGCCCCACTCCTCAGTGCACCCTCAGAGAAAAGCGCTCAATCACTCCCATCTCCCTGGCCTCCAGCTGTGCTCCAAGCTCACCCAGCCTGTGATCAAGAGTCTCTGTCTCTGGCACACAGCCCCACCTGGAGTCTCCAAACCCCTCAGATCCCTGCACTCTTCCAGGGGGTTCTCCCCAGACCTTGTGGGGTCCCTGCTCACAGAGCAGTAGCCTGTGCCATGGATCACAATTTAAGGTAATCCTGAGTTGAGAGCTCACTCCTCAGCTCCATCTCTGTAGCCAGCTTCCCTGCTCTAATACCTGTGAGCTCTGCAACACTCAGACACCACCGATCCTTCTGTGACCCTGTGGGACCTGAGACCACGCTGTCCCCATGTGGGCTTCACCCCAGCTTAGCCTCTGGAGTGAAGTCCCTCAGTAGAGCCGACTTTTAAAACTTCTGATTTTGTGCTCCGTTTCTCTGCCACTTGCCGGGAGCCAGCCCCTCTCCCCGCATCTATCTTCCTGTCGCTTTGGATTCACTTCTCCACCAGTCCTATGTTTCAGAAAGTGGTCAATTTTCCGTTTCTAGAGTTGCTGCTCTTCTTCTCTTCAATCTCCTGTTGGATTTGTAGGTGTTCGGAATGGTTTGATCAGCTATCTAGCTGATCTCCTGCTACCTGATGTCATCTAAGCCTGCTACTTCTCCGCCATCTTGACTCCTCCTCCCCATTATAGTTTTATGCCCAAAATTATATTACCTATCATTGTACTATTTATACCCACTTTGGAAAACAGGAGTCTTAGGTGACTGCCCAGGCTCTACGTCTCATTTTTTTTTTTTTTTTAAACGGAAGCACTTTAATAGTAAGGTCTTACTTTGGAAAAGATAATCATCTTTTACTTCAAAGCCTGATTGCACAGTTAAGGTTGTACATCATACTTTTCCCACCTTCTCTTATATACTAAAGATCCATCTGTAGAAAGTACATAATAAATATAAATATGAATGTCATAGGAACAAGCTTCTGTTTCAACTTTGTGAAAAACAAAATAAACACAAACTAAAATTGAAAATTGGGATGCCTTGGTGGCTCAGTTGGTTAAGCTGCTGCCTTCAGATCAGGTCATGATCCTGGGTCCCATGGTCCTGGGATCAAATCCCACATCGGGCTCCTTGCAGGGCAGGGAGACTGCTTCTCTCTCTGCCTCTGCCTGCCACTCTGCCTGCTTGTGCACTCGCTCTCTCTCTCTCTCTGACAAATAAATAAGTAAATAAAATCTTAAAAAAAAAAACCTGAAAGAGAAAATATCCTAACATCTTTAAACTTAACTTTTCTATGGGAAGGAAATGGGGTTTGTTCTCTGAATTTACCAGAAATTTTCAAAATGTTGACATGAGACAAAGTTTTCAGGAAAAAAAATGTACATATTTTATTCTCATTCAATTCCCTCACTTACATTGTGCATCCTCTTTAAGCTTCTTTGTATCCTTCTCACTACTTTTCCTATTGTTCTCAGACAGAAAGTAAATTTTAGGAAGTTTTGTTTATTTAGATGAATCCTAATGGCATTTTCAGGCAGCAGAGATACAGGCACCAAATGACACAGCTGAGAATAATGAAGCTCTTACATTAAATCAAAAGACTCATGATTTCATCTCAACAATGCAGATTCAGCAACTAAGACCTTGAAAGCATCTACATGGAATTCAAATGTGTAAAAGCAGAGATGGAAAATGTCCTGAATCTCTTCAGAATGCCATATCAAATCAAATAAGAAGAAAGTTACTAGATTTTTAAAAATCTGATGTTCTTCTAATGGATAAAGATTGAATGGCATCCAGAAATGAGATGTGAACATTCAGAATATAGTAGGGTGAAACTCTGTCCTGTCACTTCCATTTTATGAATTTATGTAGAGATTAAATTATTATAGCCTGCTTTGGTTCCCAACCAGTTCCTCAGGAATAGAGGAGAAATTTACGGGTGATTTAAGGGAGCATTTACATCGACAGAGAGAAGGCATAATTTGTCAGGGGAGACCCTTATACTTCCTTCTTCTCCATAATGTTCAACTGAGCTGACATTTTAGCAAATTGAACGGCTTAACTGTTTAAAAAGAGAGGTTCCGGATTTCAAAAAATGGGTAAAAGAGTTGTGAATAATGCCTCACTTCCTCACTCATCAACTCCCTACCACAGATGCCTTCTTTAACGATAACCTGGTTTCAAGCTGGAATCCATAAGACCCATGGATCACATCTCCACAATATTCCCCTGCACAGAATAGCCCCACATCAGCATGATTTTCAAGAGCCCAAAGATGATATTCAAGGCCAGAGTGATCTGGTCTCTGCCTATCCCTCCAGCATCATCACTTAGCCATCCTTCCTTTGAACTGCACCCTGTAACAGATCTCTCTTTCTTTTCCTGGCTTGGTATACTTGCTTGTCTGCGAGGCTCTTTTCTTCCTCCTCCTCCTCTACTCCAATTAATAATAATGACAATAATAATAATAATAAATAGTAACATATTTATACTACACTCACTACACTCTAAGTACTGTTCTAATTCACTTAATCATCAATCAATCCTGACATGCATGGACTATTACAATCACCATTTTAAAGAGGTTAAATAAACTTGCCCATGGTCATGCAGTTAGTGTGTTTTAGATTCTGGGATTCAAAACTACTGATTCACCACTAGACAATATTCTCTGTATTTTCCCTCGTTAAGTGCAGTCCACCTCTTCAGACTCAGAGTCACCAACTCCAGCAAGATTTCTCCTTTTCCACTTTTCACCTTAGAGTATATGTACTTCCTCTTGGCTCACGTATATCTTTCTGTACTTCATTTGCCACATTCCATTATAATTAACCATTCATGCTACACTTGTAGATTATCAGTGACCATGGCTCATTTATTTTTATATTCTAGTGCCTGCCATCCAACAAATGTAAGTTGAATGTAAATGTAAATAAATATTTCACATTATGGCAAAATATCAGAGGCTTAAAAGGCACTTCAGAATATGATATTTACATGTAATTATCTGTTCCACTATCTTCTATACAAATATCCACTGTATTGCATACACCCAAAGCTTAAGTAAATATTTGTAAAGTGAATAAAAAGGTCCGTGATGGAATTTTAGTGGAAACTAAAATCTTTCTAGTAAATATTCAGACTGTTCTAAAATGAAGAAATGAATTATCAAATTAAATCAAGACAGATGAGAGCCTCTGGGTTAGATATATCTTGCACACAAATTAAATATTTGGAGGATTTATTAACTGGTCTATGCAAATGGACAGCATTCAACAGTTCTGAGTCAGATGTAAATAGGTAAGCCTTCAGAAATGGTGATTTGATAACTCTAGTTTGGGAGAAAAAAATCATCTTTAATTCTTTCCTATCTTACTAAGCATAAACAGACCACCAGATCAATGGTGGAAAAAAACTGATGACTTCTGATTTATTCTAAATATTTTGGAAGCTTGTGTGTAGTCAAACAATCCAATATATATATTCACCTCCAAAAATTAAAAGTATTCCAATACACAAAATAATATAACGTTCAAGTTTTAAAGGAAAACTTCACACCAAGTATGTAAGGTAGCATAACTAACACTTAACAAAATGCCTCCTCCAGCCCTTTCACCCCATTATATTTTTCTACTTTTTCTGTTTTTGTCTTTTTTTGTTTTAGATTTTATTTATCGAGAGTGAGCAAGAGAAAGAGGGAGAGAGAGAGCGCACAAGCGGTGGGGGGCAGGGGGAGGGAGATGGACAAGCAGACTCCCTACTGAGCAGGGAGCCCAACAGGGGCCTGGATCCCAGGACCCAATCCCAGAACTCTGGGACCCTGACTTCAGCCAAAGGCAGACACTTAACCACTTAACTGCTTACCCTACTGAGCCACCCAGGTGCTGCTCTAGTTCTTTTTTGAACGGCTGACACATGCACATGGTAAACCATTAAAAGTTACAAACAAACATACAGGGAAAAGTAAGACTCTTACCCTCCTCTTTGTTTTCCTGTTTCCTTTCTTACATACAAGCACTATTACCATTTTTGTGTGAATTCTTCCAGATACAATCTAAGCATACACGAACACCCAGATGGTGATATAACCAAGCTATATCATACGGTTGAATTCAGTGTCTTACTATTCAGCATTTTAAAATAGTTCTAAATATTGCAACAAATGTTTTGAGTGACTACTCTCATGTGTATACCTTTCTGTATTACCTATGAAATTTTAGAGTTCTTGAAGAAAAGGCACTCTTAGAAAAGTCTACATAATTCCAAAGCAATAAGCCTTCCATGTTTTCATCAAGTAATGTTTTCATTTATATCTTCTCTCTGTTTCACCCAATTTTCTCCATGGAATTTATCAAGTGATCTGTCGTTTCTTCCTTGATAGTCACTCCATTTTTGGTAGATAAAAAAATCCCCTACTTGTTTGATTCTATACAGGAACTCTGTTCTGTTCCAATAATGCATCTGACATTACTTCAGTTGGATAATATCTGAAGTGTGATTTGGAGAGTTGATTCTCACATCTCTCACATCTTTCTAGATTTTTCTAGACTTTTTCCAATGTGCTCTTCTGTATCTGATTCTCTAATCTCAGAGAGAAAAATATCCTGCTGGTATTTTAATTGGAATTGCATTACATGTATATATGTATATACTAATTTATGGGAAACTGAAATCTTCATTCCATAGTCTATCTATCTGGGATCAGTACGTATTTCCCTCTGTTCAAGTTTCCTTTTAGGTATTAGTAACATTCACAGTTTCTTCAATAAATATTCTTTCAGTATATATTTTTTAGTTTATTCATAAGTATTTTATCTTTCTAACAGAAATGGAATCTCTTCTGCCACTTTAAAATACAGCTGTTTGCATACAGCAAGGCTATTGATTTTTTAATATTAATTTTGTACTCAGTCATTTTACTGAATTCGTTCATTTGGTGTAGTTCCCAGCTGATGTCCTTATGCTTTTCAGACCTACTGTATTTCTTGCAAATAATGAAAATGCTGTCTTCTTTTTTCCAATTTTTAACGACACATATTTTTAACAGGCATCATCCTTGTTTTCACCGTAAGTTCAATGGAAAGTTACAGTATTTTCCAATTTAGCCAAATACAGACTTTGGGGGAAGACATATTTACATATATTAATTCTATATTTTGAATTACATGTTCAAAGCATTGATTTTTCATTCCATCTATTTACAATCTAAATGTTTAAGCTTATATATTTTCTCTGAACACTCGTTCAGTTGCATGTCATATGTTCCATTACATATTATTTTATCATTTTTTTATATACCCTGAAATTTTTACTTTGATTTCTTTTCTAAACCAACATTCAGGTAACATGTTCACCTGATCTCTTCATTCATCTCCATCTATCAAATCTCTGCCAACTATTCTTTTTATTCTTTCTTTTTTCTTTTTCTTCTCTCTTCCCCTCGCTTTCTCTCATTTATTTTACTGGGTCATCAGGCATGATTTACAATTTTGATCTTAATTTCTGGTTTTGTTGCATTGAGATTAGACATAGTAGTTGTCCATGATACTTCTATATTTTATTATTTATTCTTTTACTAAATATTTAATTGGCATAGAGAAATTATGAGAATTCTCTTTCAGAGTATAGATGTTGATATATTAAAGTTACATCCACTCTATATACTTCAATTTGCCATTTAGACTTTTGTGAATTTATCTTTCATACACTTGATCTTCCATGGCCTCAGATGAGTATATGATGGTCCTATGAGCAATGTGTTTTGACTGATATTCCACTGATTAACTGCACTTTTTTGTTTATGAATTGTATTAATAGGAATTTTGTTTCCCTGTTGTATTGTTAGGGCTGCCATAACCAAGTACCACAAATATGGTCATTTAGAACAAAATACAAGTATTGCCTTTCAGTTTGGGAGTTTAGAAGTCAAAATAAAGGTGTCAGCAAGGCCACACTTTCTCTAAAGATTCTAGGAGAGGGTTCTTCCTTGCCTCCTTCCAATTTCTGGTGGTTGCTGGCAATTTTTTGTATTCTTTGGTTTGTGGCAGCATAACTCCAATCTCTGCCCTCCATCTTAACATATCTGTCTTCCCTCTATGTGTCTCTGTCCAAATTTCCCTCATACAGGAATACCAGTTATTGGATTAGAGTCCACCGTAACCCATTAGGCTTTCATCCTAACTTGATTACACCTAAAAGACCTTATTTGCAATGAGTAAGGTCATATTCATACGTACCAGGGTTAGGACTTACATGTCTTCCTGGGGGACATGATTCAAGCTACAATACCTTATTTATCACATTCAGTGCTTTTTGCCCTGATTTATGTTTGTCTATATTAAGAACATAAATCCTTTTTATATGTTTTTTATATGTGTGGGTTCCAGTATGCTGTTCAAGTCCTTCTATTTTTAATCTTTCTGCTTTGGATTTATCACACACATACAGTACCACTTTGCTTGTGCTTTTTAATACAGTCTAAGACTCTTTTCTTTTAATAAGTGTATCCCATTTATATTAAAACATATTATCTATATTCATTCCAGCATCACATTTTATGTTATGTTTTCTCTTTTATTGCTTTATTTTTTCTGTGTTCTGTGTATTTCTTTGCCTTGTTGTGCATGACTTGGGTAGCTTACTACAGTTCAGAAACTTTCTTTTCCCTTTTGGGTCATTTGAGTGTTTTATTTTATATCTAAAAGATTATTTTGTATACCTGATCTTCTATTTTATAGACACTAGGAATAATGATGGATTGCTATCTCCAATACCTTTAGTAGGTATCATTATAGTCATTAGTTGTTCTAATGCTTACTCCTTACCTGAAACTATACTCAAATACCACCTGTTCTAATTATCAGCTGTATATGATTTTTTAAAGATAGGTAATACTTTATTCAAACCCATGAGAGAAATGGACAGCTTGGGTCTGTTAGCAAGTGTGTTTTAAAGCATAGGTCAGTATTCATATATGAGAGTATACACTGATACACACAAATTAAATGATCAGAGCACAACTTTCTAATATTTACAACAGAATAAGCTTCCCTGTAAAAGCAGCAATGTTATGACTTTTCTTTAAGATTTTACTTATTTGAGAGAGAGAAAGAACACAAGTGGTGTGAGAGGCACAGGGAGAAGCAGATTCCCTGCCAAGCATGGAGCCCAACATGGGGCTTGATCCTGACATCTTGGGACCAAGGCCCAAACCAAAGGCAGACACTTAACTGACTGAGGCACACAGGCACCCCTGCTATGCCATTTTAAAAAAGATTTTATTTATTCATGACAGAGAGAGAGAGAGGCAGAGGGAGAAGCAGGATTCCTGAGGAGCAGGGAGCCTGATGTGGGACTTCATCCCTGGATCCTGGGATCATGACCTGAGCTGAACGCAGACACTCAACCAAATGAGCCACACAGGTACCCCATATTATGACATTTTTAAGAAGACTTTATTTATTCATTTGACAGAGAGAGACACAGCAAGAGAGGGAATACAAGCAGGGGGAGTGGGAAAGAAAGAAAGAGGCTTCCTGCTGAGCAGAGAACCTAATGTGGGGCTCAATCCCAGGGCCCTGGGATCATGACCTGAGCCAAAGGCAGACACTTAATGACTGAGCCACCCAGGCACCTCTGTTATGACATTTTTAACTTTAATATTCCTCTCCTTCTTCACACACTCTTTTGACAGAATCTACACCAAACCTCCTCATAATCCTTCTCAAGGGCAGCCTTTCAGACCACACAAAACTCTCCTTCCTCCATACTTTCACCCACATACCAGTGAACAAAGGCACACTTGGCATACATCAGATCAAACTTGGGGTCCAGGTGAGCCCAGGCCTCAGCAATAACTGTGGTGCATTGGTCACCATGCACACAGCTCCCTGTACTATGGCAAGTTCTCCGCCAGGTACCATGGTGGGAGGCTGGTAATTAATGCCAATCTGAAGCCAGTGGGGCACAAGTCCATAAACTGGATGGTACACATTGTCTTGATGGTGGCAATGGCAGCATTGACATCTTTGGGAACCATGTCGCCATGGTACAACAGGCAGCAAGCCATGTTTTACGATAGCAAGGGTCACAATGTCACATTTCCTCATCTGGTTGGCTGATTCAAAGTATACACTGGTGATCTCTGCTACAGAAAGCTGTTCATGGTAGGCTTTCTCAGCAGAGATGACAGAAGCATATATGGCCAGAAGGAAGTGGATGCAGTAACAGGGGATGGGACTAGGTTGGTCTGCAATTGTCAGATCAACATTCAGAACTCCATCAAATCTGAGGGAAGCAGTGATGGAGGACACAAATTGACTATCAACCTATTTAGGTTAGTGTAGGCTGTGTGTTCATTATCAAGGTTCTATCAACGATGTCATAATAGATGGCCTGAATGTTTACCATGGAGGCACAATCAGAGTGCTCCAAGGTGGTATGGGTAGTGAGGGTGGGGTTGTAGGACTCAACTATAGCTGTCGATACCTGGGCGGCTGCATAAATGGAGAACTCCAGCTTGGACTTTTTGCCATAATCGACAGAGACGTTCTATTGGCAGGGAGGTGAAACTGAAACCAGCTGCCCCTCCAAAGCTGTAGAAAGCAAAGAAACGCTGAAGAACTGTGCACTTGTCAGCTGGTTCCTGAATCCTGTCCAAAACAAGGCAAATTATCTTGCCAGTGGTGTAGTAACCCTGGGATAGTTCTTGGCAGCATCTTTCTTGACTGTGATGAGCTGTTCAGGGTGGAAGAACTGGCCGTAGGTGCCAGTACGAACTTCATCAATGACTGTGGGTTCCAGGTCTACAAATATTGCCCTGGGCACATGCTTTCCAGCACTGATTTCATCAAAGAAGGTTTCAAGAGAGACTTCTTCATCAATAATCTTGTCACTTGGCATCTGACCAGCCGGCTGGGATGATGTGTTCCAGTAACAGGGCTCCCAAAAGACATCACCAATCTGAACACCAGCCTGGTTAACACGTATGGAGATGCATTCACTCGGGGTTACTGCTTTGTGGCTGCCAAGAAGATGGTGGAGAGGAGGGAAGAGGTTGTTGCTTCTAACAGCTAGACTCTTGGGTGGTTGATGTAAGAGAACCTGGCAAATGACTGTGATTATAAAAGATGAAATAATTGATATTTTTATACAACTAGTTCCCCTCCAACTTCTACGTTACATTGTTTCTTTATTGTCATTCTATTCACATTATGTATTGAAACTATGATTCCAAGAGTTGTTCCTTCCTTAGTTTTAAAGTTAATTGCATAAAAAAAAAGTTAATTGCATTTTATGCTCACCTCTGTTTTTGTTGTTGTTGCTGTTTTCCTTTATTTAGCTCATTGTTGTTATTTTAGCCATGGTGGATATGTAAGAATAAATTCTCATAGTACTTGCACAACCAAAAGTACATGCTCTTATTTTTGTTGTTGTTGTTATTGTTGTTGTTTAAAGTAGCCTCCACACCCAGCATGGTGCCCAACACAATGCTTGAACTCAGGACCCTGAGATCAAGACCTGAGCTGAGATCAAGAATCAGACACTTAACTGACTGAACCACCCAGGTGCCCCTTGCTCTTGCCTTTTTACTTCAACAAGCTGTCTAGATATAACATTTTCCTGATACTTTATTTCCTGGATGACTATGCATTTTATCCTATCATTGTTTTCTAATGATATATATTGTTGGGAACTTTAAGGACAGCCTGATATTTCCCCTTGTAAGTTATCTGATCTTTGGCTGGAATACTCAAAGAATTATATACTTATCTTCAAAACTCATAATTTGACAAAGTCATGTTTCAGTTTTACACATACCTTACTAATTTTTCTTTAGTTGTGATGTGCTTTGAACGTGTCCTTAAATAGTGTTTAGAGTACGTTTTCACTTTCCACCTTGGTGGGAGGTTATTTTATTCAAGGATGATAAACATACATTGATACTCCTTTGTTTTCAGTAACTCTATTAAATCTACTATCAGTTTCTGGTCTGTGTGTTTACTTTCTTCAATCTGTCTTCTCTTCTGTATTTTCGTTGTGTTTTAAACAATCCCTGAGGTTTTGTTTGCTTGAATTTGTTTTGCTTTCATATAGTGTCTTCATTTATGTGACAATTTTATTCTTCACTTATTTCCTAAGCTCTGCCAACTTAGTTTCACTTGTTTCTGTTGAACATAATTATAATTTCTTACTAAAAATCATATCTCTGCCTCAATTTTTTTAAATTTAGGATTGTTTATTTCAATTATTTGAGTCCATGACAATAAGTTTGCTTGCAATATTCATCCACCCCAGAGCAACATTTTTCTGAAATATGTTCTCTGCCTTCTGCTTTTCTGGATCCATTCTTCCTTTTCTCCATCCCCTTCCCCAAACTCTCCATTCCACCCCTGTCCCTAATCTTTACATAAATATGCTGGTTCCTTTTGCAATTTTGTTTACTTTTAATTAGATGAATCTTTGTAGCAAGCTGTGCATTTTGATCCTTTGTTAAAAGTACTGCTGTTCTGGCCCCTTGGTCTGCACAAGATTTGAGAACTGATATCTTCCTAACTTTTGCTGCATTCTGCTGCAACAGTGATTTTCTTCATGAGGCACCTGGGCGGCTCAGTTGGTTAAGCTTCTGCCTTTTGCTCAGGTCATGATCCCAGGGTCCTGGAATGGAGCCCCATAGTTAGGCTCCATCCTCAGCGGGGAGTCTGCTTCTCCCTTTTCTTCTACCCCTCCCCCTCAATCATGCTATTTTTCTCTCAAATAAACAAATAAAATATTTTTTAGAGAAGAATGATTTTCTTCAGTGTCTTCTGGCATCCCATCAGATCCTTTCTTCCTACAACACTCCTTCCTAATCATTTATGGTTTTTGTGATTTGAATTGTTTAGGTATCTATTAGTGTGATTTTTGTTAGTCTCTTTTGTTTTTGGAGTTGTTTCAGATAAAAAGAACAGAGATATCCTCACTCTGTCACTGTATAAATTATCTTATTGATGTCCTATGTCAAATGCCCAACACACCTAACAGTGCCAACTCTAAGCCAGGCACTGCTTTAGCTACTGGTAGAGCAGTAGGAGAAAACAAACCAACAAACCAACAAAATTGACATATATCCCTTATCCTGGCCCTTTGAACTAAGAATGGCTAATTAACATAAATAAAGATACCATTTAATTACATGATGTCTTCTGCTCTTCATGTATTTTATTTGGCTTGTATAAAATATAATTTCAGTAAACAAAAATTTACAAACACACTCATACAAAGACTAGTCTATCAAAAATACTGTAATAGCCTCCAAATTAATATACTGGGCTCCAGTTTCATCCCCCTAAAATCCAACTTTGAAATAACAGCCAGAAATATATTATCATACAACTCATTTCTCTGTTTAATTTTGAAAATTGCATTATTTCTTCTTGAGGGGAGAATCATAAAATAGGAGATAAATAGCAAATAAATAACTTTTAAAAAAGAAGAAGAAGAAATATAGAGGCATCTGGGTGGCTCAGTCAGTTACATGTCTGCCTTCAGCTCAGGTCGTGATCTCAGGGTCCTGGGATTGAGCCTTGTGCCAGGCTCCTGCTTAGCGAGTCTGCTTCTCCCTCTTCCTCTGTCCCTCCCCTGTTCATGCTCTTTCTGTCTCAAAAAAATAAAATCTTTAAAAAGAAGAAGAAATATATTCAAGCATCCTGTATTTAAATAGTTATAATATGAATCTTCTAATTTTTTCATACCAGATATTAATGCACTCTGATTTGTCACCTGTAAAATCTCCAGGATACAAAACCTAGTTCAGATTTCCTTATGATGACTTTACAAAGGTTTATTTGCCTGTTATTTTAATTTTCCTGCCAATTCAAGGGCTGGCTACAACTCAGACTGTGTTGAACTACCTGGCTTCATCTAGAAATTTCCTTGTAGTTCTCTGACTCAGTTTTGCTATTGCTTCTCATGGGGTCAAGCCTAACCCAAGCACATGGGATGCAAGTAAATGTCCCTAGTAATTCAACATTAGTGATTTTCCCCTGTCTTTTTTTTTTTTCTTTCAGAGAACACTGGAGGTGATTTTTGTTTATTTGCTTTTGTTTCTGAAACTATTACATCAGTAGTGACTCTTAAAATTCAATTCCCTTTCTACTAACATTTTTAAAAAAGGTAGAAGTGATTTTTGACAGAAAATGAAGCCATTTGGAAGTCTACCCTCGAGAGTAGATGAGAGAAAAATTTCCCCTAGAACGGACCTGAAATTTTTATATAAATTGACTTCAGGCATTTTTTTTTCTATTAACTTGCATCATCATCATGCTAGGCTATTAAGAGGCTAATAATAATGTTAATGGGGTTTATTATTTTTTATGTCATTTTAAAATTTTTATTTATATATTTTATTTTTGTTTTTAAATAATAACTTTATTATTTTGAGTGCTCACAAAGTGTTTAATTATTGTGTTACATGCCATATAAATATTGACTCATTCATCCTCATAATCAGAATAATTAGCCTCATTTTAGAGATAAAAATGTCAAGGCTTAGAGGGAACAAATAACTTCCTCCTTGTTATATAGTTATAGTAACTAATGGCAGAACCAAAGTTCAAATCTGTGTCTGTCAAATGCCCAAACTAACAACCCCAGCCTTCATCTTATACCACCTCTGTTCTAGTTCCAGACAGTCTCATTCTGGAAACTAGGAAGAAATGTGAATCCCTGGGCCCATTTCCAGGATTTCTGACAGGTCAGGCTGGGGATAGAGCATAGAGATCTGTGACCACCAGGTAATTCTCTTCTACATCATTGCTTTAGGAAATATCTTTACTAAAAGAAACACTATAATTTAAAGAGTTCCATATAGTTTCTACTAATGATTTCATTTTTCAACTAAATTTAAAATAGTCATTAAAATATAAGAGAAGACAAAACAAAAAAATTTCAAAAAATTATTCCCAGGGGAAGAGTCAAGATGGCGGAGTAGTAGCAGGCTGAGATGACATCAGGTAGCAGGAGCTCAGCTAGATTGCTTATCAAACCATTGCAAACACCTACAAATTCAACAGGAGATTGAAGAGAAGAAGAGCAACAATTATAGAAACAGAAAATCGACCACTTTCTGAAAGGCAGGACCAGTGGAGAAGTGAATCCAAAGCGATGGGAAGATAGACTGCAGGGGGAGGGGCTGGATCCTGCCAAGTGGCAGAACAAAGGAGCACAAGATCAACTTTTAAAAGTCTGCTCCACTGAGGGACATCACTCCAGAGGCTAAGCCAGGGTGAAGACCACACGGGGTCAGGTGGCCCCAGGTCCCACGGGGTCACAGAAGGATCGGGGGTGTCTGAGTGTCACAGAGCTCCCAGGTATTAGAGCAGAGAAGTGGACTACAGAAACAGAGCCAAGGAGTGAGCTCTCAACTCAGGGTTACCTTGAACCTGTCACAGGCTGGGTGAGCTCGGAGTGTGGACAGAGGCCAGGGAGATGGGAGTGATTGAGCACTTTTCTCTGAGGGCGCACTGAGGAGTGGGGTCCTGAGCTCTCAGCTACTCTGGACCAGAGATTGGGAGGTCACCATTTTAATTCCCGTCCTCCGGAACTCTACGGAAAGTGTTCAGGGAACAAGAGCTCCCGAAAGTGAACCCCAGCAGATTACTTAGCCTGACCCTTGGTAAGGGTGGTGCAATTCTGACTCGGGCAAAGACACCTGAGAATCACTACAGCAGGCCCCTCCACTAGAAGATCAGCAAGAAATTCAGCCAAGACCAAGTTCACTTACCGAGGAGAACAGCAGAATTCCAGAGGAGGAGAAAGCAAAGCATGGAATTCATGGCTTTCTCCCCATGATTCTTTAGTTTTGCAGTTAATTAATTTTTTTAATTTTATTTTTTCTTCTTCTGCTAAATTTTTTTTAACTTTTACCCTTTCCTCTTTTAACATTTTCTAACTAGTTTATCTTAACAATACATTTCATGAAAAAAAAAGTCTTCTTTGAAACTTATTTATTATAGTCATATTTTATCCTTCATTGTATCTAACTTTATTTTTCGTATACACATAGGATTTTTTCTTCTAAAAAATTTGGGGTACAGCTTCTTCTAATAGATCAAAATATACCCTAAATCTACCTCCAGGATTGTTCTAGTCTCCAGCCTCAGCAAATTCTCTCCAATTTCTTTTTTCTTTATTCTCCCAACCAACTTACTTTATCAACTCCTTTTTTAGAAATTAAAATTTTTTTTTTCTCATCTTTATAGGCATATTCCATCCCTTCATTGTGTTTACCCTTATATATGTTTTTCATTCTTTAAAATTTTGGGAGGTAGTTTCTACTAAGAGACCAAAATACTCACAAAATTAAGTGGGTGACCCTGTTCTAGTCACCAGTCCAATATATATATATAATATTTTTCCATTACTTGTTTTCTTTTTTTTAATTTTTCTTTTTTCTGAATTTCTTTTTATCCGCTTTCTCACTCCCACGATTTGGGGTCTCTTCCGATTTGATTAAAGCACATTTTCCTGGGGTCTTTGCCACCTGTTTAGTATTTTATTTGCTCCTTCATATATTCTAATCTGGATAAAATGACAAGG